>NC_052345.1:12495909-12830016 GCF_016432855.1 Salvelinus namaycush
ATAGTACTCATCATCAGCAGAGGAAATACTAGCGCAGGATGATGAGGATGGTCAACCTTAAACTTCATCAATACTGTAAGATGAAGGTCACCACAAATATTTTTGGGGGCGGGGGGGTTCAACTCAAAGTTTTTAAGCAAATGAACATCCATTTTGGCTTAGTGCTGCCTCTAATATCACAAATGCCACACTCAATCTCTTGAAGTTGAAGACAATGTCCCAGCACAGGAAGCATTCAACAGACCAATCAGCTTGTCTGTCACGTTCTGACCATAGTTTGCTTTGTATGTTTCTATGTTTTATGTCTAGGGTGTCTATTTCTGTGTTTGGTCAGGGCGTGAGCTGGGGTGGGCATTCTATGTTGTTTTTCTATGTTTTGTTCTATACGTTATATTTCTATGTGTTTGGCCTAGTATGGTTCTCAATCAGAGGCAGGTGTCGATCGTTGTCTCTGATTGAGAATCATACTTAGGTAGCCTGTTTTCCCACTATGGGTTGTGGGTAGTTGTTTTACGTTTTAGTGTTTTCACCATTCGGGACTGTTTCGGTTTTCATTTTGATTCTCTTGTTCTTTTTGTATTTTGTATTCATTCTCATTAAAAGTTATTATGGATACGTACCACGCTGCATTTAGGTCCTCCTCTCCATCCACCAACGAAAGCCGTTACATTGTCTCCTAACCCGCGTTGCATTAGCTCCCAGACTTCATCTTCCAGCTCGTCACACCCCTCAGAGAGAGGCAGGCGAAAACAATTGTCCCCCCCCCTCCCCCCTTTGAGGCGTAGCCCTCTGTTAATTTCCCATGGCGTGGGCCCTTTGTTTAAAGGTCTCTAATGGAGAAGCAGATAGAGGCAGATCAGCCTCAGTGCACTCATCCAACCCAACCCATCGCAGACACCAGCAACCCAGACAGACTGACTGACAGGGGAATTTGGCTCTGGCTACAGCAGCCCGCCCCGTTTCACCAGAGGAAATGAGATAGAGAAGAAATGAGGTAGAGAGGAAGAAAGGAAATGAGGTAGAGAGGAAATGAGGAAGAGAGGAAAGGAGGGAGCAGAGGAGGAACTGTCTGCCGACCTGTAGAGCAAAAGTCTGGAAGGACTTGCCATGTGTTCCACTTTAGACGTTATGCTAATTACAGGGCAGAAGACGCTATACTGTAGACTTTTCTCTGTGGATTGATTGATTAGTCGAACGACTGAGGGGATACTCGAGCCTGTACCTTTGTCCTGGAGTGGCACTGGGCTGAAATGGCATCACGACCTCTGTGCCGGCCTGTATCCATCAGTGTATGGGATTGGGGTCCTTGCATTTCTGTTCAGGCATCATTCGCCACCCCGGCCATTACCAATGTGTTTCTCTACCACTTCGCTTTTAGCCACATTTGTGGAAAATGCAAATCACCAATGGCGCGATATTGAATCTCAAATGGGCTTTTCACATGGGCACTGAGTATTTATGAGACCCGGCTGACTCCAACCCCTGGGGAAGTTATATCTCGCATTTGTCCTCTCAATTTTTGGATAAAATCGACTGTGAATCCATTGGAATACATTATTCAAGCAGAGAGGGATTTTTAGCTGGTGAAACTGAAAGGAAAAGGGGATTGATGGAAGACCAGATTCACCGTGGGTTCAAATGTATTCACCAAGAAGGTCTGTGTTGTGTGTTTGACACAGTATCTTCATTCTGTCTCATGTGGGTTCAGGGTAATACACGGTATGAGCTGTTTGCTATGAGAGCTGCGTTCAAGAAAGCTCTTGGACCAATTTACTGGTCAAACATTCTCTAAAAGCACTGTGTCTACGTCATGACGTTTGAATTCTGTCTAATGTATGTTGATGCGTAGCATGTGCTATATATGTAGGCCTATGACATGAGAGCTGCATTCCAATAGGGTGAGGCTGCAGGTTCAGTCATGCTGTTTGGGTTATTATGTCTTAATTCAGTGGTCCTGAGCGATATAGATGCTGCGTTCAAAGAAAGTTGATATGAGGCTACGTGTTTAGTAATGCTGGTCACGTACTATTTATTTAGGTGGTGCAGAGAGGCTGTTCAAAAACTCATCTGTATAAATGATGAATAATGGTTTCTGGTAGACCGTCGGTCGGTCGGTAGGACTGCTAACTCGTTGCTGTGGGCTAGAGGCCAGGGGATTGGTGCTGTGAGAGTCAGCCAAATGTAGAGTGGATGGTGGTGCGAGGATAGGTTTGACACAGACACACTGACAGACTCTCTCCTCACAGACACACACACACACTGACAGACTCTCTCCTCACAGACACACACACACACTGACAGACTCTCTCTACACAGACTAGAGGTCGACCGATTATGATTTTTCAACGCCGATACCGATACCGATTATTGGAGGACCAAAAAAAGCCGATACCGATTAATCGTTTTTTTTTGTTGTTGTTGTTGTAATAATGACAATTACAACAATACTGAATGAACACTTATTTTAACTTAATATAATACATCAATAAAATCAATTTAGCTTCAAATAAATAAATAAACATGTTCAATTTGGTTTAAATAATGCATAAACAAAGTGTAGGAGAAGAAAGTAAAAGTGCAATATGTGCCATGTAAGAAAGCTAACGTTTAAGTTCCTTGCTCAGAACATGAGAACATATGAAAGCTGGTGGTTCCTTTTAACATGAGTCTTCAATATTCCCAGGTAAGAAGTTTTAGGTTGTAGTTATTATAGGAATTATAGGACTATTTCTCTCTATACCATTTGTATTTCATATACCTTTGACTATTGGATGTTCTTATAGGCACTTTAGTATTGCCAGTGTAACAGTATAGCTTCCGTCCCTCTCCTCGCCCCTACCTGGGCTCGAACCAGGAACACATCAACAACAGCCACCCTCGAAGCAGTGTTACCCATGCAGAACAAGGGGAACAACTACTCCAAGTCTCAGAGCGAGTGACGTTTGAAACGCTATTAGCGCGCACCCCGCTAACTAGCTGGCCATTTCACATCGGTTACACCAGCCTAATCTCGGGAGTTGATAGGCTTGAATTCATAAACAGCAGAGCTGCTGGCAAAACGCACGAAAGTGCTGTTTGAATGAATGCTTACGAGCCTGCTGGTGCCTACCATCGCTCAGTCAGACTGCTCTTTCAAATCATAGACTTAATTATAACATAATAACACACAGAAATACGAGCCTTTGGTCATAAAATATGGTCGAATCCGGAAACTATCATCTCGAAAACAAAACGTTTATTCTTTCAGTGAAATACGGAACCGTTCCGTATTTTATCTAACGGGTGGCATCCATCAGTCTAAATATTCCTGTTACATTGCACAACCTTCAATGTTATGTCACAATTACGTAGAATTCTGGCAAATTAGTTCGCAATGAGCCAGGCGGCCCAAAATGTTGCATATACCCTGACTCTGCGTGCAATGAACGCAAGAAAAGTGACACAATTTCACCTGGTTAATATTGCCTGCTAACCTGGATTTCTTTTAGCTAAATATGCAGGTTTAAAAATATATACTTCTGTGTATTGATTTTAAGAAAGGCATTGATGTTTATGGTTAGGTACACGTTGGAGCAACGACAGTCCTTTTTCGCGAATGCGCACCGCATCGATTATATGCAAAGCAGGACACGCTAGATAAACTAGTAATATCATCAACCATGTGTAGTTATAACTAGTGATTATGATTGATTGATTGTTTTTTATAAGATAAGTTTAATGCTAGCTAGTGTAACAGTATAACTTTACGTCGTCCCCTCGCCTCGACACGGGCGCGAACCAGGGACCCTCTGCACACATCGACAACAGTCACCCACGAAGCGTCGTTACCCATCGCTCCACAAAAGCCGCGGCCCTTGCAGAGCAAGGGGCAACACTACTTCTAGGTTTCAGAGCAAGTGACGTAACTGATTGGAACGCTATTAGCGCGTACCCGCTAACTAGCTAGCCATTTCACATCCGTTACACTCACCCCCCTTTCAACCTCCTCCTTTTCCGCAGCAACCAGTGATCCGGGTCTACAGCATCAATGTAACAGTATAACTTTAAACCGTCCCCTCGCCCCGACACGGGCGCGAACCAGGGACCCTCTGCACACATCAACAACAGTCGCCCACGAAGCATCGTTACCCATCGCTCCACAAAGGCCACGGCCCTTGCAGAGCAAGGGGCAACACTACTTCTAGGTTTCAGAGCAAGTGACGTAACTGATTGAAACGCTATTAGCGCGTACCCGCTAACTAGCTAGCCATTTCACATCCGTTACACTAGCAACTTACCTTGGCTTCTTACTGCATTCGCATAACAGGCGGGCTCCTCGTGAGGCAGGTGGTTAGAGCGTTGGACTAGTTAACCGTAAGGTTGCAAGATTGAGTCCCTGAGCTGACAAGGTAAAAATCTGTCGTTCTGCCCCTGAACAAGGCAGTTAACCCACCGTTCCTAGGCCGTCATTGAAAATAAGAATGTGTTCTTAACTGACTTGCCTAGTTAAATAAAGGTGTAACATCGGCGTCCAAAATGACCGATTTCCGATTGTTATGAAAACTTGAAATCGGCCCTAATTAATCGGCCATTCCGATTAATCGGTCGACCTCTACCACAGACACACACACATACTGACAGACTCTCTCCTCACAGGCACACACACACTGACATACTTCCTCTTCACAGACACACACACACTGATAGACTCTGTCTCCACAGACACACACACACACTGACAGACTCTCCTCACAGACACAGACACACACACACACACACACACTGACAGACTCTCTCCTCACACACACACACACACTGACAGACTCTCTCTTCACAGACACACACACACACACACACACACTGACAGACTCTCTCCTCACAGACACACACACACACACACACACATACTGACAGACTCTCTCTTCACAGACACACACACACACACACACTGACAGACTCTCTCTTCACAGACACACACACACACACACTGACAGACTCTCTCCTCACAGACACACACACACACTGACAGACTCTCTCCTCACAGACACACACACACACACACTGACAGACTCTCTCTTCACAGACACACACACACACACACTGACAGACTCTCTCTTCACAGACACACCCACACACACTGACAGACTCTCTCCTCACAGACACACACACACACTGACAGACTCTCTCCTCACAGACACACACACACACACACACTGACAGACTCTCTCTTCACAGACACACACACACTGACAGACTCTCTCTTCACAGACACACACACACTGACAGACTCTCTCTTCACAGACACACACACACTGACAGACTCTCTCTTCACAGACACACACACACACACTGACAGACTCTCTCCTCACAGACACACACACACACACTGACAGACTCTCTTCACAGACACACACACACACTGACAGACTCTCTACTCACAGACACACACACACACACTGACAGACTCTCTCCTCACAGACACACACACACACTGACAGACTCTCTCTTCACAGACACACACACACACACTGACAGACTCTCTTCTCACAGACACACACACACGCACACACCAGAATGGAAATGCTGTCAGCCTCCACACACAGAGTTTTAAGTGATGCCAGAGAGTGTGTGTGTGTGTGTGTGTGTGTGTGTGTGTGTGTGTGTGTGTGTGCGTGCGTGCGTGCGTGCGTGCGTGCGTGCGTGTGTGCGTGTGTGTGCGTGTCAGACTCCACGGAGACAGTTCTAAGTGATGTTGGAACGTGTAAGCACCACTAATGCTGTGACTGTCACTTTCCCATACAGAGTAAATACAGGAATCATTTTAACCCCTTTAACTCTCAGAATTTGTGATAGATCCAAAGAAATAGAATGACTAGATCCATAGAAATAGAATGACTAGATTCATAGAAATAGAATAACTAAGTAATACTTTTGAAATAGTAATGCTATTTCTATGATATCTGGGCCCATATCTACAAAACCTCTCAGAGTAGGAGAGTAGGTGCTGATCTAGGATCAGTTTCGCCTTTTAGATCAGAAGGAATAAGATTAGAAGGACAGGTGGGGACCTGATTCTAGATCAGCGCTCCTACTCTGAGACTCTTTGTGGATACAGGGCCTGTGTTGTAACGACTCTCGTTACAGACCTGTACCGACTATACTTGACTGCATCACTGTCCTGGAGTGACTCAGCAGAACACCTGATAACCTGGACTCATTCAGCTGAGAACAACCAGGAGGAAAAGAGAGAGCAGAGAGAGCAGAGAGAGCAGAGAGAGGAGCAGTCAGATGTATCAGCACGGTGGAGCTAACATGTTCCACACAAGCTAGTCTGCCTCTCTCTCTCCAACCAGTCTCTACCACCACTGCCATCCTTCCTTCTCTCTACCACCACCATCCTTCCTTCTCTCTACCACCACCACCATCCTTCCTTCTCTCTACCACCACCATCCATCCCTCTCTCTACCACCACCACCATCCTTCCTTCTCTCTACCACCACCATCCATCCTTCTCTACCACCACTGCCATCCTTCCTTCTCTCCTCTGCCTCCATCTTTCTCTCTACATCCGCCTTTACCTTCTCCCCCTCCCCCTCCCCCTGGGGATGCTGCTGACACAGTCCTCTTGGCTGTCCTCCATGTTTCTGTGCTTAACCCCCAGGCTCATCCCCTGCTGATCCCCCTGTAGGGTTGATCACCTCTGTGGCTCTGCTGTCCCACACCACTACTAAATCACCCTGGGTGTACTCTGGCTGGGTCACTGGCCAGGGAGGTATTCATGTTGGAGTCATTATTGTGTTGGTTGATACTGGTAGTGGATGCCCTGCATGACACGGGAGGATGAGACGGGGTAGTGAATCTTTTGCATTGGGATGATGTTGCAGGTGTCATGTCCCTGTTAATCTGGATGTCCTTGCTTCTCAGTTGACTTGGTGCTCTCTCTTCAGTTTCCGTCTGCACCTCTCTCTTTCTAATAACCACATCTACTTAGGGATAGACATTTCGGTCAATTTTGGTGCCGACTAACTGATCATCAACAAACTGTAAAAAAACAAAATACGTGATCGACACGTCAGAGCAATGGGAGTCACCAGAGCAATGGGAGTCACCAGAGCAATGGGAGTCACCAGAGCAATGGGAGTCGCCAGAGCAATGGGAGTCGCCAGAGCAATGGGAGTCGCCAGAGCAATGGGAGTCACCAGAGCAATGGGAGTCACCAGAGCAATGGGAGTCACCAGAGCAATGGGAGTCGTCCAAAGACGGGAAGGCAGGCAACAAGCTTCGGCCCAAAATAAGCCCATAGAAACTAGGGATGCACAATATATCAGTAAGCATATCGGAATCGGACGATATTAGCTAAAAATGCCAGCATCGGCCCGATGTCTAGTTTAACCCCGATGTGCAAAACCGATGTCTAAGCTGACGTGCATAACTATATAACGTAGGTAGATGACGTAATGACGGCACGAAAAATATGTCTCTACACGTGTAACACAGCATTCATAACCTAGCCCACAATGTCTGCTGTGTGGATCGAGCAGTCAACAAGTCGAGCCGTCGTTTGAAAGAGTAAGAAAATTTCAGCAAGACAACTCAAAGGCAAAATCCATTCAAGCCTAGATAATGGAATTCATTTCCCTTGACAATCAACCGTTCTCTGTCACGGATGATGTTGGCTTTCGTCGACTGGTTGAGCACCGGTACACACTACCAAGTAGGCGCTATTTTTCAGATGTTTCCCTACCGTAATTACACAGTATTGCTGAAACTCACATCCATGAACTTCTTGCTATGGGCGTCACTGCTATTAGCTTCACGACTGACATTTGGACCAGCAATGTCAACCCCATGAGCATGCTGAGTCTGACAGCACAGTGGGTCGACGAGGATTTCCTACTGAGGAAAGTCATATTGCATCCTCAAGAATGAGCTGGTTCTCATACCGCTGCTGCCATTTCAATGGCATTTGAGAACATGTTTGAAACTTGGAAACATGAACACTCCTAGCGCCATTCGAACAACTGACTGGAGAAATAAGCTCATCAACTGTGTCTGCAGCAGAAGTGATACCCTTGGTCATGGCATTGAGACGCCTGCTCAACAAAACTGCCGACACAGACCGTGGGGTTAAAACTTGCAAAAGTACTCTACAAGAGGCTGTGAACAAGCGATTCCGTGGTATTCTCTCTGCACCTCTACTGTGTCGTCACCATGCTCTATGCTAGGTACAAGGACCGCTACTTTGATGCAGACAAGAAAACAGGGTTTACGTGAAATGTTACAGACACAGCTGGACAAGATGGAAACGGACACCGTGACAGTGCGCACTGGAAGAGAGGCCACTGACAGACAGAGAGCTGAAACGTCACTGCTTGACATGTATGATGAAATCCTGGTTAAGACTGAACAAATGAACAACAAAACAGCACAGCAAGTAGGCCTAACTGAAATAAATTGGTTTTGATTATGTTTTACTGGTAATACGTAAATGACAACAAAATCACTTTTTGGTCTGTGTGTGTGTGTGTGTGTGTGTGCGTGTGTGTGTGTGTGTGTGTGTGTGTGTGTGTGTGTGTGTGTGTGTGTGTGTGTGTGTGTGTGTGTGTGTGTGTGTGTGTGTGTGTGTGTTTCAACTATTTAACTGAACTAGAATGCTGAAAAGGCCGCAAAAATGTTAAATATCGGTTATCGGTATCGTTTTTCTTTTGGCAAGGAAAATATCGGATATCAGTATCGGCCAAAAATGTAATGTCAGTGCATCCCCAATAGAAACGCATTGGACTTATTTTGGCGAGAGTGAAACCTCTCGTTTCACCTCTTCCTCTCTGATACTATGCATGCATACATGGACCAGACAGTTTTCATTAAGAGCCTAATGGAAGCATGCAACAAAGCAAGCCTATCGTCTTACAGTCAAAAGGCTGTAGCCTACTATTTAACATGCAACTCCTGTAATAAAGCAGCTAGTAAAACTTCCTTTTCAAACATTTACCCAAATGCAATTGGTGGAAAACCCAGTTCTAAACTGTGCACCTAATGGAGCAGTTCCATTTGACAGAGATGACATCTCAATTAGAAACTTAGAAAGAGGGGGAATCTAATAGCAACTACTATGATGGGTTGCTAATATGACTAGGATTGTGCCTTTGGCTGCTGGACAATGAAAGAAAGTTGATTTGAAAACCAATAGAACAGGAGAGAAATGCTGGTTAATGGCATGAGGAAGTCTTTATAAAATAATTGCCTCCGCGTTTCTTTGGAGGTATTTTGGCTATGCTACTTTGAAGCAAGGTAACACACGCCTCATTATATGAAGTGACGTAAACGTTCAAGTTTCAAATAATTATACTGCCTCAAGCTGACATTGCAAAGTGGTGAGTGACGCGCTGATAGTCAACGGTAGGCAGGCTATAGCGTATGCATCCGAATAGCGAATTTGGAGGCGCGCTTTACGAGTTCATACTTAGAAATTAAAGTAGCTCCTTTTTAATCGTGGCCACCAATGTTTTTAACACGCGATTGCATTTAGAATTGTTATTTGTTGAACAATGACTGGGCTTCCGAAAGCAGTTTTCACTCCAGTAAGTAGGCTATTCCTCTCCTCAAACTAGGCTATGCATGCTGTGCACGTGTGATAAATAAGATGCATGACGACTAACGAAAATACACACGCGCCAATTTAATCCTACAAAATTATGAAAATGAACCTAAGCATTACCGGACAAGTGTATTTAAGGTGGCTAAGCGATTTAACGGTTAACCTCCCTACATCTACCTAATTCCTGCTGTATGACTCTTTCTTTCTTATCTTTTTCCGTCCCCACATTCCTCTCTTCCCACCACGGTTTTTGAACACCCGCTGAAATATTCAAATAAAACCACATTATTTCTCTCCTTTCTTGTGAATATTTCAGTCTCTTCCGGTGTGTTTTCTAACAGAGGATGTGAGGCTCCAGGTGTAGTGGTGTCTCTCTTGGAGCTAAATGCACTTTCTCTGTTCTGTCCAGCTACTCCGTAACACGCCATGCATAACGTTACACATATAGAAGCCCTGCCAGGTGAGGTTGAACATCTTTACCTCTCCACTCAACCTAGACACACACACACACACACACACACACACACACACACACACACACACACACACACACACACACACACACACACACACACACACACACACACACACACACACACACGGTGTCCAAGATCATGTGTCTGTGTACCACACCATCCCACCTCACGTGAGAGGAGCTGGTTGGAAAATGGATTTGACCAGGTTGCCCCTCGATTGGATCTGGCTTACTCATCCTAAAGTATCAAAAAATGTATTGTGTGACATAGATGATTTGGACATGAAGCGCAAAAATGCTAATATAGTTAGCATTGACTTGCATTGGATTTGTGCCACAAATGTTTAAAGGTTAGCATTTGGAACAGTGTCCAGGTAAACAAAACTAAAGCGTGGATTGCTGTCTTACCTTGTCCATAGACTGCTTACAGGGTAAGGAAACCAATATGTAATTTAGTAATTGGGGTGAAATATACCTGAACCCATACCCCCTCTCTCCCTCTCTCTGTTGTATCTGTAGGTCCTCCCTGACATGTCCACATTGCCTTAAACAGAGCAACACCTTTGACCCATTCCTCTGCATCTCACTGCCCATTCCCCTACGGCAAACCAGGTAAGCCACACCAGTCATAAAGCCACTGCACGTGTGTTTGTGTGTGTGTGTGTGTGTGTGTGTGTGTGTGTGTGTGTGTGTGTGTGTGTGTGTGTGTGTGTGTGTGTGTGTGTGTGTGTGTGTGTGTGTGTGTGTGTGTGTGACATGTACACTTTTCATGTTACCAGTTCTCCCTTTTTGTGACAACAAGACACAGTGGAATATGATCAAGTGCTAGTGTTGTGAAAAGCAGGGTGGGCGTTTCTGACAGATGCACAACAGCTTGCTGGAATAGCGTATATATCGCATTGTCCCTCTCTAGCTCACAGACAGTCTATCCACAGGGCCAGTCTGATACTGATTCTATTAACATGCTAGTTTGGTAGTAGACACTCTTATACGATGCAACTTACCGCATTTGTATTAAGGTATAGCTCTTGTATAGCTCTTAAATATCCAGCATATGACCTTAATACCAAGAGACTGACTTCATGAATCCTCATCAGTTCAAGTGGGACCCACACAGTTAATGATTTTGGGACTCCGTTGTGCCCCCCTTTGGGAGGGATGTATTCTCTCATCTCATTGTCCTCACTTACTGATGGCATATTCCCCTTATCGCTCCGCTGTCTGCAACTGAAATCTTAGTGAGATCTCAATAATGGTCGTGTCTTCTTACATCAGCAGGGGGTTAACTAACATCACCGGCTCTTACTTTGTACACCGCATCTCCGTCTCTCATCCAGTCTCATCTCAGCATGTCTAACAACATCAACAAACCAGCGCTCACATCCTCCCCGTGTCTCTGCTCTTTGAGCACTCTGTTAGCGACGACGACAACACTTCCTGAATAATGCATGATGGGAAGGCAGGAAGCTGGGGCGTCATCAGAGCTCCTGTCTCTCTGCCAGACTTTCCTCTATCCATCCCTCCATCTCTCTATCCCTCCACCCGTTCTTCCCTCACCTGAGTCATACCTCAAACCTGTGGCCTCAGATAGCATTAAGTGCTCATCCCTCCATCCTTCCATTGCTCCACCTGTCATGCTCACATCTTCTGCACTAGCTAGCTCCTGTTGATTGTAGATAGGCATGCCTCAGCAGACACAGACAGGCTCCCTGTGGTGCTAATGCTAACACGTTAGCATCGCCTTGCAGTCAGGCATGCCCAGGCAGACACTGTGGAGGGGATAAGAGACCAGCACAGCAAGTGTAATGTCTAGAAGCTGTCTTTGTGTGTGTGCTTGTGAAGAACTGTCTGGAACAAGATTCTCTTTCTCTCTCCCTCTCCAGGTGTATGAGTGTGACCCTGGTGTTCAGTACTAAGGGTCAGAGGTATCTACGTGTCGGTCTGGCTGTGCCTCTCATCGGCTCCATCTCCTGCCTACGTGCCATGGTTGCTGAGGAGGGCAAGACCACGCCAGACCAGGTAAGGGCTGCGCACACACACACACACATGGTCAGTGGGCCAGACTTGTTAGCCTACTAAATCTTAAAGGCCCTATCCTGCTCTATCCTATGTCTATGGGGTGTAAATTCATTATTCCACTCACTCACTGTAACATTCTCGTGGTGAGAATCTCTGTCCGTTAATTACCATACCTACCAGACAGAGGCTTTTTACCCATTGTAACAGGATCATCATGGAAAGCCCTGCTGCTCTGACCGACACAGAAAAAGGAAAACCAGGCAGAGAAAGAGAGGGGGGCTAGACCGACAGAGAAAGAGAGAGGGGCTAGACGGACAGAGAAAGAGAGGGGGACTAGACCGACAGAGAAAGAGAGAGGGGCTAGACGGACAGAGAAAGAGAGAGGGGCTAGACAGACAGAGAAAGAGAGGGGGGTTAGACCGACAGAGAAAGAGAGAGGGGCTAGACGGCCAGAGAAAGAGAGGGGGGCTAGACCGACAGAGAAAGAGAGGGGGGCTAGACGGACAGAGAAAGAGAGGGGGGCTAGACCGACAGAGAAAGAGAGAGGGGCTAGACGGCCAGAGAAAGAGAGGGGGGCTAGACCGACAGAGAAAGAGAGGGGGGCTAGACGGACAGAGAAAGGGAGAGGGGCTAGACGGACAGAGAAAGAGAGAGGGGCTAGACGGCCAGAGAAAGAGAGGGGGCTAGACGGACAGAGAAAGGGAGAGGGGCTAGACAGACAGAGAAAGAGAGGGGGGTTAGACCGACAGAGAAAGAGAGGGGGGCTAGACCGACAGAGAAAGAGAGAGGGGCTAGACGGACAGAGAAAGAGAGAGGGGCTAGACAGACAGAGAAAGAGAGGGGGACTAGACCGACAGAGAAAGAGAGAGGGGCTAGACGGACAGAGAAAGAGAGAGGGGCTAGACAGACAGAGAAAGAGAGAGGGGCTAGACGGACAGAGAAAGGGAGAGGGGCTAGACGGACAGAGAAAGAGAGGGGGACTAGACCGACAGAGAAAGAGAGAGGGGCTAGACGGACAGAGAAAGAGAGAGGGGCTAGACAGACAGAGAAAGAGAGGGGGGTTAGACCGACAGAGAAAGAGAGAGGGGCTAGACGGCCAGAGAAAGAGAGGGGGGCTAGACCGACAGAGAAAGAGAGGGGGGCTAGACGGACAGAGAAAGAGAGGGGGGCTAGACCGACAGAGAAAGAGAGAGGGGCTAGACGGCCAGAGAAAGAGAGGGGGGCTAGACCGACAGAGAAAGAGAGGGGGGCTAGACGGACAGAGAAAGGGAGAGGGGCTAGACGGACAGAGAAAGAGAGAGGGGCTAGACGGCCAGAGAAAGAGAGGGGGCTAGACGGACAGAGAAAGGGAGAGGGGCTAGACAGACAGAGAAAGAGAGGGGGGTTAGACCGACAGAGAAAGAGAGGGGGGCTAGACCGACAGAGAAAGAGAGAGGGGCTAGACGGACAGAGAAAGAGAGAGGGGCTAGACAGACAGAGAAAGAGAGGGGGACTAGACCGACAGAGAAAGAGAGAGGGGCTAGACGGACAGAGAAAGAGAGAGGGGCTAGACAGACAGAGAAAGAGAGGGGGGTTAGACCGACAGAGAAAGAGAGAGGGGCTAGACGGCCAGAGAAAGAGAGGGGGGCTAGACCGACAGAGAAAGAGAGGGGGGCTAGACGGACAGAGAAAGAGAGGGGGGCTAGACCGACAGAGAAAGAGAGAGGGGCTAGACGGACAGAGAAAGGGAGAGGGGCTAGACGGACAGAGAAAGAGAGAGGGGCTAGACGGCCAGAGAAAGAGAGGGGGCTAGACGGCCAGAGAAAGGGAGAGGGGCTAGACGGACAGAGAAAGAGAGGGGGGTTAGACCGACAGAGAAAGAGAGGGGGGCTAGACCGACAGAGAAAGAGAGAGGGGCTAGACGGACAGAGAAAGGGAGAGGGGCTAGACGGACAGAGAAAGAGAGAGGGGCTAGACGGCCAGAGAAAGAGAGGGGGCTAGACGGCCAGAGAAAGGGAGAGGGGCTAGACGGACAGAGAAAGAGAGGGGGGTTAGACCGACAGAGAAAGAGAGGGGGGCTAGACCGACAGAGAAAGAGAGAGGGGCTAGACGGACAGAGAAAGAGAGAGGGGCTAGACAGACAGAGAAAGAGAGGGGGACTAGACCGACAGAGAAAGAGAGAGGGGCTAGACGGACAGAGAAAGAGAGAGGGGCTAGACAGACAGAGAAAGAGAGGGGGGTTAGACCGACAGAGAAAGAGAGAGGGGCTAGACGGCCAGAGAAAGAGAGGGGGGCTAGACCGACAGAGAAAGAGAGGGGGGCTAGACGGACAGAGAAAGAGAGGGGGGCTAGACCGACAGAGAAAGAGAGAGGGGCTAGACGGCCAGAGAAAGAGAGGGGGGCTAGAGCGACAGAGAAAGAGAGGGGGGCTAGACGGACAGAGAAAGGGAGAGGGGCTAGACGGACAGAGAAAGAGAGAGGGGCTAGACGGCCAGAGAAAGAGAGGGGGCTAGACGGCCAGAGAAAGGGAGAGGGGCTAGACGGACAGAGAAAGGGAGAGGGGCTAGACAGACAGAGAAAGGGAGAGGGGCTAGACAGACAGAGAAAGGGAGAGGGGCTAGACAGACAGAGAAAGGGAGAGGGGCTAGACGGACAGAGAAAGGGAGAGGGGCTAGACAGACAGAGAAAGGGAGAGGGGCTAGACGGACAGAGAAAGGGAGAGGAGCTAGACAGACAGAGACTAGAGCACACCAGACAGATAGACAGACAGAGACTGGAGCACACCAGACATAGAATGACAGAGACTGGAGCAGACCAGACAGATAGAATGACAGAGACTGGAGCAGACCAGACAGATAGAATGACAGAGACTGTAGCAGACCAGACAGATAGAATGACAGAGACTGGAGCAGACCAGACAGATAGAATGACAGAGACTGGAGCACACCAGACAGATAGAATGACAGAGACTGGAGCACACCAGACAGATAGAATGACAGAGACTGGAACAGACCAGACAGATAGAATGACAGAGACTGGAGCAGACCAGACAGATAGAATGACAGAGACTGGAGCAGACCAGACAGATAGAATGACAGAGACTGGAGCAGACCAGACAGATAGAATGACAGAGAAAGCAGCAGACCAGACAGATAGAATGACAGAGACTGGAGCAGACCAGACAGATAGAATGACAGAGACTGGAGCAGACCAGACAGATAGAATGACAGAGATGAAGAGAGGGAACAAATAGACAGAGAAAGATAGGAATATTTCAGACAGAGACACTCTGCTGTCAGCCCCACAGCTGGGCCTAATATCTCGTCATGGTATGTGAGAAGGAGCAGGATGGGACATCACTGTCTGTCTCTCTGTTTGTTTGTGATTTGATAAAAGCCTTCTCAGAAAACAGATGTAAGGAATCCTTAAAGGTCCAATGCAGCCATTTTTTATCTCAATATCAAATCCTTTCTGGGTAACAATTAAGCGTCTTACTGTGATTGTTTTCAATTAAAATGGTCAGAAAATAAACAAAAATAGCTTCTTAGCAAAGACCAATTTCTCAAGCAAGTGTCATGACTGACCACGAGAATCAGGTTTGCAATTAATAACTTCAAATAGACCCCCTTTCACCCGTAGAGGGGGAAGGAAAGTACTAATGGGGATTAACAACTCACGTCCAGTCGTAAATCAGGGGAGAAGATAAAATGGCGCCGGATCAGAAGGCAGGCGTTTTACGTGATTGTTTTCTTTCGTTTTTTTGTCTGCGTTGTTTGTAACTTGTTTCTTTACTCATTTTGTACATAATGTTGCCGCTACCGTCTATTATGACCGAAAATAACTTCTAGACATCAGGACTGCGATTACTCACCACGGACTAGCAGAATCCTATTTTTTCTTTCACGACTCTGACGAGCCCGAGGCGGAGGATATACGGCTCCCTCGAGAACAGGCCTCGATCCCTGTGATCTGCGTGAAGAGGAGGCGGAGAAAGAGAGGCCGGAGAGCGGGCTGCCTGCTGAGAAGTCGAAGGTGATCAAATAAATCCCCACTTCCCTCAATTCTGCTAGCAAATGTGCAGTCTTTGGATAATAAAATTGACGAGTTACGATTAAGATTAAACTACCAACAGGACATTAAAAACTGTAACATCTTATGCTTCACGGAGTCGTGTCTGAACGACAACAACATCAACATACAGCTGGCTTGTTATACGATGTACCGGCAGGATAGAACAACGGCGTCTGGTAAGACATGGGGCGCCGGTCTATGTATTTTTGTAAACAACAGCTGGTGCACGATATCTAAGGAAGTCTCGAGCTATTGCTCGCCTGAGGTACAGTTTCTCATGATAAGCTGTAGACCACACTACCGTTTTCATCTGTATTCTTTGTAGCTGTTTACATACCACCACAGTCAGAGGCTGGCACTAAGATAGCATTGAATGAGCTGTATTCCGCCATAAGCAAACAAGAAAACGCTCACCCAGAGGCGGCACTCCTAGTAGCCGGAGACTTTAATGCAGGGAAACCTAAATCAGTTTTACCAAATTACTATCAGCATGTTAAATGTGCAACCAGAGGGAAAATAACTCTGGACCACCTATACTCCACACACAGAGACACATACAAAGCGCTCCCTCACCCTCCATTTGGCAAATCTGACCATAATTCCATCCTCCTGATTCCTGCTTTCAAGCTAAAATTTAAGCAGGAAGCACCAGTGACTAGATCAATAAAAAAGTGGTCAGATGAAGCAGATGCTAAGCTACAGGACTGTTTTTCTAGCACAGACTGGAATATGTTCCGTGATTCTTCCGAAGGCATTGAGGAGTACACCACATCTGTCATTGACTTCATCAATAAGTGCATCGATGACATCGTCCCCACATTGACCGTACGTACATACCCCAACCAGAAGCCATGGATTATATGCAGCATCCGCACTGAGCTAAAGGCTAGAGCTGCCGCTTTCAAGGAGTGGGAATCTAACCCGGAAGCTTATAAGAAATCCCACTATTCCCTCCAACGAACTATCAAACAGGCAAGTGTCAATACTGGACTGAGATCGAATCGTACTACACCGGCTCCGACGCTCGTTGGATGTGGCAGGGCTTGTAAACCATTATAGACTACAAAGGAAAGCACAGCTGAGAGCTGCCCAGTGACACGAGCCAACCAGACGAGCTAAACTACTTCTATGCTCACTTCGAGGCAAATAGCACTGAAACATGCATGAGAGCACCAGCTGTACCGGAAGACTGTGTGATCACGCTCTCTGCAGCCGATGTGAGTAAGACCTTTAGACAGGTCAACATTCACAAGGCCGCAAGGCCAGACGGATTACCAGGACGTGTACTGCGAGCATGCGCTGACCAGCTAGCATGTGTCTTCACTGACATTTTCAACCTTTCCCTGTCCGAGTCTGTAATACCAACATGTTTTAAGCAGACCACGATAGTGTCTGTGCCCAAGAACACTAAGGTAACCTGCCTAAATGACTACCAACCCGTAGCACTCATGTCTGTAGCCATGAAGTGCTTTGAAAGGCTGGTCATTGCTCAAATCAACACCATCATCCCAGAAACCCTAGACCCACTCCAATTTGCATACCGCACCAACAGATCCACAGATGATGCAGTCTCTATTGCACTCCACACTGCCCTTTCCCACCTGGACAAAAGGAACACCTATGTGAGAATGCTATTCATTGACTACAGCTCAGCGTTCAACACCATACTGCCCTCAAAGCTCATCAATAAGCTAAGGACCTGCAACTGGATCCTGGACTTCCTGATGGGCCATCCCCAGGTGGTAAGGGTAGGTAACAATTCATCCGCCACGCTGATCCTCAACACAGGGGCCCCTCAGGGGTGCGTGCTCAGCCCCGTCCTGTACTCCCTGTTCACTCATGACTGCATGGCCAGGCACAACTCCAACACCATCATTAAATTTGCTGATGACACAACAGTGGTAGTCCTGATCGCTGACAACAACAAGACATTCTATAGGGAGGAGGTCAGAGACCTGACTGTGTGGTGCCAGAACAACAACCTCTCCCTCAACGTGATCAAGACAAAGGAGATGATTGTGGACAACAGGGAAAAAAGCACCGAGCATGCCCCCATTCTCATCGACGGGGCTGTAGTGGAGCAGGTTGAGAGCTGCAGGTTGTGAGTTCCTTAGTGTCCACATCACCAACAAACTAACATGGTCCAAGCACACCATGACAGTCGTGAAGCGGGCATGACAAAACCTATTCCCCCTCAGGAGACTGAAAAGATTTGGCATGGGTCCTCAGATCCTCAAAATGTTCTACAGCTGCACCATCAAGAGCATCCTGACTGGTTGCATCACTGCCTGGTATGTTAACTGCTCGGCGTCCGACCGCAAGGCACTACAGAGGGTAGTGTGTACGGCCCAGTACATCACTGGGGCCAAGCTTCCTGCCATCCAGGACTTCTATACCAGGCGGTGTCAGAGGAAAGCCCTAAAAATTGTCAAAGACACCAGCCACCCTAGTCATAGACTGTTCTCTCTGCTACCGTACCAGAGCAGCAAGTCTAGGTCCAAGAGGCTTCTAAACAGCTTTTACCCCCAAGCCATAAGACACCTGAACATCTTGTCAAATGGCTAGCCAGACTATTTGCATTGCCCCCCCCCCCCCCTCCACACCACTGCCATTCTCTTTTGTCATCTATGCATAGTCACTTTAATTAACTCTTCCTACATGTACATACTACCTCAACTAACCGGTGCCCCCGCACATTGACTCTGTACCGGCACCCCCCTTTATATATATATATATTTTTTTACTGCTGCTCTTTAATTACTTGTTACTTTTATCTCTTATTCTTATCCGTATTTTTCGAAACTGCACTGTTGGTTGGGGGGGGGCTGTTATACCTGTTGTATTCGGTGCATGTGACTAATACAATTTCATTTGATTCGATTTTTGATTCGATTTTGATTTGAAGATCCAGGCTCTCCCTCTACAAATTCATCAAAGGAATGTGCTTTGTCTCAACAGACCTTTTCCCACTGAAACTCTGACACGTTCAAAAGCGAATACTGGAACAATATTTCGAACATAGAACGTTTGGTAATGGTCGGAGGGGATCTATAGAACACTAATGTCATTTTGTTTGTTATTTTGTGATGTCATTAAAAATGCTATAAAGGAAATACTGTAACTTGGAAAGTACACATAGATTAAGTTTCCATTCTATGGGTTGTGCATGTAATATGAAAAATTATGAAAGTGTTTTTGTTAAGAGAGAGATCTATTTTGAGAAGCTATAGGAGATCATTGTTTTCCATAACTTTGCACAGTGAGTAATCACCGCCCCTAAGTGAGGTCAGAGAGCGTGTCACCCTGCCGGAACCGCCCCTTTCGAGAAAAAGGTATAAATGATGGGTTAAGAAGTTAACACATTGGACCAGAAAAGCATGAAGCTGCAGCTGCACGTTTAAAATGGTTTGAACTTTGAATCTCAACATGAGGTGGAGATGATAAAATCACCTCCCGGACAATCACTGATACGGCAGATTAGCTGTCCTAAGTAAAGTATCTTCAAAAGCAAATTTATGTAGGACCATCCTGTTACTCTGCTCAAACCATCGTATTACGCCACTCTCATCACCCCCCTGGGGAAACATCGAACCATCTTCAAAGAAGCATCTTCAAGAGTAAATGGAAGGAAAATCAACTCTGTAGTCCTGTTCAGGACTACACGACAAGTCACCGGATACCGGACAACTACGACAAAGGACAACAGTAGAAGAATTGTTGGAAACATTTCGGACAATCAGAGCCTTAAAAGTGTGCCGCAAAAAGGCCCAACCCCCTTTCCAAGGCTGCCCCGATCCCCGGTGAACCCAGGCATTTCACGTAAATACACGTAAATACATTCATGATTTCTTGCTCAAAGCGGGCGGAGGTTCGTGTGCAAAGTATATGGTTATTGTAGGTGAGAGTAGTTTCTGGAACACACGAACAGGAACAATCACCCACAAACAAACAGTGAAAACAGGCTACCTTAATATGGTTCCTAATCAGAGACAATGACAAACACCTGCCTCTGATTGAGAACCATATTAGGCCAAACAACAAACCCAACATAGAAACACAAAACATAGAATGCCCACCCAGCTCACGTCCTGACCAACTAAACAAAGACTAAAACAAAGGAAATAAGGTCAGGAACGTGACATGGTGCCCCAAATCCTAATATGTTAATTGTTACATTATTAATTTAATCAGGTAACAATTAAACATAGTTAGTTAATTAGATACATAACAATCTTCAGATTAATGTTATAGTCAAATCACGGCACAAGAGTTTTGCTAGGACTGTCAGAGAGTAGTCTGAGTGGGTAGGGTTGATGTCACCAGGCAGTCCAAAACTCCATCCCACCAAAAGAGGCAGACATTTCAGGCAATCTTTTCTAACAGCTCTTACAGCACTTACACTATCATAATTTTAAAAAAGATCAGTTTTATTCCAACCCCATAGTGTGGATAATCACATTTTCGACTGCACTGGGCCTTTAATATGTGTTTACTTTAGAAGGATCTTGAACAGACTTATAACACAAATATAGCATGTCTGCTCTGTTTGCTTTGCCACATACATTCCCTGTTTGTCCTCTATAGCTTGTCTGTCTACAATTTTTAGCCTGTGTATGTGTGTGTTTGACCACCATGCTAAGCCACTTAGCCATGTCCATGGCTGTCCAAGTCTGTTTCCGTGCTAAGTGTCTGTATTAAGCAATGTACATCTCTTTAAACCATCTCCTCCTCGCTCTCTCTCTCCCTCCATCACCCCCGCCCCCCATCCAGGTGGTCCTGTCAGAGCTCTATGCCACCGGCTTCCAGCGTTCGTTCTCTGACGACGACGATCTGACCAGCATTGCCGAGAGCGATGTGGTCTATGCCTTCCAGGCTCCGCCCCTCCACACACGGGGAGGCTCCACGCGAATCTCGGGTAACCATGGCTGCATCCACAGCCCCAAGTGTGTGTGTGTGTGTGTGTGTGTGTGTCTCTCTCTCTCTCTCTCCCTCTCAGGCTAGCCCGAAGCTATTTGGCTTCAGCACAATGGATAGTGTTTGTTCAGACAAACACTATAGCGCTATAGGTTCTTAGCTGTTTCAATTTCTTGCTATTTCATGGACAGGTACTGTATTTCTGTCTAGGTTATTAAATTCTCTCAGACAGTGTCCCCGACGGTCTTATATCTAGCTGAGGGCTTGATGTACTGAGGCAAAGGCTCGCTCTCACTCACACACACGACACACATGCACACACACATACACTCACTCTCTCACATACTTGGATCGTGAACGTGGATGAGATGGAGCCAGCCTTGTGTCACCTCCCTTTGAAATCAGCCCCAGGTTTGCCAGGCAGCGTCAAATTAACTATTGATATGGCAAGTGCACGTGCACGCATGTACGCACACACACATGCGCACACACACTTTTTTTCACCTGTTGACTCCTATCTAGTTGACCAGTTTCCAAAGGAGGGTGTCTTAACTCTTGTCCCTGGGGGACACCCGACCGGGAGGGCTACGTTCAGAGCAACACACCGCTAAACGAAACCCTTACTGTGTTTTTCCAACGTTCTTTAGCTCCTGAAAAGGGCCACATCAATAATTCAATAATGTGCTCAAAGGGGTCATGAAATATGTACGATCCTCAATCTCTCTCCGGGAACGATAGAACGATATCTTTATCACCTGGAGACAGAGGAGAAAAAATAATGTCCCGGTGCTAATGGAGGTGATCAGACTAAGGGTAGAGGAGAGAAAATAATGTCCTGCCGCTACTGGAGGTGATCAGACTAAGGGTAGAGGAGAGAAAATAATGTCCCGGCGCTAATGGAGGTGATCAGACTAAGGGTAGAGGAGAGAAAATAATGTCCCGGCACTAATGGAGGTGATCAGACTAAGGGTAGAGGAGAGAAAATAATGTCCCGGTGCTAATGGAGGTGAGGGTAGAGGGGTAGAGGAGAGAAAATAATGTCCTGGTGCTACTGGAGGTGATCAGACTGAGGGTAGAGGAGAGAAAATAATGTCCCGGTGCTACTGGAGGTGATCAGACTAAGGGTAGAGGAGAGAAAATAATGTCCCGGTGCTACTGGAGGTGATCAGACTAAGGGTAGAGGAGAGAAAATAATGTCCCGGTGCTAATGGAGGTGATCAGACTAAGGGTAGAGGAGAGAAAATAATGTCCCGGTGCTAATGGAGGTGATCAGACTAAGGGTAGAGGAGAGAAAATAATGTCCCGGCGCTAATGGAGGTGATCAGACTAAGGGTAGAGGAGAGAAAATAATGTCCCGGCGCTAATGGAGGTGATCAGACTAAGGGTAGAGGAGAGAAAATAATGTCCCGGTGCTAATGGAGGTGATCAGACTAAGGGTAGAGGAGAGAAAATAATGTCCCGGCACTAATGGAGGTGATCAGACTAAGGGTAGAGGAGAGAAAATAATGTCCCGGTGCTAATGGAGGTGATCAGACTAAGGGTAGAGGAGAGAAAATAATGTCCTGGCTCTAATGGAGGTGATCCGACTAAGAGTAGAGGAGAGAAAATGATGTCCTGGCTCTAATGGAGGTGATCAGACTAAGGGTAGAGGAGAGAGGAAGAGGCACACACACACACACCGACACACTCACTTCAGGAAACAGCAGAGGGAGCACCCCCCTATCCACATTGACGGGACAGTAGTGGAGAGGGTAGTAAGTTTTAAGTTCCTCGGTGTACACATCACGGACAAACTGAATTGGTCCACCCACACAGACAGCGTTGTGAAGAAGGCGCAGCAGCGCCTCTTCAACCTCAGGAGGCTGAAGAAATTCGGCTTGTCACCAAAAGCACTCACAAACTTCTACAGATGCACAATCGAGAGCATCCTGTTGGGCTGTATCACCGCCTGGTACGGCAACTGCTCCGCCCTCAACCGTAAGGCTCTCCAGAGGGTAGTGAGGTCTGCACAACGCATCACCGGGGGCAAACTACCTGCCCTCCAGGACACCTACACCACCCGATGTCACAGGAAGGCCATAAAGATCATCAAGGACAACAACCACCCGAGCCACTGCCTGTTCACCCCGCTATCATCCAGAAGGCGAGGTTAGTACAGGTGCATCAAAGCAGGGACCGAGAGACTGAAAAACAGCTTCTATCTCAAGGCCATCAGACTGTTAAATAGCCACCACTAACATTTAGTGGCCGCTGCCAACATACTGACTCAACTCCAGCCACTTTAATAATGGGAATTGATGGAAATGTATGTAAAAATATATCACTAGCCACTTTAAACAATGCCATTTAATATTATGTTTATATACCCTACATTACTCATCTCATATGTATATGTATATACTGTACTCTATACCATCTACTGCATCTTGCCATCTTTATGTAATACATGTAGCACTAGCCACTTTAAACTATGCCACTTTATGTTTACATACCCTACATTACTCATCTCATCTCATATGTATAGACTGTACACTATACCATCTACTGCATCTTGCCTATGCCGTTCTGTACCATCACTCATTCATATATCTTTATGTACATATTCTTTATCCCTTTACACTTGTGTGTATAAGGTAGTAGTTGTGGAATTGTTAGGTTAGATTACTCGTTGGTTATTACTGCATTGTCGGAACTAGAAGCACAAGCATTTCGCTACACTCGCATTAACAGCTGCTAAACATGTGTATGTGACAAATAACATTTGATTTGATTTGACTCATTAGCACTCAAAAGCACACATGCAGTATGCACATGTATACAATAACTATCTATTTTTTATACACATTCTGCTGTAAATGATGAATGAACTCCTATTACCAATGTAATGATTCAAAACCTGAGCTGAGCTGATTAGACTCAACATAACATGCATTCAGTTACTGCAAGCGTCATTACGGTTTCTGACAGCTCAGAACACCTCCCTGTCATCTTAACTACCCCACAGTCTCCATAACAATGGCGGGTCATTTCACAACAGCTAAACGCTCGTAACAGGTTTATTGAATAGGGTCCTCATTGCTTTAATGGAATAGATTGAATAGAAGCCTGAGTAACATTGTGTGTGTGTGTGCGTATGTGTGTGTGTATGTGTGTGTGTGTGTGTGTGTGTGTGTGTGTGTGTGTGTGTGTGTGTGTGTGTGTGTGTGTGTGTGTGTGTGTGTGTGTGTGTGTGTGTGTGTGTGTGTGTGTGTGTGTGTGTGTGTGTGTGTGTGTGTGTGAGAGCGTGTGTGTGTGTGTGTGCCCGCGCGCACTGTTAGCTTTACAGAGCTGTGGGGAGGGAGAGGACGTGATGAGATATTGTTACATCCCATTGTTGTCTAATTGGTTAGTGTGCTCCTTATTGTGCTGGTTAAGTATCCTGTAATCATCTGTAATCATCACTCAATCAGAACCCCTGGGTGATGTGGATGTAATCAAATGAGCCATTAAAATATACATGCATTATTACGGCGCTATAATGCTGTGGTTTCAGCATCCAGTACCACATTTACCCGCTTTGTTTTATCAAACAACTGTAGAAATGTTATACTGAAGAATGGGGCTGGGTTGATAATATATTGTAGGATGTAGGGTAGGCTGTAATGATATTTTCACGCTGAGCCACAATTAATAAGGAAATTGTCCTAATTAAGAATTCATTGGTGTGACAGCTCTGTCTGCTGAGTCTGTCACTAACAAGACCTCTTGTGGCTAGCCATAGAAAGATAACGTGGAACCTTGGCAGACTGTTAGAGACTAATTTAAATGAGGCCATGTTAGAATAAGACATCCTGTCAGTAAACCGTTGTCATCATCGTAAATAAACAACGGACGCTTACGTATATGGGCTAGCATTCAAACCACTGCTGTCACCACCCATATTGGCTGCATTAAGCTTGTAGTACCTCACTCCCTCCCTCTCTTCCGCTGTAGAAATATGTGTAATTATGGACACCGTTGGCTCTTTAAACCTGTGACCAGACAGGCCCTCATTTGGCGGTACAAATCAGCCAGTCACGACCCACCCTCTCTCTCTCTCTCACTCTCTTTCTCTCTCTCTCTCTCTCTCTCTCTCTCTCTCTCTCTCTCTCTCTCTCTCTCTCTCTCTCTCTCTCTCTCACACACACACACACACACGTCCCAGCCCCCCCCTTTGGCTGGTACTTGTGTGCCTTAGCCTGTGCGTCACTCCCCCCTTGGGCTACAGACAGTCACACAGTTGACCCCCGGCGTGGTCCAGTCTCCTCGCCATGATTAATGGCCCTGTGTGTGTAATCTCATTTCACGTGAGTGTGTGTGTGTGTGTGTGTGTGTGTGTGTGTGTGTGTGTGTGTGTGTGTGTGTGTGTGTGTGTGTGTGTGTGTGTGTGTGTGTGTGTGTGTGTGTGTGTGTGTGTGTGTGTGTGTGTGTGTGTGTGTGTGTGTGTGTGTGTGCGTGCGTGCGGGCATGTCTGCCTGTCTGTCTGTCTCTGTGTCGTGTGTGTGTGTGTGTGTCTCATAACTCTCTCTACAACATCGGCACAATCTGAGCCCCAGCGGGCACAGCAGAGGCACAAAGCCAATCTGCTCACCGGCTAATAAAAGTCCCAAATTGAAACGGGGAATTTGGTTAGCGAAGGAAAGGTTACGATTTCTCATGTCGGATAAGAGGAAGTAGCTCAGCGGGGGACTGGGAATCAGCCCATTGCCTCCTGGTGGGGAGTCAAAATTAGCAGAGCCTAAGAAATTTGTTGAAAACATTAGGAGAGCGGGAGAGAGAGTGAGAGAGAGGGGTATAAAATACACACTGGCTGGTAGAACAATGCATGTGTTTGTGTCGCACTGGCAGAAGAGAAAGACAAATATAACTTTAGGTGAGATGTTTTTAGGCGGAAGTCATAGTCTATTTTAAGAGATGGATTTTATGGATGGGTGTTTTGCTCTGGAGGAATAGTCTCCACCGTTTCATGGTTATGAATTTCTGTTGCGTTTTCATATTAGAAGTTATTGGAAACCACAGGAAGACATTTTTAGAGATATTGGATCAACCCTTCTCCTTCATATACTGTAGTAATGAGATTTGTTATTTGGGAAAACAGTGTGGTATTGCTAGCCCTGGAGTCAAGCGCTCATGATAGAAAACACTCAAAAAATCAAGGGAACTTTATACAGATCTGACAATATCCTATTTCATCTCTCAACAGAACAGATATGTCAGTTGTCTATTACAGTACATAAAACCTTCCGTTTGAGGAAATCTTTGAAACTTTCCTACCAACTTTTGTAGACACTCTTACTTTACAAAAGGCCTGTTGTCCCTGAGGTAATCAAATAGTCTATCAAGCTCTAGGGACAGAGTTGTCTGTTTGGCGAGGTCGGAGAATCAGGGCTGAGAGAGGGTTTGTGTGAAAGAAGAGGTGCCCTCTGGGAAAGGTGGCAAAGCAGGGACATATCCACCCAGATAAAGAAATCTGTCAGTGGACACACACACACTCTCACTCTTTCTCAACCATTGTATTCAGTATTCATCTCCCTTCACAATGGACAGAGGAGTTCTATGGAAAGTCCTCAGGTAGAATCTCTGTGTGAGTTTCCTTTCATCCTATCAAAATGCTAAAAGCTATTGACTGGAGACATGGTTGGGGTTGAATGTTGTGTAGCTCTGAGGTGTTTGTCTGAGCAGTGGAGGATGCATTGGCACTTACACAGAGCCCATTAGCTCTGCCCTTAGTGAGCACATTTTATTATTATATATATTTACACGCTCAAGGCAAGCATCTTTAAACCAACACACACACACGCACACACACACACACACACACACACACACACACACATACACACAGGTTGTGGATGTGTCTGCTAATGGGTGGTGAAGAGAATGCTGAGAAAAAGGCCCAGCTGTGCTCAATGGCTCAGCCCACATATCTCCATCTGCTTTTACAAGGCAGTTTTTCAATGATTGATGATGAGCTGTTTAAACCTATCGTCAGAAGTACTTCTAGAAATACTGTAGTTTGAAAGATGAATGGGAACCATTTGTTTCACATTAAAGTTTGTGTTTAATTTTGACATTGTGTACACATGCACCATGTCACAATGCTACACTATATATACAAAAGTATGTGGACACCCCTTCAAATTAGTGGATTCGGCTTTTTCAGCCACACCCGTTGTTGACAGGTGTATAAAATCGAGCACACGGCCATGCAATCTCCATAGACAAACATTGGCAGTAGAATGGCCTTTACTGAAGAGCTCAGTGACTTTCAACGTGACACCGTCATAGGATCCTACTTTTCCAACAAGTCAGTTCGCCAAATTTCTGCCCTGCTAAAGCTGCCCTGGTCAACTGTAAGTGCTGTCATTGTGAAGTGGAAACGTATACGAGCAACAACAGCTCCGCCGCGAAGTAGTAGGCCACACAAACTTACAGAACGGGACCGCAAAGTGCTGAAGCACGTAGTGCGTAAAAATGGTCTGTCCTCGGTTGCAACGCTCACTACCAAGTTCCAAATCAAATTTTATTTGTTTCATACACATAGTTAGCAGATGTTAATGCGAGTGTAGCGAAATGCTTGTGCTTCTAGTTCCAACAGTGCAGTAATATCTAACAAGTAATCTAACAATTCTCCAACAACTACCTAATACACACAAATCTAAAGGGGTGAATGCGAATATGTACATGTAAGTATATGGATGAGCGATGGCCGAGTGGCATAGGCAAGGTGCAATAGATGGTATAAAATACAGTATATACGGTACATGTGATATGAGTAATGTAAGATATGTAAACATTATTAAAGGGGCATTATTTAGAGTGTAAAGTGACTAGAGATCCATTTATTAAAGTGGCCAGTGACTGGGTCTCAATGTAGGCAGCAGCCTCTCTGAGTTAGTGATTGGTGTTTAGCAGTCTGATGGCCTTGAGATAGAAGCTGTTTTTCAGTCTCTCGATCCCAGCTTTGATGCACCTGTACTGACCTCGCCTTCTGGATGGTAGCTGGGTGAAGAGGCAGTGGCTCGGGTGGTTGATGTCTTTGATGATCTTTTTGACCTTCCTGTGACATCGGGCGCTGTAGGTGTCATGGTGGCAGGTAGTTTGCCCCCGGTGATGCGTTGTGCAGACCGCACCACCCTCTGGTGGCCTTGCGGTTGAGGGCGGTGTAGTTGCCGTACCAGGAAGTGATACAGTCCGACAGGATGCTCTCGATTGTGCATCTGTAAAAGTTTGTCAGGGTTTTGGGTGACAAGCCAAATTTCTTCAGCCTTCTGAGGTTGAAGAGGCACTGTTGCGCCTTCTTCACCACACT
Organism: Salvelinus namaycush; assembly: GCF_016432855.1. NCBI lineage: Eukaryota > Metazoa > Chordata > Actinopteri > Salmoniformes > Salmonidae > Salvelinus > Salvelinus namaycush. Next base: position 12,524,275 of record NC_052345.1, read on the forward strand.
GTCTGTATGAGTGGACCATTTCAGTTTGTCTGTGATGTGTACGCCAAGGAACTTAAAACTTTCCACCTTCTCCACTGTTGTCTCTTCGATGTGGATAGGGGAGTGCTCCCTTTGCTGCTTCCTGAAGTCCACGATCATCTATTTTGTTTTGTTGACATTGAGTGAGAGGTTGTTTTCCTGACACCACACTCCGAGTGCCCTCACCTCCTCCCTGTAGGCTGTCTCGTCGTTGTTGGTAGTCAAGCCCACTACTGTTGTGTCGTTGGCAAACTTGATGATTGAGTTGGAGGCGTGCATGGCCACGTAGTCGTGGGTGAACAGGGAGTACAGGAGGGGGCTGAGCACGCACCATTGTGGGGCCCCAGTGTTGAGGGTCAGTGAAGTGGAGATGTTGTTTCCTACCTTCACCACCTGGGGGCGGCCCATCAGAAAGTCCAGGACCCAATTGCACAGGGCGGGGTTGAGACCCAGAGCCTCCAGCTTGATGATGAGGTTGGAGGGTACTATGGTGTTGAATGCTGAGCTATAGTCAATGAACAGCAGGTATTCCTTTTGTCCAGATGGGTTAGGGCAGTGTGCAGTGTGATGGCGATTGCGTCATCTGTGGACCTGTTGGGGCGGTATGCAAACTGAAGTGGGTCTAGGGTGGCCAGTAAGGTGGAGGTGACATGATCCTTGACTAGTCTCTCAATGCAATTCATGATGACAGAAGTGAGTACTACTGGGTGGTAATCATTTAGTTGAGTTATCTTTGCCTTCTTGGGTACAGGAACAATGGTAGCCATCTTGAAGCATGTGGGGACAACAGACTGGGATAGGGAGCGATTGAATATGTCCATAAACACACCAGCCAGCTGGTCTGCGCATGCTTTGAGGACGCGGCTAGGGATGCCGTCTGGGCCAGCAGCCTTGCTAGGGTTTACAGGTTTAAATGTTTTACTCACGTTAGCCATGGAGTAGGGGGGGAGGCAGTCCTTGTTCTCGGGCTGCGACGGTGGCACTGTATTATCCTCAAAGCGGGCAATGAAGGTGTTTAGTGTGTCTGGAAGTGTGACGTCGGTGTCTGTGACGTGGCTGGATTTCTTCTTGTAGTCCGTGATTTCCTGTAGACCCTGCCACATACGTCTCGTGTCTGAGCCGTTGAATTGCGACTCCACCTTGTCCCTGTACTGGCCATTTCGCTTGTTTGATTGCCTTGTGGAAGAAATAGCTACTACACTGTTTATATTCAGACATATTCCCAGACCTCTTTCCATGGTTAAATGCAGTGGATCGCGCTTTCAGTTTTCCACAGTTTCTGGTTAGGGTAGGTTTTAATAGTCACAGTGGATACAACATCTCCAATGCACTTCTTTATAAACGCACTCACTGAGTCAGCGTATAGGTCGATTTTGTTCTCTGAGGCTGACCGGAACATATTCCAGTCCACATGATCAAAAAAATATTGAAGCGTGGCTTCCAATTGGTCTCACCAGCATTGAATGGTTCTCGTCACTGGTATATCCTGTTTGAGTTTTTGCCTATGAGACGGAAGGAGCAAGTTGATGTCATGGTCGGATTTGCCGAAGGGAGGGCAGGGGAGGGCTTTGTATGCATCACGGAAGTTAGAGTAGAAGTGGTCGAGGGTGTTGCACATGTGCGTAGCGCAATCAATATGCTGGAAGAATCCCCAGCTACAGTAAATGCATCCTCAGGATGTATGGTTTCCAGTTTGCATATAGTCCAGTGAAGTACCTTGATGGCCATCTTGGTGTCTGCTTGAGGGGGAATGTACACAGCTGTGACTATAACTGACGAGAATTCTCTTGGTAGGTCAAATGGCCAGCACTTGATTGTAAGGAATTCTAGATCGGGTGAGCAGAGGCCTAATCGCCCAACATCAGTGCCCGACCTCACTAATGCTCTTGTGGCTGAAGTCCCCACAGCAATGTTCCAACATCTAGTGGAAAGCCTACCCAGAAGAGTGGAGGCTGTTATATATGCAAAGTGGGGACCAACTCCATATTAATGCCCATGTTTTTGGAATGAGATGTTCAACGAGCAGGTGTCCACATACTTTTGCTCATGTAATGAATCTAGAGGAGAACCCTTTGAAAAACGCATTTTAGATCCAGGTAGAATCGTTTTGGTTCCAGATAGAACCGTTTTGGGTTCCATCTAGAACCCTTCCCAAAAGAGTTCTGCGTTACAGTTAAAAATGTATTTGACTACCACCACTGATTTCTGAATGCTAGCTATGCTAACCAGCTTATAATAAATGGAGTTATCATTAAGCAGTCACTTCTTCTAAACCTGAAAAGGGACAACTTCTGCGTGTTATGCAGCGAAAACAGCCAAATATATCCAAATCAACGTAAGTAACCACATTGTTGGATTGTTACAATACAGAAATCATGACGGATTTGACAAATATTCACTTTGTTCGATCAGATTTGTTGAATGTGCGCCAATCTCATCAATGAAACGTCTGTGTTCGATTGACTCCTTTAACGCATCTATTGGGACAGCCGAAGAACCCCTTTGGAGCCCTTTTTTCTAAGAGTACAGTTGAAGTTGGAAGTTTACATACACTTAGGTTGGAGTCATTAAAACTTGTTTTTCAACCATTCCACAAATTTCTTGTTAACAAACAATAGTTTTGGCAAGTCGGTTTGGACATCTACTTTGTGCATGACACAAGTTATTTTTCCAACAATTGTTTACTGACAGATTATTTCACTCATAATTCACTATCACAATTCCAGTGGGTCAGAAGTTTACGTACACTAAGTTGACTGTGCCTTTAAACAGCTTGGAAAATTCCAGAAAATGATGTCATGGCTTTAGAAGCTTCTGATAGGCTAATTGACATCATTTGAGTCAATTGGAGGTGTACCTGTGGATGTATTTCAAGGCCTACCTACCTTCAAACTCAGTGCCTCTTTTTTCTTGACATCATGGGAAAATCAAAAGAAATCAGCCAAGACCTCAGAAAAAAATTGTAGACCTCCACAAGTCTGGTTCATCCTTGGGAGCAATTTCCAAACGCCTGAAGGTACCACGTTCATCTGTACAAACAATCGTACGCAAGTATAAACACCATGGGACCACGCAGCCGTCATACCGCTCAGGAAGGAGACGCGTTCTGTCTCCTAGAGATGAACTTACTTTGGTGCGAAAAGTGCAAATCAATCCCAGAACAACAGCAAAGGACCCTGTGAAGATGCTGGAGGAAACAGGTACAAAAGTATCTATATCCACAGTAAAACGAGTCCTGTATCGACATAACCTGAAAGGCCGCTCAGCAAGGAAGAAGCCACTGCTCCAAAACTGCAATAAAATAGCCAGACTACGGTTTGCAACTGCACACGGGGACAAAGATTGTACTTTTTGGAGAAATGTCCTCTGGTCTGATGAAACAAAAATAGAACTGTTTGGCCATAATAACCATCGTTATGTTTGGAGGAAAAAGGGGGATGCTTGCAAGCCGAAGAACACCATCCCAACCGTGAAGCACGGGGGTGGTAGCATCATGTTGTGGGGGTGCTTTGCTGCAGGAGGGACTGGTGCACTTCACAAAATAGATGGCATCATGAGGAAGGAAAATTATGTGGATATATTGAAGCAACATCTCAAGACATCAGTCAGGAAGTTAATGCTTGGTCGCAAATGGGTCTTCCAAATGGACAATGACCCTCAGCATACTTCCAAAGTTGTGGCAAAATGGCTTAACTTCTCTGGGATATGTGGGACGGTAGCGTCCCACCTGGCCAACATCCAGTGAAAATGCAGAGCGCCAAATTCAAATAAATTACTATAAAAATGTAACTTCTATGAAATCACACATTCAATATACCAAATTAAAGCTACACTTGTTGTGAATCCAGCCAACGTGTCAGATTTCAAAAATGCTTTACGGCGAAAGCAAACAATGCTATTATCTGAGGATAGCACCCCAGCTAACAATCACAGACCATCATATTTCAACACTCCCGGCGTGACACAAAACGCAGAAATAAAGATATAATTCATGCCTTACCTTTGACGAGCTTCTTCTGTTGGCACTCCAATATGTCCCATAAACATCACAAATGGTCCTTTTGTTTGATTAATTCCGTCGATATATATCCAAAATGTCCATTTATTTTGCCCGTTTGATCCAGAAAAACACCGGTTCCAACTTGCACAACGTGACTACAAAATATCTCAAAAGTTACCTGTAAGCTTTGTCCAAACATTTCAAACTACTTTTGTAATACAACTTTAGGTATTTTTTAACGTAAATAATCGATAAAATTGAAGACGGGATGATCTGTGTTCAATACCGGAGGAAAACAATGTGTAGCATGCTTTCTGGTCACGCGCCTCTAACAAACAGTACACTTCACTGGAGCCTCATTCTGAACATGGCTACTTCTTCATTTCTCAAAGGAAAAATCTCAACCAATTTCTAAAGACTGTTGACAGTGAAAGTGATAGGAACTGCAGGAAGGTCCCTTAGAAATCTGGATTCCCAATGAAATCCCATTGAAAAGAGAGTGACCTCAAAAAAAATATCTGAATGGTTTGTCCTCGGGGTTTTGCCTGCCAAATAAGTTCTGTTATAGTCACCGACATGAATCAAACAGTTTTAGAAACTTCAGAGTGTTTTCTATCCAATACTACTAATAATATGCATATATTAGCATCTGTGACTGAGTAGGAGGCAGTTTACTCTGGGCACGCTTTTCATCCAAATGTGAAAATGCTGCCCCCTATCCTAGAGAAGTTAAGGACAACAAAGTCAAGGTATTGGAGTGGCCATCACAAAGCCCTGACCTCATTCCCATAGAAATTTTGTGGGCAGAACTGAAAAAGCGTGTGCGAGCAAGGAGGCCTACAAACCTGACTCAGTTACACCAGCTCTGTCAGGAGGAATGGGCCAAAATTCACCCAACTTATTGGGAAGGTTGTGGAAGGCTACCCGAACCGTTTGACCCAAGTTAAACAATTTAAAGGCAATGCTACCAAATACTAATTGAGTGTATGTAAACTTCTGACCCACTGGGAATGTGATGAAAGAAATCAAATCTGAAAAAGTAATTCTCTCTACTATTATTCTGACATTTCACATTCTTAAAATAAAGTGGTGATCCTAACTGACCTAAGACAGGGAAGTTTTACTCTGATTAAATGTCAGGAATTGTGAAAAACTGAGTTTAAATGTATTTGGCTAAGGTGTATGTAAACTTCCGACTTCAACTGTATGTTGAAAGACAGTCTTTTAGCTGTTAGCAGCATGGCGGTGGTGTTTCATCTCTGTCACTGATATACTGTCACGTCAACATAATTGCTTCAGAAACATGAGTTAGTTGATTTCCTCATCGTTATTGTTTACTTCTGAGTAAACATCCTGAGTAATGTCATGGCATATTTTTCACAATCCAATCAGAGACATGCAGGATGGGGCGATAGCCATTCAGAAAGAGGGAGGGCACAGGTCTAAAGTCAGTAAAGAATGCCAGCCATGTGAATAGACCAGTTGTGTAGTTGTGGTTTTAGACTCTAGTTATACACCCACAGAGGATGCATCAGCCTGATCACAATCACAACCCCATACCAACATTCCATCAGTGGTGGGCCGTCAGGGCCAGCAAGGCCTTCTCTGCTGGCCTAAACATCATCAGAATATACTTTTTTTTTTAAATATATTTTCCCACAAATATGTATTAAATTATTCCCCAGAGTAAGAGTTATACTCTTCATTTCATAGCTTTCCTCTTGGTTGCACTGCTTCCAGCCCCAGGTTGAGATTTGGAGGGCTGGTCTTTATGTTAGATCTTTTATCCAATCATATTCAGCCATCATGTGTTGCCAGGGGTCTAAAATCTGCCCTCAGGCCTTCAGAATCAACAGTGCGGGCGCTTGTAGCTTATAGTGAATGGTAATGAAAATTTAGTGTCAACCAATCAGCTTTAGAGTTGGCTATTGTACGCCTGCTGGCTGGCTCCAGTGTTACACAGGAGCCAGCTAGCAGGCGTAGTGCGTGTACGTCTTTTGATTGGATTACCAGTATTGAGAGGCAGGTCCTATGGGCAGGTCTATGCAGATCTAGGAAACTGAATTTGATAAACGAATTAATTCGCGTACTACTAAGCTGTTTTTTCAACCCACAATGGCGGGAGGAGAAGATATCGATTTGGTCGAGGATATAATTATAACGCCATTCTCAAGACGAACTTTTCAAGAAAAGTTAGACATTGTAAGGAGAGGTCGCCCGACGCTACAAAGCCTGTCACAGGCGGGAAAGGGGTTCGTTCGCTCGCCACTTTCAAAGTTTAAACTACGAGCGCTATCAATGGCTCACAGGCTCCGAGAAGCACTGCAAACTGTACTGCTGGGAATGCCTATTATTTGCAAGTGATCGATTTGGTGTTTGGAGCCACACTGGCTTTGCAAACTTGAGTTGTCTAACCAAGGCAGCAACGAGACACCAAAGTACGGCTGGGCACTTACAAGCAATGGTGCTTTTGAAAACTTTTGGGGACACCGGAGTGGATCTACAGCTCAACGAACAAGCGCGCAGGGCAACGGAGCTGCACAATGAAAAGGTGAAGGGAAATATTGAAAAGACTCATTGATTGTGTCATGTTTTTGGGTAAACACTGTTTACCCAAAAATGTCAATTTGTCAATTTCAAGGTGACGCAACGCCTGGTTATACTGCATTTCTGTCTAAATGTATAGTGTCTAGAGCCATGGCATCATAATGATGGTAATAAGAGGTGGATTAATTCGGGTGGGACTGTGTAGTACCTCACTGAAGGCCCAGGCCCCAGGCCCACGGCACGCCACTGCATTCCATCAGTGAGCCAGCTCTTCCTCTGCTTGTCTTACAGCCTCTATAATCTCTGACTGTCTGTGTCGTATAATTTACTGGATTTTAGACCCAAGACTCTATTTCCCTTTTTTACTTATTCACTATCGATGACACAGATAGATACTTTATCAAGATACATGTTGCCCAGATACCGGGAGGCAACCGTGGAATCAATCATAGGGGTCAGAGGTCTTTGGGGACCTGGTGTGGCGGTGATGAGATGCAGGTTTGGGATCCGGCAAGGGGTAGCAGGTGTGGCAGGTCTATACAGTATCTCTCTCTCTCTCTCTTTCTCTCTCTCTCTCTCTCTCTCCCCCTGCCGTCTTCCTCCATCTGTCATTTACTCAAGCAGCAGACAACTCAGGTGTCCTCTGGTCACCTGTGGTGACGGCAACCAGACACAGAAAATGTCGGGAGGTCTGTCTCGTCTAGAGCTTGTCCCCTCTCCCGCCCTCCGCCGGACCCCACTACCCCCTGGGTATTTTTAGCACAGAGTGTGGACAGAATTGACAGGGGTCACTTGTCTAGGTGACAAACCAAGACGGCTAAGCTTGTAGGAGCAGAAAAGCATTTGAAAAGCATGATTTTGTGATATTTACTAGTACACAGTAATAATTGATTTCGGTTGGGCATTCAATTCAGCAGTCACATGCACAACAACCAACATGAATTTTATGGTCAGACTAAACTGAAGCAGCTCTGTGTGTGCTGAAGCCTGCAGGCTTGCCAGATAAAAACAGCTTTATGCCTATGACCTATATTCACAAATAGGTTGTAAACCCACTTTTATTTTTCTACTGACATCTCAAAAGTATTATGTTTTAATCCCCCTGTCATAGAAGAGACTAGTATGTCAAGTCATCATCAATGAGCCAATATTCATATATTCTCACTATCTTGTCAGACAGAGATAATCGAGTCGTCATCCGGCATGATGGTACTTCAGGGAACACAGTTTTAAATAAGGCTCTGTTATTAAAACTAGCTTAAAGGAGTGAAGCAAAAAAAGTAGGCCTTAGTAACTGCGGTGAAGAAGTAGATCCCTGGGGGTTACTGTACAAAAAAGAAATATTAGAGACGTAGTTATTTTGGTGTTCATTACAATACGTATCCCTCCTCCTATGTGAATGTGAGACAGGTGATGCAGGTGCTCTGGTGCAGTGTGCTACAGTGTTCCAATGTCCTCGTACCACCCTGCATCCCTACATCTTCTATACTGAACAAAAATATAAACCAAACATGCAATCATTTCAACGATTTTACAGTTCATATGATGAAATCAATCTATTGGGGAAAAAATCATTAGGCCCTAATCTATGAATTTCACTTGACTGGGCAGGGGCGCAGCCATAGGAGGGCCTGGAAGGGCATACTCACTGGGGAGCCAGGCCAAGCCAATCAGAATGAGTTTTTCTCCACAAAAGGGTTTTATTACAGACAGAAATATTCATCAGTTTCATCAGCTGTCCTGGTGGCTGTTTTCAGACGATACCGTAGCTGAGGAATCCGGATGTGGAGGTCCTGGGCTGGTGTGGTAGGGTGTGAGGCCGGTAGGGTGTACAGCCATATTCTCTAAAATGGTGTTTATGGTAGAGAAATTAACATTACATTCTCTGGCAACAGTTTGGTGGACATTCCTGCAGTCAGCATGCCAATTGCACGCTCCCTCAAAACTTGAGACATCTGTAGAATTGTGTTGTGTGATAAAACTGCACATTTTAGAGTGGCATTTTCGTGTCCCCAGCACAAGGTGCTCCTGTGTAATGCACATTCTGTTTAATCAGCTTCTTGATATGCCACACCTGTCAGATGGATGTATTATCTTGGCAAAGGAGAAATGCTCACTAACAGGGATGTAAACAAATCTATGCACAACATTTGAGAGAAATAAGCTTTTTGTGCGTATGGAACATGTCTTGGATCTTTTATTTTAAGGCCATGAAACATGGGACCAACACTTTACATGTTGTGTTTATATTTTTGGTCAGTATACACTACTGTTCAAAAGTTTGGGGTCACTTAGAAATGTCCATGTTTTTGAAAGAAAAGCACTTTTTTTGTCCATTAAAATAACCTAAAATTTATCAGAAATACAGTGTAGACATTGTTATTGTTGTAAATTACTATTGAAGCAGGAAACGGCAGATGTTTTATGGATTATCTACGTAGGCGTACAGAGGCCCATTATCAGCAACCATCACTCCTGTGTTCCAATGGCACGTTGTGTTAGCTAATGCAAGTTTATCATTTAAAAAGGCTAATTGATCATTAGAAAACCCTTTTGCAATTATGTTAGCACAGCTGAAAACTGTTGTGCTGATTAAAAAAAAAACACCAGTCTCAACGTCAACAGTGAAGAGGCGACTCTGGGATGCTGGCCTTCTAGGCAGAGTTCACTGTCCCGTGTCTGTGTTCTTTTGCCCATCTTAATCTTTTATTTTTATTGGCCAGTCTGAGATATGGCTTTTTCTTTGCAACTCTGTCTAGAAGGCCAGCACCCGGAGTCACCTCTTCACTGTTGACGTTGAGACTGGTGTTTTGCGGGTACTATTTAATGAAGCTGCCAGTTGTGAGGCGTCTGTTTCTCAAGCTAAACACTCTAATGTACTTGTCCTCTTGCTCAGTTGTGCACCGGGGCCTCCCACTCGTCTTTCTATTCTGGTTAGAGCCATTTTGGGCTGTTCTGTGAAGGGAGTAGTACACAGCGTTGTACGAGATCTAGAGGTCGACCGATTAATCGGAATGGCTGATTAATTAGGGTATTTTTGGACACCGATTTGGCCGATTTATTTATTTTATTTTTTACACCTTTATTTAACTAGGCAAGTCACCCTTCTTGCCACTAGGGGGGTGCCATTTCGACATAGCACAAATTCGTATCCAAATTAAACTGCCTCGTACTCAATTCTTGCTCGTACAATATGCATATTATTATTACTACTGGATAGAAAACACCCTCTAGTTTCTAAAACCGTTTGAATTATGTCTGTAAGTGAAACAGAACTAGACTTAGAGCAATTCTCCTATGAGGATTTGAAAATGGTGAAATCTGCTTGCTGTTCCCAGACCTGTGGATAACCCTGACTGTCTTCTATTGGTTGAGATGCACTGCATACGCCTTCCCCTGGTTGTTAGCGAATAGGGAGTCTTGAAATGGCGTCTCTACGTAGTTCCCAAAGTCTATAAATTGATTGGGAACGAGGTGGCTGATTCTTTTCACCTTCGCTCGGGCGCATTGAGGAGCTGGGGACGTTCTTTTGGAACCATCGGTTATACATCTCAGACATTTCCGGCTGTGTTTTTATTCGATATAGGTGTTGAAGACATCGTAATGTTGTTATTTTGAACCGAATTATATCAGTTTATGTCAGTATATTGCGATTTTCGGGTATTTATTTTCTTGGCGCTGTAGAAAGTTGGGTAGCTCTCTCTCTCAAGCTAATGTTTACTGCTAATTGCAAAGTGGAAGACGACATAATACAACCTAGCAACGATTCTTTTGGACAAAGGACACCTTTTCCCAAGATTCTGATGGAAGCTCGGCAAATAGTAAGCAATTTTTAATGTATTAATTCGTATTTATGTTGACAAATGGCAAATAATTATTCCGCCATGTTTTTCGGTGCATCTCGCTTTAGCGCACGCTGTATGCTTGAAGTAACGTTAATTTTAAAATTGTAACTCAGCGATTGCATTAAGAACTAATTTGTCTTTCAATTGCTGTCCAACCTGTATTTTTTTAGTCAAGTTTATTATTAGTTATGGATTAGATTAGGTTCCTCTCCAAGATGGCGCCCGACAGATTGCTTGAAGTTTTGGCCACTAATCACGTTGTATAACCACGAATTGTGCCGCTAAATATGCACATTTTCGAACAAACTCTATATGCATTGTGTAATATGATGTTACAGGACTGTCATCTGAAGAATTCTGAGAAGGTTAGTGAAAAAATTAATATATTTTGGTGGTTTATACGTTATAGCTATTTTTGCCTTGAATCAATGCTGTTGTAATGTTCGCTATTGTGCTAAGCTAATATAACGCTATATTGTGTTTTCGCTGTAAAACACTTAGAAAATCTGAAATATTGTCTTGATTCACAAGATCTGTGTCTTTCATCTGCTGCACGCTGTGTATTTTTAAGAAATGTTTTATGATGAGTAATTAGCTAATACACGATGGTCTCTGTAGTTATTCTAGTCATTTTAGTGAGAGTTGTGATGGGGGCTGCAATTGTAAACTATGATTTATACCTGAAATATGCACATTTTTCTAACAAAACCTATGCTATACAATAAATATGTTATCAGACTGTCATCTGATGAGGTTGTTTCTTGGTTAGTGGCTATTTATATCTTTATTTGGTCGAATTTGTGATAGCTACTGATGCAGTAAGAAAATGGTGGAGTATGGGAGTGGTGTCTTTTGCTATCGTGGTTAGCTAATAGATTTACATATTTTGTCTTCCCTGTAAAACATTTTAAAAATCAGAAATGATGGCTTTATTCACAAGATGTGTATCTTTCATTTGGTGTCTTGGACTTGTGATTTCATGAACATTTTATTATATGATATCCCTGTGGCTTTAGGCTAGGCTATGCTAGTCAGCTTTTGTGATGGGGGGGATCCCGGATCCGGGTTTGGGAGGTGTTAGAGGTTATTAAGAACACATTCTTATTTTCAATGACGACCTAGGAACGGTGGGTTAACTGCCTTGTTCAGGGGCAGAACAAGAGATTTTTACCTTGTCAGCTCGGGGATTCAATCTTGCAACCTTACGGTTAACTAGTCCAACGCTCTAACCACCTGCCTTACATTGCACTCCACGAGGAGCCTGCCTGTTACGCGAATGCAGTAAGAAGCCAAGGTAAGTTGCTAGCTAGCATTAAACTTATCTTATAAAAAACAATCAATCAATCAATCATAATCACTAGTTAACTACGCATGGTTGATGATATTACTAGTTTATCTAGCGTGTCCTGCGTTGCATATAATCGATGCGGTGCGCATTCGCGAAAAAGGACTGTCGTTGCTCCAACGTGTACCTAACCATAAACATCAATGCCTTTCTTAAAATCAATACACAAGTATATATTTTTAAACCTGCATATTTAGTTAATATTGCCTGCTAACATGAATTTCTTTTAACTAGGAAAATTGTGTCACTTCTCTTGCAACAGAGTCAGGGTATATGCAGCAGTTTGGGCCGCCTGACTCATTGCGAACTGTGTGAAGACTATTTCTTCCTAACAAAGACAGCCAACTTCGCCAAACGGGGGGATGATTTAACAAAAGCGCATTTGCGAAAAAAGCACAATCGTTGCACTACTGTACCTAACCATAAACATCAATGCCTTTCTTAAAATCAATACACAGAAGTATATATTTTTAAACCTGCATATTTAGCTAAAAGAAATCCAGGTTAGCAGGCAATATTAACCAGGTGAAATTGTGTCACTTCTCTTGCATTCATTGCATGCAGAGTCAGGGTAAATGCAACAGTTTGGGCCGCCTGGCTCGTTGCGAACTAATTTGCCAGAATTTTACGTAATTATGACATAACATTGAAGGTTGTGCAATGTAACAGGAATATTTAGACTTATGGATGCCACCCGTTAGATAAAATACGGAATGGTTCCGTATTTCACTGAAAGAATAAACGTTTTGTTTTCGAGATGATAGTTTCCGGATTCGACCATATTAATTACCTAGGGCTCGTATTTCTGTGTGTTATTATGTTATAATTAAGTCTATGATTTGATAGAGCAGTCTGACTGAGCGATGGTAGGCACCAGCATGCTCGTAAGCATTCATTCAAACAGCACTTTTGTGCGTTTTGCCAGCAGCTGTTCGCAATGCTTCAAGCATTGCGCTGTTTATGACTTCAAGCCTATCAACTCCCGAGATTAGGCTGGTGTAACCGATGTGAAATGGCTAGCTAGTTAGCGGGGTGCGCGCTAATAGCGTTTCAAACGTCACTCGCTCTGAGACTTGGAGTAGTTGTTCCCCTTGCTCTGCATGGGTAACACTGCTTCGAGGGTGGCTGTTGTTGATGTGTTCCTGGTTCGAGCCCAGGTAGGAGTGAGAAGAGGGACGGAAGCTATACTGTTACATACTATATGTAAAGTACTAAAGTGCCTATAAGAACATCCAATAGTCAAAGGTATATGAATACAAATCGTATAAAGAGAAATAGTCCTATAATTCCTATAATAACTACAACCTAAAACTTCTTACCTGGTAATATTGAAGACTCATGTTAAAAGGAACCACCAGCTTTCATATGTTCTCATGTTCTGAGCAAGGAACTTAAACGTTAGCTTTCTTACATGGCACATATTGCACTTTTACTTTCTTCTTCAACACTTTGTTTTTGCATTATTTAAACCAAATTGAACATGTTTCATTATTTATTTGAGGCTAAATTGATTTTATTGATGTATTATATTAAGTTAAAATAAGTGTTCATTCAGTATTGTTGTAATTGTCATTATTACAAATAAATTGTAAAAAATCGGCCGATTAATCGGTATCGGCTTTTTTGGTCCTCCAATAATCGGTATCGGTATCGGCGTTTAAAAATCATAATCGGTCGACCTCTAACGAGATCGTCAGTTTCTTGGCAATTTCACAATAGACTGAAGAGTTTCAGAAGAAAGTGCTTTGTTTCTGGCCATTTTGAGCCTGTAATCGAACCCACAAATGATGATGCTCCAGATACTCAACTAGTCTAAAGAAGGCCAGTTTTATTGCTTCTTTAATCAGAACAACATTTTTCAGCTGTGCTAACATAATTGCAAAAGGGTTTTCTAATGATCAATTAGCCTTTTAAAATGATAAACTTGGATTAGTTAACACAATGTTTACACATTAACCATGCCTGCACTGTATTTCTGATCAATTTGATGTTTCTTTCAAAAACAAGGAAATGTCTAAGTGACCCCAAACTTTTGAACAGAAGTGTATATCAACTCTAGACACTGATTTTTTTCACTGCAGTATTGATACAATGAAGATAATTAGGTAAGCCCCAAAGCATCAATGGAATAGCTAAAGAGAGAGAGAGAATTGTAGTGTGTGTGTCTGTGTGTGGAAAAAAGTATAGTGAAATAGTATGTCTAAAAAGAGAGCGGGGCGGAGAAAGAGAGCGATAGAGAGACAGAAGTAGGGAGGGAGATGGAGATGAAGAGCTGTGGGAGTGTGACAATTGTAATTAAACAGCTCAGTCCCTGAAGAGACACTTCAGCGACACTCCCCTTCTACTAGCACTGCTCTCCCACTCTCTCCTCCTTGTCTCTCTCTCCCTCTATCTCTCTCTCTATATATATATATCCCTCTCTCCTGGCTGGCTGAGAAAGAAGGAATGAGGGCGAAGTTGTGAGAATGAGAGTCTGGCATGGGGTTCTCCCCTCAGACCCTGTCTGGAAGATACAGAGGCCAGACAGACAGACCCACCCACACTCCTCACCGACTCAGCTATCCCAACAGAGCACTGCTTTCCTGAGTAATTTCAGGACACAGAAGTGTAGGTTTTGTATATGTTTAAAATAGCATACTGGTATTGTCTTGTGGGAGAAGTAAGCTTTTGTGTCCTTGGTATTTAGTTATTTGCTTATGCTCCTTATTGTCGTGGTAACAGGCGACCCTTTCTGTGTGGATTGAAAGGCTTTGGCCTTTCAGTGCCTTTTACCTTCCCAATGGGGAATTCAATATCAGAGAGGGGAGACGAGTCTGGCATGTGTGTGAGGGGGGGGGGGGGGGGGGGGGGGGTACTTGATTAAAATGGAATACTTGATTATTCATTCACTTAGTCTTACTCACCAAATGCCATGCACTGGTGAATACATCCGTTGACACTCAAGTGGTGGCCTTTTCTCTGGCAGCTTCGATATCTGAGTTGACATGATACAATGTTACAGTACACTTCCTGTGCTCCTGAATGATTAGAATTTCTCAGTACATGCACCGCTGTGTGTGTGTGTGTGTGTGTACTTGTTTATGTGTGTGTGTGTGTGTGTCTGACACATTTCTACAGCGACGGTGATTAATTGCTCGGCGGCGTTGAACAAGTGTGTTTAATTAAATCCTCAGATAATGTCAACATTTACAATGTGTACGTTGCCCGGGAGACAGAGGTTCAGCCTCCTACACACTCCCCCTGTAGCTATTACCTACGATTAATCAATGTGTACATGTCGTAACAGATGTCAATTTTACAATGCCACCCTTTGGGTAAATCACAATCGTTGCTCCATTGTATAATGATAATTTCACTTGATACGGTTTGTTTTCACAGTTGTGGGTGGTGTCAATTTGAGTCATTGAGACCTGATAGAACCCCTCTTGAGCATACTCTGGCAAAAGCTACCCCCGTTATGTATACGACCTTGTGTCTGAGCTCAACTTTGACCTCTCTCGACCCGTGTCTAACCTTTAACCTCTCTCTCCTCTCTCAGGCTTCCACCACAGCCTCCCATCCTCGCCGTACACCTCTGGGCCAGAGGGTAAAAGGTTACCCCCATCGACCACTCTGTCCTCAGAGTTTCTGAACCACGGTGGTTCCACCAAGGTCCTCCTCGTAATCTGCAACACGGCAGGCTCTGGCCAGCAGGCCGTCAGGTGAGTCAGGTTTGGCTGATTGGGTGGGAGTCTGGATTGGTTGATTGGGTTGGAATCTTGATTGGGTGGGATGGAGAGAGGCCATTTTGAAAATATGAGGTGTTAGGTGTGAATCAAACAAGCCTTTTTAGTTTATAGCGAAACAGTATCTCATGGGTGAACAGAGGAGTTATGATAAACGATATGCACCAACAGTTTGAACAGAGTGTATTTTATAAGGGCAAAATCTCTGCTCTCTCTTTACTAGTTCCAGCTGTAACGAGGACCCACTGGGCCCAAGGGGACGTGCTCGGAGTTCCATTTTCCAGTTCACATTACACAGGTTGCGTTTACACAGGCAGAACAATTCGGATCTTTTTCCACTAATTGGTATTTGGACCGATCAGATCAGCTCTTTTGCCTATACTTGGGCTGATGTATGTCATCATTTTTGGACATATTTTAAAATATGTATTTTTTCCTACTGAGAATCAAAGGGAGCATCGCTCCTGAGAGAAACCAAATACTGTAAATCCCAGTAAACAGCTTTGAATTATTCAATGTGAGAGAGAGAGAGAGAGAGAGAGAGAGAAAGAGAGAGACTGCATGCAGAATTCTGAAATGAATATCCTCCGTGTACAATGTAAAACACCAAATAATACACGCAGAGCAGAATTAGGCCGATACCCGCTAATTATCAAAACCTAAACCTACAGAGAGATGAACCTGGAGAAGAGTCCCTAAGCATGCTGGTCCTGGCTCTGTTCACAAACACACCCCACAGAGCCCCAGGACAGCAACACAATTAGACCCAACCAAATCATGAGAAAACAAAAAGATAATTACTTGACACATTGGAAAGAATTAACAAAAAAACAGCGCAAACTAGAATGCTATTTGGCCTTAAACAGAGAGTACACAGTGGCAGAATACCTGACCACTGTGACTGACCCAAACTTAAGGAAAACTTTGACTCTGTACAGACTCAGTGAACATAGCCTTGCTATTGAGAAAGGCCACCGTAGGCCGACTACTGTATGTGCACACTGCCCACAAAATGAGGTGGAAACTGAGCTCCACTTCCTTACCTCCTGCCCAATGTATGACCATATTAGAGACACATTTCCCTCAGATTACACAGATCCACAAAAAATGTGAAAACAAACCCAATTTTGATAAACTCCCATATCTACTGGGTGAAATACCACAGTGTGCCATCACAGCAGCAAGATTTGTGACCTGTTGCCACAAGAAAAGGGCAACCAGTGAAGAACAAACACCATTTGTAAATTCAACCCATATTTATGTTTATTTATTTTCACTTTTGTATTTTAACTATTTGCACATCATTACAACACTGTATATATACATAATATGACATTTGAAATGTCTTTATTCTTTTGGAACTTCTGTGAGTGTAATGTTTACTGTTCATTTTTATTGTTTATTTCACTTTTGTTTATGATCTATTTCACTTGCTTTGGGAATGTTAACATATGTTTCCCCATGCTAATAAAGCCCCTTGAATTGAGAGAGAGATGTAATAACACTCACTCCAGCCAACTGCCCACTATTGGCCCATACCTGTCAATCAAAAAGGCATTTTGAGTTTTGTATGCTGTCATATCCTATCTCTGCTCCCTCCTCCACACACTCCTCTTGAGTGTGTATGCTCGTTTGTGCACGTACGTGTGTGTGTGTACGGGGAAACAGAGGAGGATATTCCCACGGTCAGCTTGTTAATGTCAGGAGGATATTTGAGTACCTGTGGAGGCCCAATCTCAGCCCTGTGTGTCTCTGTTTCACCCCATGGGGAGACTGGTGGTCTGTGTATGCCCCCTGGCTGGCACATGTCAACTGTGGTTGGCCCAGATTGCTGCCTGTTTGACAGAAACCTACTCCCCCCCCCCCCCCCCCCCCAACTGTCTCTACAACAGAGGAAAAACCTACAGATCATAACCACATACTGGTGTTAATGCGCTGCTGTGGTTGATATTGGCCAGTTTCACAGATACAGATTAAGCTCAGTCCTGGACTAAAATGCAATAGAGATTCTCCAGGAATGTGTCCAGGTAACGAGCTCATTGAGTCGTTACATCCTGGTCATCATTTGAGGATATTCACCCTGGGCTCACCTTGTGTCTAACAGAACGTTTCAATGGATGGTGAGCATAGATCTTTGGGGTAGAGTTTGGGCCAATGGCTTACCTGCTCACTCTAATAAACCGGTTTGAGAGACGGGGTGGCGCTGGTCGTGAGGACAGACTATGTTACACACACACACACACACACACACACACACACACACACACACACACACACACACACACACACACACACACACACACACACACTGAAGTCTCAAAACAGCCTCCTCTGGTTTTATGAGAAAACCAATCTAAGCAGTAGATGGAAAATATGTTCAATTCATTGAATGAAAGTGCTTTCTTCTAGGTTTTCTCATTGGGATCACTGACTAGTTCTCTCTCAAATCCACACAATGCTATTGGGAATGTAAATCCATCATTTAAAAAACCACATTCTCAGCCAAAATGTTCTCATGCCTGAAATATGCTTACAATGCTGCATTGAAAATATTGGCTTTCTCTTCACTTGTAGTCCTGTGGTCATTAAATACATGTTGAGTTGAGAGACCTGCTTAACTACGTTTCACATTCAAAAGGCCACAGGGTTGTAATGTGCTCTACTTTGTGCAAATCCAAACATATGTTTGCCTCTCTCAAACAACTGCAGAATAACGTTGTATTTTTTCTCCCCTTCTGTCTCCCTCTCTCTCTTCCTCCCTCTCTCTCATCTCTCTACCTCTTCTTCCTCTCTCCCTCTCCCCTACTCCATCTTCCTCTCCTGCACTCCTCCTTCACTCCTCTCTGTCCCTCTCCTCCCTCCATCTCCCTCTCTCTCTCCCCTCCTCCTTCTCCCTCTCTCCATCCTTCTCTCTCTCCCTCTCTCTCTCTCTCCCTCTCCTTCACTCCTTCTCCCCCTCCAGGTTCGGCCCTCCCTTCCTCATGAGAGAGGAGCGTACCCTGTCCTGGGATCAGCTCCAGCAGAGTATCCTCAGCAAGCTCTATTACCTGATGCTGAATGGATCACAGGCTCAGGTTAGTTAACACTGGCACCACCGGTCACTACCATTCATTTACTACTACTGGTTCCTACTCTTTACTACCTGAAACAGTAGTACATTTCTACCTAGTGCTACTACCAGAAATAACATTCAGCCTACTAATATGCACTTAATGGAGAGTGGTGGAGATCCTCATGATCTAGTGACTCTCTCATACACACACACACACATCCGGGAGTACGCACACACACACATAATGACATATGCAGACACTCTTCAGACACAAGCCACCGTGTGTGTGCATGTGTGTGCTCTTGAGTCCTCAACAACTTCCTGGATAAAATAACCCCATCGTGAGAGGGAATTGGCTTTAATTACAAACGGGAGGCGTTACAATTAACCGGAGTGGCCGTAGGGACTGTCTCAGGACCGTCCATTTCCACCCAGTCAGTTTAGACTCTGCCCGAGACACAAGGAGCAGTGGCACAGCAGATAATGTAGCGGCCAGGACAGCCCCATTGTTCTCTCACCATAGATAATGTAGCGGCCAGGACAGCCCCATTGTTCTCTCACCATAGATAATGTAGCGGCCAGGACAGCCCCATTGTTCTTTCACCATAGATAATGTAGCGGCCCGGACAGCCCCATTGTTCTCTCACCATAGATAATGTAGTGGCCCGGACAGCCCCATTGTTCTCTCACCATAGCAATTAACTCTAGATGCACTGAGCAGAGTGGGGTCAGCATACATACATCACACTGTGGCTTCTGCCCTGATAACACACAGATTTGATCCAGGATACAGGGAGTGACTAAAGACAAGACCGCTGTTACGTAGACCGGTATGTCCTCAGTTTGTCACAGTGGATCCACTATAGACATAAGTACTGTAAGCAATGAGCCCCTTTCCCTGACCATCTTGCATCCACTATACACTGTAGGGCTACTCTAGACACACATTAAGCAGAAACCATGGTTTGGTACACATGCATTATTTATTTTGTAGACCAGTGGTCACCAACCTTCTTTGGGTCGAGATCACTTTCTGAGTCAAAATGGAACCCGAGATCTACCGTTACATTTTGTTGGGGACGTGACTTTAAAACGTAAGCCTATGTCACATTAACCTGTTAAAAACGGTACTGTAGTAGTGAGGTTTGTGCAGTAGGCTATAGGCCCAAAACATTATCTCTGTATATTGCCCTTGCCAATGCATTGTTGTTCTTCTCAGACCATTTTTATTTCCTATTTCAACATTTGAGGTAGGCTATATGATCACACCAGTAATAGATCCGTTTTTGTATTACTTGTGAGGCACAGCTGAGTGAGCGTACGTTTATATAATTCGCTTTTTCTTATTTTACTGGGCTGATGGAGCCTGCATCTGATGGTCAGTCTCAGCGGAGGGAGAGAGCAGCAGACTGAGGGTCCAACCTCTCAACGTCCCTCCGCTCTCCCTTTCCTCCGCTGACACTGACCAAAAAGGGACACCGTCTTCCAGCTGATGGCGAATGTTGCCTCGGACCGCATTAGTTCTATCTAATGCACAGAGAAAGTGAAATATTCCTCGCTATTAAAAGAGATACAAGCCGCTAATAACAACAACGCAAGCCTACGGATACACTTTGCTACTCATTCATTGCAGCTGCAGTGCTGGTTGTAGCGCTAGTGGAAGTAGGGAGAATGCACATTTCATGGCTTATCAAAGTGTTGACAGTGCTGAGTAAAAACTTCAACATGAACCCAGTCATAAAAACAGCAGCTGTTTGCTGTATTCATTGACAGTCTCTCTCTAGTCATGGTTTTAAACATTTAAAAACAGCAGCTGTTTGCTGTACTCATTGACAGTCTCTCTCTAGTCATGGTTTTAAACGTTTAAAAACAGCAGCTGTTTGCTGTACTCATTGACAGTCTCTCTCTAGTCATGGTTTTAAACCTCAACTTTGCTGTTGCTTTCTTTTACGCCTTCTATGTTACTGCAGACATCCGATTGGCCAGCGGTAGGCCTATAGTGCACTTGATTTGCTCCAACCGGGCCCGCCGGGAAGGCAGAGTTTGTACCTCCAGACATATGAAATGGTTCAAAATGGGAACATGTTGCCTACCCGGCGTGCAGGGCAGCTGAATCGGGTGCACCTATCGCCAACAGCGTGAGACGAATTAAAAAAATATTAACGTAAGGCTTTATCGTTGGGTTTTTTACATAAATGGTGGGCGATCGACTAGGAATGCCTTGGAGATCGACCAGTCGGTGACCACTGCTATAGACAAGGGAGTTCAACACTGCCACAATGACCCCCTCACTTCACCTTGACCCTTCCTTTTTATACACAACTATCCTCAGCTCCTAAGGCGGGCTGCCCTGTCGCTATGGGAGACACCATGGTGATAGTGCAGTGTTTGACAAGGAGGCCTTATCCAGAGCAAACAGCCCTGGGCTCAAAGTCTCAGGTAGTTCTAAGGCTGATAAGCCCCAGACAAGGTCCTACTCCCACAGAGAAGGAACTATTTCTTTACACCTACTGTTGACACACTGATCTGTATCTCCACGGCAACAAGCTCCTTGTCAAGTTAACTCTGTCAAGCTGTGTGACCATCAACTGCACTGTCTGTTTCCCTTTACTTCTCATTCATAGCAAAGCTGTATGCAGACTGAATTCATAGTTAAGTTTCAGGACAGAATTATTGTTTGGTATTTACTTGTATTTGAGGTGTTTGTTTGACTCTCTGGGGGATTTTTCCATTCAAAGTGTAGTTTGTCTGGCTTTCTTATGTCATTCATATTTGTTTTGTGGTAGAGGAAATTCATAAAATGTTATGGCGCCGCCTGTAGGTTTCTCAACAACATACAGTGCTTTCAGAAAGTATTCATACCCCTTGACACATTTTTGTTGTATTACAGCCTGAATTCAAAATGGGTTAAATTGATCTACAGACAATACCCCATAATGAAAAAGTGAACGTTTTTTAGAAGAAAAAAATGTTGTATTGAAAATAAAATACAGAAATATATAATTTACATAAATTGTCACACCCCTGAGTCAATACTTTGTAGAAGCACCTTTGGCAGCGATTACAGCTGTGAATCTAAAAGCTTTCCACACCTGGATTGTACAACATTTGTCCATTATTCTTTTCAAAATTGTACAACATTTGTCCATTAAGCTCTGTCAAATTGGTTGTTGATCATTCCCAGACAGCCATTTTCAGGTCTTGCCATAGATTTTCAAGGCTATTTAAGTCAAAACTGTAACTTGGCCACTCAGGAACATTCACTGTCTTCTTGGTAAGCAACTCCAGTGTAGATTGGGCCTTGTGTTTTAGGTTATTGTCCTTCTGAACGGGGAATTAATCTCCCAGTGTCTGGTGAAAAGCAGACTAAACCAGGTTTTCCTCTAGGATGTTGCCTGTGCTTAGCTCCATTCCATTTCTTTTTATTCAGAAAAACTCCCCAGTCCTTAAAGATTACAAGCATACCCATAACATGATGCAGCCACCACTATAAAATCTGTGTTGTGTTGGATTTGCCCCAAAAATAATTTCACTTTGACATTATGGGGTATTGTGTGTAATTGTCTATTTAATCATGTTAATTCAATTTAATTTATGCAACTTATTATGCGATTTGTTATGCACATTGTTACTCCTGAACTTATTTAGGCTTGACATAACAAAGGGGTTGAATACTTATTGACTCGAGACATTTCAGCTTGAATTTTTTTATAAATATATATAGCATTTTCTACAACCAAAATTCCACGTTGACGTTATGGGGTATTGTTTTTAGATCAATAACAAACCATCTCAATTTAATCCATTTTAAATTCAGGCTGTAACACAACAACATTTGGAAAAATGAAAGGTGTGTGAATACTTTCTGAAGGCACTGTTTTGAGCACTACCCTGTATCACCACCAGAACTGCCCTCTAGCAGGAAAGAGGAAGGAAGAGATTGCTTTAAAGATTCGTAATTTACAGGCAATACACCAGTGAAATAAGTACATGTGAGGAGAAGTGTCTGTTATGGTTTGGTAAGTTCCTCGCCACACTCTTGCACTCGTTAGATCCCACATTACATAAAAGCTTTAGTACCCACCTACATATGAGTCATTTCAGCATTGTGTCAACTTTAGACAAAGGAGATGATTGTGGACTACAGGAAAAAGAGGACAGAGTACGCCCCCATTCTCATCGACGGGGCTGTAGTGGAGCAGGTTGAGAGCTTCAAGTTCCTTGGTGTCCACATCACCAACAAACTAACATGGTCCAAGCACACCAAGACAGTTGTGAAGAGGGCACGACAAAACCTATTCCCCCTCAGGAGACTGAAAAGATTTGGCATGGGACCTCAGATCCTCAAAATGTTCTACAGCTGCACCATTGAGAGCATCCTGACTGGTTGCATCACTGCCTGGTATGGCAACTGCTCGGCCTCCGACCGCAAGGCACTACAGACGGTAGTGCGTACGGCCCAGTACATCACTAAGGCCAAGCTTCGTGCCACCCAGGACCTCTATACCAGGCGTTGTCAGAGGAAGGCCTAGTCATAAACTGTTCTCTCTGCTACCACACGGCAAGTGGTACCGGAGTGCCAAATCTAGGTCCAAGAGGCTTCTAAACAGCTTCTACCCCCAAGCCATAAGACTTCTGAACATCTAATCAAATGGCTACCCAGACTATTTGCATTGCCCCTCCCCCCTACTCTCTGTTATTATCTATGCATTGTCACTTTAATAACTACTTACATGTACATATTACCTCAATTACCTCGACTAACCGATGCCACCGCACATTGATTCTGTATCGGTACACCCTGTATATAGTCTCGCTATTGTTATATTACTGCTGCTCTTTAATTACTTGTTACTTTTATTTCTTATTCATATTTTTTGGGGAAACTGCATTGTTGGTTAGGGGCTCGTAAGTAAGCATTTCACTGTATGATCTACACCTGTTGTGTTCAGCGCATGTGACAAATGCAATCTGATTTGATTGCAGTATGCCGATAACTGTTAGATCAAATCTACAAGACAGATCAGAATGTACAAGACATATTACTTTGAGGCTCAGAGAGGATGTGTCTCTTTGAAAAAGATCCTATGTGTGTTGTGCACTATATAGAAGTAGTTCAGAAGTAGTGCACTATATAGGGAATAGGGTGTCATTTTAGACACATACCTGTGATTTTGAAATGTTATTTGTCACATACACATGGTTAGCAGATGTTAATGCGAGTGTAGCGAAATGCTTGTGCTTCTAGTTCCGACAATGCAGTAATAACCAACAAGTAATCTAACCTAACAATTCCACAACTACTACCTTATACACACAAGTGTAAAGGGATAAAGAATATGTACATAAAGATATATGAATGAGTGATGGTACAGAACGGCATAGGCAAGATGCAGTAGATGGTATAGTGTACAGTCTATACATATGAGATGAGTAATGTAGGGTATGTAAACATAAAGTGGCATAGTTTAAAGTGGCTAGTGATACATGTATTACATAAAGATGGCAAGATGCAGTAGATGATATAGAGTACAGTATATACATATACATATGAGATGAGTAATGTAGGGTATGTAAACATTATATTAAGTGGCATTGTTTAAAGTGGCTAGTGATACATTTTTACATAATTTCCATCAATTCCCATTATTAAAGTGGCTGGAGTTGAGTCAGTATGTTGGCAGCGGCCACTAAATGTTAGTGGTGGCTGTTTAACAGTCTGATGGCCTTGAGATAGAAGCTGTTTTTCAGTCTCTCGGTCCCTGCTTTGATGCACCTGTACTGACCTTGCCTTCTGGATGATAGCGGGGTGAACAGGCAGTGGCTCGGTGGTTGTTGTCCTTGATGATCTTTATGGCCTTCAGGATCTTAAAGTCATCCAGGCTTGGTGTATTTTCTGCACCATACAGTTTGTTGTTCTCGCGAGCTGTGTTTTTTGATCATTTGTGTCTGTACCCAACAAATACACAAACATTTGCTGAAAAGGAAGATAAGGATATTCTCTCCTCAAGGCTTTGTCGGTTTAATATTTAATCCCGCTTGATTTGTCCCTAATCCAGACAGATGAAACGTATTACAGATATCCTCCAGAAAGACAGTGGTATGACATGAAATCTTCACAGGCATTAAATTAACAGGTGTTTATCTATTCTTCAACATGCGCACACACACACACACACACCTCCACTCACTTTCACTCCACTCTCCCTCATCCAAAGAAGTTCCCTCGAGTTCCAAACTTCCCTCAAACTTCCTCAAACTCACTTATAAACTCAGCCTAATTGCTCATCAACGCAGAGTTGTTCATTATGGTCTCACGAAAGGTAACCTCACAACCGCATATGTATGGTCCACTCCCCCAAACAAAATACTTCTTTGCCGTTTTCATTTGGTGGTTACGGTCTTATTAACTAGGTTGCATCCCAAATGACACCCTATTCCCTACACAGTGAACTACTTTTGACCAGAGCCCTATGGCTCTAGTAGTGCCCTGTGTAGGGAATAGGTTGCCGTTTGGGACGCAGAATTACTCATTTATTTCTCTGTATGCTTGGCTGCGGCTCTATTCTCCAGCGGCCTTCATTCCAAATGAGACCATTAGGTTTAATTTGCAACGTGATTCTCCTCTCTACCTTCTAATAACTTAGCCCCTCTTGTCTAATTCATCTCCTAATGCACCTTGGTTCAGTCAAGGGTGGAGCTGTGGAGCCAGAGACACCGCTAACAATGCTGTTGTTATGAGTGGAACCGATGTCCGTTTGTGATCCATTTTTATTTTAGCCAAAGAAATCACTTGTATGATAGACACAGTTTGAACATTTCCGACCACCTCTATTGTGGTGACCAAGCAGCTTTCAGATTCATAGCCAGTTTCACTGCAAATGTACGATATCTCGTCTCGTGTCGTCTTACCTCGTCTCGTCTTATCTCATGGCGTCTTATCTTACCTCTTCTCGTCTTATCCCGTATCTCACTTATCTCGTTGAATGTCTGTGTTTCCCTGCAGAATGCAGGGTCGCTGTTCAAGATCAGAGTGGTGGGAGGGTCAGCCTCCTACAGCTACCTGTCCCCACAAGATGGACGCCCTCTCTTCCACCCTGCCGTGGACAGGTAAGACCACCAGCGCCTGCATTATCCATCTCTCTCTCGCTCTTTCTCTCTCTCTCTCTTTCTCTCTCACACACTCACACTCTCTTTCTCCCTCTCTCTTTCTCCCTCTCTCTCTCTCTCTCTCTCGTACTCACACTCTGTATCGCTCTCTCTTTCTCTCGCTCTCTTTCTCTCACTCTTTCTCTCACTCTTTCTCTCACTCTTTCTCTCTCTCTATCTCTGTCAGTCAGTCTAAAATACCTGAACTAAGGTACTGTTCGTACATAAAGCCCACTAAAATGCCTGTCATTGAGTAACTTTTCCAGTCTACTGAACAGCCACTGTCAGACATAAAATGGTAAATCATGGTATCTCTGAACACTTGCCTATTCTGTGCAAACAGTGCCTTTGAGAAGCCAATGAGCCATGAGGGTCTTACTGTAAAAAGGTAGAGGAAGCAGTGAAGATAAGACAAGAGCCTTTATTCTCCCTCCTGTAGAGTGGGTTCAACTGTCGTAGGAGCCACAGGGAGCTCCATCTAAAGCTGTGCTGTTGTTGCGATGTGACAGTATAGTGCAGTAGTTCTATTGAGGAGGTGGGACATGGGGTCAGACGCTCGGTAAAAGTAAACTTGTCTTGGGGTGGGTGAGTTCGGAGAAGAGGGGTCGTCTGTGTGACCCTCTCTCATCAGCGTTTGCAAGAGAAGATGTGTCATCGAATGTTAAACCGTATATCCGTTATATACAGAGATGCATAGATTGATCAGAAAACCGTCTCGATTTGGAACATCTTTGAGTTGTCCCTTCAGTATACTGAATTGACCAGAATGAATAAGTGGTATCCTATCTGACTATCCGTTATCCTTTGTTCTGGCAATTCATCTCACTCAAGAGCATGGCTATTCAGTTCCCAAGGTCCTTGAATTACAATGCGGTTATAAACGAAAACATGGTACCGTTATTATTTCAATTGTGTTCTTCCCTTAAGCTAGAGAGGAGCCGTCCTGTCTGGTCTTTATATTTCAAAACGTGTGTTTTCATCATAACACTGTATTACTATATTCCTCTTACAATGTAATTGCACCAACTCATTTTTCATAAACGGGCATGCAAGGAGACTTGGTGTATTGACCTCTGTACAGCGTTGGCTTTACAAACATGTCATATGGAAGTTATTTCATCGAATTTTCCCCGGCCAATGTCGAACATGATGTTCTTTAGAAACAGTACATAGCCTGAGGCAACAATTTCAAGTATGAACAAGATTCGATTAAAGAGAAGGAGTCTTTAGGAAAGAACCACATTGGGGATTTGTATGGTCAGGTAGGTATTCTGCTAGAGGCAGAGGGGAAGGTGAGCCACAAACACAGACAGACAGGGAGACAGGAGACTTTCTCCTCAGATCAAGTATACAGACAGGAGGAGAGAGAGACAGAGAGAATAGCAGCTGACTGACAAGTAGCTGGTTGGCTGAGGACTGAGTAGGTGGACAGCTCTGTACAGCAGGGGGACATGGTATCGTCATCAGCCACTCTTCAAGGGGTCTGAGCTTCGCTCTCCCATGAATGAGTGATCCTCTGAAGGTCAAAGATGAGGCCCTTGGGCACTGGAAAAGGGCACGAGGAAAGGTCAAGGGCACCGAGAAAGGGCTCGACAGGCTTCCTACCACCCACCACCCTCTCTGGGAGTGTGTGCATGCATGTGTACGTCTCTCTCTCTCTCTCTCTCTCTCTCTCTCTCTCGCTCTTTCCCCTGGTGATAATCTCAACCGCTCCTTCAGGGTATTAGGAGGTCTGGTATTATAAAATGAAGTGGTATTGATCTGCAGGGAAAGGTGAAGAGGAGGGGGAGGTTTGAGAAGTAGGACTGTTCTCAAGGGAATTAGAATGGCGTGTGACGGACAAGGGATGAGACACAGGCATGGCCTTTGAAGGAGCGTGTGTGTGTGTGACAAGTATACATGTGGATGAAAGAGCCATTGGAACCCCAATAGTGCTTTGAATCAAAGTGCATTGTTGGTCTGAGTGTATTGAGGCTGAATTCCATGTCAGAGTACATGACAAAGATCCAATGTAGAGAATGTTGACACAAGTGCGTCTTGACACGGTCATCCTGTACTGAAAATACAGTCGGGGGGGGCGAGGTTATCTTCCTTGATATTGTAGGATTAGCATTTTTATCCAGTCAAAAGAATAACAGTGACATCATACTCTGTCTCTCTCCCCATTTCTGTAACTCTATTTTAATCTCTTCCATGACAGAGAGACAAAAACAAATCCTATAAGCAGCTCTGCTATAGTGCCTAAGTGCCTGCTCTTTGCCCCCCAGTTAGTAAAGTCATAAGCAGGCATTTAAGACGTTGGGTTCAGACCGTGGCAGACTCTGAATTACACAGTCAGATGCATTTTGACAAGCAGCCTCTCTTCCTTAATTGCAATTGTTTCTGCGTGGATTTGAAGGCGGGTTGGAATAATGCGTGAACGTGGGAGGAATTAATGGGGCTGCGGTCGTCTGTGGAGCGAAGCTGGCTGTTAATTCTGAGCTGATATTGATGAACACAATACACATGCATCCAGACATGATTGCACGCACGCACACACACACACACACACACACACACACACACACACACACACACACACACACACACACACACACAAAAAACATCCTTTACAGATTCAGCCATGTTTGCTCATACAGTATGTGTGCACACGCCAGTCCATGCTAACAAGTTATCAGATTCACTTTGAAATTTGAGGTTTGTCCATGTTTTTCCAAATGTGTGTAAAGTCATCGGAAAAATTTTGGTTTTTGATGTTTTAAGTTGAGACACTGTTACCTAACTCCCCATAAGTTCAATTACAAACACTTGCGTCGGGCTGGGGGTTTCACTTCTCAGTTAAGTTAAGGGTTAAAGTTTAGGAAAGGCTTATAACCAATTTTTACACGCAACCCTCAGCGCCAGAGCTCAACATCCACCATCCCTGTCCACAACGCCCTAGCAAGCCAACAGCCTACTTAAAAGTAATAGCACTCACCGTTCCCCCTAGTGGCCAGTTTATGAAGGCAATTCTATTCACGTTCTTGGGACCTGGATGGATGTCTCTACTTTGACTTCAAACCAAAGCAATCTCCCTGGTCCATGAACACACACACACACACACACACACACACACACACACACACACACACACACACACACACACACACACACACACACACACACACACACACACACACACACACACACACACACACACACACACACACAGAGAGAGAGAGAGCGAAGTCAGACGACATCCACTATTGAAGCAGTGTTCTTTATGTCCCAGTGTCCTGCTGGTAGAGGAGGTGTTAGATCTATCTCAGTGTGTATTCATCACTCATCACTGTTTGTCTGGCTGGGACTGTGACCTTCGGTTGGGTCCAAGGCAGACAGCAGCACACACCGTCACACAACCGAGGACTAACTTACCTTTACAACGTACACTTTCAAGGACACAAACAAACACACGCTCACACACCAAATGAATCCTCTCACAACTGTTTTTCTGACAGCAGTGCTTCAGACACCAAGTTGATTCCCCAGATGGATTTCTCCGTCGGTGTTTCTACCTCAGAACTTCCTGTTTCCTGGAGAGGGATTGTTGAAGAGAGAGATATTGAAGGTTGCCTTTTATAGCACCCCTTTGTGTCAGTGAGACCAAAAGGGAGACGAATGATCCTTGTCACACGACAGTATAGTGTCTATTGTGGCAGCTGCTCGGCAGCAGTTGAAAGTCACCAAGAAAAGTCAAAAAGCACTCAGTTTACAGTTACAACAGAAAGCAGTCTCTTTCATTAAATCTATTTATTTTCAGTCACTTTCATTTCGTGCTGTTTTAGTAATCAACACTGTGATCAAGATGGTTTGATTTTACTCTTGGCGTCAATACCTTATGGAAGCCTGACACCTAGTGGTGCATTTCAGAGCTTCCCACTGTGCCCACTAACCGGTGCCCATTGTATTTCACTGTGTCAGCACTTCTTATCATCAATCAGACTCACTTACAAAGATTAGCTGTACGTTTGAGTCAGGAACATTTTACCATGCTTGAAGTCTCAGATCAAACAATGACTTGACTTAGAATACAGAATACGGATGTTTGTTTACATCCCCACACACACACACACACACACACACACACACACACACACACACACACACACACATACACTATAACTAATAGGGAAAGGTTAGCATGGACCTGATGGCGTCTCAAAACAATATCTGACACTTTTGGATTCCGAAGGCTTGATGACTGTGCTTACAAACTGGGATTACTAAATCATGCTACAGAATACTGATGTGTATTACAGTGTAAGTTACAGATGGACTTCAATAAATGCAGTTTAATACCACATATAATACAACTCCCATCGTAATGGCATTTTAAAACAGTAGTGAGACTCAAACCTTTGTCTATTTGAAAAACTGACTGTATGGGATACCTAAGGCTAGCTCTATCCCAGTGGTAGTCTGGTAGACATTGTACCCAGTGGTAGTCTGGTAGACATTGTACCCAGTGGTAGTCTGGTAGACATTGTACCCAGTGGTAGTCTGGTAGACATTGTATCCAGTGGTAGTCAGGTAGACATTGTACCCAGTGGTAGTCTGGTAGACATTGTACCCAGTGGTAGTCTGGTAGACATTGTATCCAGTGGTAGTCTGGGAGACATTGTATCCAGTGGTAGTCTGGTAGACATTGTACCCAGTGGTAGTCTGGTAGACATTGTACCCAGTGGTAGTCTGGTAGACATTGTACCCAGTGGTAGTCAGGTAGACATTGTACCCAGTGGTAGTCTGGTAGACATTGTATCCAGTGGTAGTCTGGGAGACATTGTATCCAGTGGTAGTCTGGTAGACATTGTACCCAGTGGTAGTCTGGTAGACATTGTACCCAGTGGTAGTCTGGTAGACATTGTACCCAGTGGTAGTCTGGTAGACATTGTACCCAGTGGTAGTCTGGTAGACATTGTATCCAGTGGTAGTCTGGTAGACATTGTACCCAGTGGTAGTCTGGTAGACATTGTACCCAGTGGTAGTCTGGTAGACATTGTACCCAGTGGTAGTCTGGTAGACATTGTATCCAGTGGTAGTCTGGTAGACATTGTATCCAGTGGTAGTCTGGTAGACATTGTATCCAGTGGTAGTCAGGTAGACATTGTACCCAGTGGTAGTCTGGTAGACATTGTACCCAGTGGTAGTCTGGTAGACATTGTACCCAGTGGTAGTCTGGTAGACATTGTATCCAGTGGTAGTCAGGTGGACATTGTACCCAGTGGTAGTCAGGTGGACATTGTACCCAGTGGTAGTCTGTTAGACATTGTACCCAGTGGTAGTCTGGTAGACATTGTACCCAGTGGTAGTCTGGTAGACATTGTACCCAGTGGTAGTCTGGTAGACATTGTACCCAGTGGTAGTCTGGTAGACATTGTATCCAGTGGTAGTCAGGTAGACATTGTACCCAGTGGTAGTCTGGTAGACATTGTACCCAGTGGTAGTCTGGTAGACATTGTATCCAGTGGTAGTCTGGGAGACATTGTATCCAGTGGTAGTCTGGTAGACATTGTACCCAGTGGTAGTCTGGTAGACATTGTACCCAGTGGTAGTCTGGTAGACATTGTACCCAGTGGTAGTCAGGTAGACATTGTACCCAGTGGTAGTCTGGTAGACATTGTATCCAGTGGTAGTCTGGGAGACATTGTATCCAGTGGTAGTCTGGTAGACATTGTACCCAGTGGTAGTCTGGTAGACATTGTACCCAGTGGTAGTCTGGTAGACATTGTACCCAGTGGTAGTCTGGTAGACATTGTACCCAGTGGTAGTCTGGTAGACATTGTATCCAGTGGTAGTCTGGTAGACATTGTACCCAGTGGTAGTCTGGTAGACATTGTATCCAGTGGTAGTCTGTTAGACATTGTATCCAGTGGTAGTCAGGTAGACATTGTACCCAGTGGTAGTCTGGTAGACATTGTACCCAGTGGTAGTCTGGTAGACATTGTATCCGGTGGTAGTCTGGTAGACATTGTATCCAGTGGTAGTCAGGTAGACATTGTACCCAGTGGTAGTCTGGTAGACATTGTACCCAGTGGTAGTCTGGTAAACATTGTATCCAGTGGTAGTCTGTTAGACATTGTATCCAGTGGTAGTCAGGTAGACATTGTACCCAGTGGTAGTCTGGTAGACATTGTATCCAGTGGTAGTCAGGTGGACATTGTATCCAGTGGTAGTCTGGTAGACATTGTATCCAGTGGTAGTCTGGTAGATATTGTATCCAGTGGTAGTCAGGTAGACATTGTATCCAGTGGTAGTTAGGTAGACATTGTATCCAGTGGTAGTTAGGTAGACATTGTAGTCTGGTAGACATTGTATCCGGTGGTAGTCTGGGAGACATTGTACCCAGTGGTAGTCTGGTAGACATTGTAGTCTGGTAGACATTGTACCCAGTGGTAGTCTGGTAGACATTGTACCCAGTGGTAGTCTGGGAGACATTGTACCCAGTGGTAGTCTGGTATATATTGTATCCAGTGGTAGTCTGGTAGACATTGTACCCAGTGGTAGTCTGGTAGACATTGTACCCAGAAGATAGTGTGTATTCATTATGTAATATCATTTTTTTCAGAGCCCTGAAGTTATGTGGCCCTGGAGGACCTCCCCACGTGAAGCTGGTGATTGAGTGGGAACACAAGATCAAAGAATGGTGAGCACTGGACATACACATGTACACACACCACATCAATTGACTCAGAAACACACACACACACACACACACATTCATTATTTATTGTATAGAAGGATTCACTATGTCTTTATCTCTCTCTCTCTCAAACACACACACTCATACCCCCAACTTTCTGTGTCTGTACGTGTTAGTCTGTTTGGTAACATCCAGGAAGAGGTGGTGAAGGACTCAGAGAGTGTGAGAGTCCAGCAGCAGCAGCACCTGCAGCAGCACAGCTGTACCCTGGACGAGTGCTTTCAGCTCTACACCAAAGAGGAACAGGTAACATGGAATACACAATACTGTCCAATGCAACTGGTCTTAACCTACCCCTGGGGTACTGAACATTAAAGATTCACTATGCAGAAATTGTACCTCCTTTCATTGAGAATGACAGACCTATAACACACATGTCTATGTGAATTGGGTCGAGTCGACCAAAAAGTTACAGTACATATTGCAGCTTTAATATTGCATTAGTTGATTCATATGTTGATTTATCTCTCTCTCTCTCTCTCTCTCTCTACTTTTCTCTCTCTCTCTCTCTCTCTACTTTTCTCTCTCTCTCTCTCTCTCTACTTTTTCTCTCTCTCTCTCTCCCCCCTTTTTTCTCTCTCTCTCTCTCTCTCTCTCTCTCTCTCTCTCTCTCTCTCTCTCTCTCTCTCTCTCTCTCTCTCTCTCTCTCTCTCTCTCTCTCTCTCTCTCTCTCTCTCTCTCTCTCTCTCTCTCTCTCTCTCTCCTTTTCTCTCTCTCTCTCTCTCTCCTTTTCTCTCTCTCTCTCTCTCTCTCTCATATTTCCACTCCCTGTGTATTTTTATATGGCTTTGGACAAATGGAATGTATGGAGAATATAACTTTACCTGAGACTTCCCAACTGACCGTGCATTTTATCTCTCCAGCTGGCCCCAGACGACGCATGGAAGTGTCCCCACTGTAAGCAGTTCCAGCAGGGCATGGTGAAGATGTCCCTGTGGACCCTCCCCGACATCCTCATCCTCCACCTCAAACGCTTCCGACAGGTAACTGGACCCGATCACATGTAGCGGATTGCCATTCTTCCCTTGCCTGTCTATTCTTCCTTAAAGGACCACAATGGAAATAAGCCATTTATTGTGTTAACCTTTGATAGTTGATTAAATGGCAGTACTGGTCTTTTGAAAAATTCTATGAATCAGGTGGGCGAGCGGCGCAACAAGCTGTCCACCCAGGTGCGCTTCCCCCTGGCCGGGTTGGACATGGCCCCCCACGTGGTGAAGAGGTCCCAGAGCATGAGGAACCTGGGGGACCTGGGACCCTGGCCCCCCACATGGAAACAGCCTGAAGGCAGCAGTCATCATATTAGTCACCCAGACATGGCCCTGCCTCCTGACTTCCTCTATGACCTCTATGCAGTGTGTAACCACCATGGTGGGATGCACGGCGGACATTACACAGGTACTGGTTGGCCATTGATATACCATTGATATAGGAGACGTGATGTTGATGAGAGAGGTATACTGACTGGCTGTTGATCGAGAAGTGAGGAGAGAATATTGTTAGTGAGAGAGATGCCTACTGCCAAATAACAATGATTCATAGAACATGCATAACAATACAGTGCCCTCCTCTATAGTGGTCACGTCAACTTACATTACTATACCCAGGACATAAGGATTGTGGTGCAGCCTGTCTCTACAGTCCTGTGTGCGTTTTGCAGCGTACTGCAGGAACTCAGTGGACGGCCAGTGGTACAGCTATGACGACAGCAGTGTGGACCTGGTGCCTGAGGAGGAGGTGTGTACCAGGGGGGCCTACATACTGTTCTACCAGAGACGTAATGTCATCCCCCCCTGGTCCGCCAGCAGCTCAATCAAAGGTGGGTAGTGTACCACACACACACACACACACACACAGGCATGGACACACACACACATCACAGGAGAGAGTTCACTCAGGGTTCAATTCCATTACAGCTGTACTCCGTACAGAGATAGTCTTAGATACAACAAGACCATTCAGCCTTTATCCACTAAAGGTTAACTCATAACTGCAGGGTTCACTCATGTCTGCAATATATGGTGTTCCAAGCACCATGCTCAACTACCTGAACCAGCAAAACCTGATATTTCTATTGCTAAATGCTGTATAGTATATAGGAATTATCTGTGTAGTTTTTCTGTGTGTTTTCTGTATTGACTGGAATGGAACTGACATGTGTAGGTATCTTTCTGGTCCAGTGCCCATAGTCACAGAAACGTCTCTCTCCCCTCTGTAGGCTCCACCAGTTCCTCCATGTCGGACCACTGGCTGGTCCGTCTGAATGGGGACAGTAAGAGAGGTAGTCTGGTGTCCCGCTCCTCCACCACCTGCCCCTCCTCTGTCCCCGACTCCCCAGAGTCCCCCGTCTTCCTTGATGACCCGCCCAGAGAGGAGGAAGGTGAGGGGCCTGGGAAACATGAGATGCATGGTAAACCAAAGAAAGGTAAAAAGAAAACCGTAGGTCTTCATTCCATTGGTGGTGGAAGGGTGATGGGTGGTGGTGGTGAGTTTCCCCGTTACTACAGTAGGGGAGAGTGGGGTAAGTTGAGTGTTTACATTCAACATCACTCCGTCAAGGGAAATATACTATTCTTTCTAACAAAGATATTTACATACACTGAGTATACCTAACATTAGGAACACCTTCCTAATATTGAGTTCCCCCCTTTTGCCCTCAGAACAGCCTCAATTCGTCGTGGCATGGACTCTACAAGGTGTTGAAAGCGTTCCACAGGAACACTGGCCCATGTTGACTCCGATGCTTCCCACAGTTGTGTCAAGTTGGCTGGATGTACTTTGGGTGGTGGACCATTCTTGACACACACGGGAAACTGTTGAGGCCCTGTTGTTACCTCATATCCCAGTGATAATGCCTTGCATTACACCTGGGAAGAAAACACATACATTTGCTCAACTTACCCCATGGCAAACATTTTGACTATATTAGCCCACACAGCTACAAGGATGCACTTTCCTGCTAGGTTTACGACCTCATATCGAAGCTTATAGAGACCCCGACTGATGGATAGAACAATCTTAAAATTATCTACTTTGGTTTAGACATCATCATAAAAATCATAAAAATACACAATACATTAATTTGACTTTGTGAAAATATTTTTGGGGGGACCTAACTTGCTTACCACTTTTTCCATGTGGTTTCTTCCTTCACAGACTCCAGAAAAGGATGACCTTTTCCTAAATATTTGGTCAAATGATTATTGTGTATGGTTTCCTAGAAACAAGGGTGGCTCAACTTACCCCTTTGGCTCAACTTACCCCACTCTCCCCTATTAAAAGCACGTTCAGCATCTGGAAAATGCTACATCTAATCAATGGTTATTATTATTCCATGTTGAAAATACGCCACACGTGAGCATAGAGTGCATCACCTCTTTAATGTTTAGCTGAACATATTCTACTCTAACTGTGGATGTGCATTTACGTAATCTCTTCCTATACATGCACAGTCCATGCCTAAATACAGTTGAAGTCGGAAGTTTACATATACTTAGGTTGGAGTCATTAAAACTTGTTTTTCAACCACTCCACAAATTTCTTGTTATCAAACTATAGTTTTGGCAAGTCGGTTAGGACATCTACTTTGGAATGACACGTCATTTTTCCAACAATTGTTTACAGACAGATTATTTCACTTATAATTCACTGTATCACAATTCCAGTGGGTCAGAAGTTTACATACACTAAGTTGACTGTGCCTTTAAACAGCTTGTGAAATTCCAGAAAATGATGTCATGGCTTTAGAAGCTTCTGATAGGCTAATTGACATCATTTTAGTCAATTGGAGGTGTACATGTGGATGTATTTCAAGGCCTACCTTCAAATTCAGTGCCTCTTTGCTTGACATCATGGGAAAATCAAAAGAAATCAGCCAAGACCTCAGAAAAAAAATTGTAGACCTCCACAAGTCTGGTTCATCCTTGGGAGCAATTTCCATATGCCTGAAGGTACCACGTTCATCTGTACAAACAATCGTACGCAAGTATAAACACCATGGGACCACGCAGCCGTCATACCACTCAGGAAGGAGACGCGTTCTGTCTCCTAGAGATGAACGTACTTTGGTGCGAAAAGTGCAAAGCAATCCCAGAACAACAGCAAAGGACCTTGTGAAGATGCTGGAGGAAACAGGCACAAAAGTATCTATATCCACAGTAAAACGAGTCCTATATCGACATAACCTGAAAGGCTGCTCAGCAAGGAAGAGGCCACTGCTCCAAAACCGCCATAAAAAAGCCAGACTACGGTTTGCAACTGCACATGGGGACAAAGATTGTACTTTTTGGAGAAATGTCCTCTGGTCTGATGAAACAGAAATAGAACTGTTTGGCCATAATGACCATCGTTATGTTTGGAGGAAAAAGGGGAAGCTTGCAAGCCGAAGAACACCATCCCAACCGTGAAGCACGGGGGTGGCAGCATCATGTTGTGGGGGTGCTTTGCTGCAGGAGGGACTGGTGCCCTTCACAAAATAGATGGCTTCATGAGGAAGGAAAATTATGTGGATATATTGAAGCAACATCTCAAGATATCAGTCAGGAAGTTAAAGCTTGGTCGCAAATGGGTCTTCCAAATGGACAATGATTGGGGTCAAGCATACTTTGACCCCAAGCATACTTCCAAAGTTGTGGCAAAATGGCTTAAGGACAAGTCAAGGTATTAGAGTGGCCGTCACAAAGCCCTGACCTCAATCCTATAGAAAATTTGTGGGCAGAACTGAAAAAGCGTGTGTGAACAAGGAGTCCTACAAACCTGCCTCAGTTACACCAGCTCTGTCAGGCGAAATGGGGCAAAATTCACCCAACTTATTGTGGGAAGCTTGTGGAAGGCAACCCAAAACGTTTGACCCAAGTTAAATAATTTAAAGGCAATGCTACCAAATACTAATTGAGTATGTAAACTTCTGACCCACTGGGAATGTGGAATAAAAGCTGAAGTAAATCATTCTCTCTTCTATTATTCTGACATTTCACATTCTTAAAATAAAGTGGTGATCCTAAGTGACCTAAAACAGGGACTTTTTACTAGGATTAAATGTCAGGAATTGTGAAAAACTGAGATTAAATGTATTTGGCTGAGGTGTATGTAAACTTCCAACTTCAACTGTTTAATGTTGCCGGGAAAAAAGCTAATATTCATCACTGTGCTTGTTATTTGCAATTTAATAAAAATGGGTTTGAAAATGAAAGTTGGTCTAGCTTTAAATGTCAGAGACACTATGGTAAAGTCTCTTTCACCCCCAGGTGGTTTTGAGACCAGGCCGTTTGTACGGGGAATCCAGGGTCGTAGCGTCAGCATGAGGACCCCCACTAAGAACAAAGAGACACTGAACAAGGTCCTCCCGCTACGCTGGTCGTTCGGCTCCAAGGACCGCCAAAAAACTGCAGCCGAGGCCGCCCCTGCTCCCATCCCCACCCCTGCCCCTGTGGAACTGGTGGAGTACCTAGAGTCTGGAAGAAGACCTCGCTGCACCAAGGAGTCTATAGTCAATTTAATGACGGGCTCTGAGAGGCAGAAGGGTCCTGCCATCAGCTCCCCCAGTGTGGGAAGCAGCCTGAACTGCATGGGACAACCAGACTCTCCACAGATGCCAGAGGGCCAGAGAAAACCAGTCACAGACAAGACAGGGAGTCTGAGACGAAGTAGCAAAGGGTCCCAGCAGCAGCAGAGAGACCAGAGGGACGAGGGTAGGATGGGCGGTAGTAGTAGTACTAACACTCTGACCAGGAGGAGTACCAAGAAGAGTAAGGAGAAGGACCAGGGAAAGCCCCAAGAGGCCCCGTCTAGGAGGGGGTCTAGTGCAGGCGTCCAGTCCAGCTCCAGCACCCACAGCCTCAGGGACAGAGACTGGGAAGGCACCCTGAGGAGAGGGGCCAAGGGCCTCCAGGGCCCACCACCAGGGGACCATCTGGTACCACCCGAGGGAGAAAAGACCAGGAAAGGTGAGAAGGTAGAGGAGGCCTCCAAGAGCCACGAGGGGCTGCTGTCTTTCTTCAAGAGCAACTTCAAGAAGAAGGACAAGGAGTCGTCATCTTCTCGCAAGTGCGACTCTGGAAAAGTTGGCGACGTCAGCGGGTCTAGCACCTCTCGGCTGTCCCTGTCCAGTGGAGCCCCAGGAGGGGCCACGAAGACGGGGGAGGGGAAATCCAATGGAGCCCCCCGCAACGGGGGTGCCAATCGTCTCGGAGACGAGCTACTCAACGGTAAAGCCAGACGCACCGCTGCTGCCGATATCAAACGCTCTCAGAGCTCATCCAACATCCCCAGCAAGGAGGAGTCTAGCATGCGAAGGACCGCCTCTTTACACCGTAAAGGGCTGTCCCATGGCGTGGCTCCGCCCCCTCGCAGCCTCACAGCCGAGAAGCCCTCCTACGGTACCCTGCAGAAGACTCGCTATAGTACCAACTCACTGGGACGCAAGAGGGCGGTCCCCGAGTCCAGCTTTTAGCTGACACACACACACTCCCTGACACACACACACCAGGGTTGTTTTCACTAGGCACCAAACAGAAGAAAATGGACTGAAACAGGGAGGGACTAGCTTCATTTGTCCAGTAAGAAATGTTTGTTTTTGTTTTCCATTGCAAAACGTTTACTACATTTTGCTACGGTGACTTTGTGCACTAATCAATCTGACCCTGATCAAAGCAATGGAGCTCAGCTGAAAGGATACTCCTGTAGGTACACACAGAAGCACAAGCATGTGTATACAATACAAGGTGGCTCCCTCCGGTGTTGTGGAGGGGTATAGCGTCAGTGAAAGAGCCAGTCACAGGGCCAAGGAGAACATTTAGGAAAGGTGACACATGAAGTACGCCTGCTAACATAAACAAAATGTCATATCAGAATGAATATTTTCTTATTCCAGTTTTGTTTTTATTTATTTTTTATTTGTAAAAAAGATTGTGACTTAACAAGTGCCTCAGTAACTGATATGCAGATTTAAACCAATGTGTTTGTGGACACCTGGTCATCACCGGAAGCACATGTTGTATTCACATTCACATACATGCACACACACACACAGGCATGCACACGCACACATGATCTACACTCGTGTCTTAAAATCATAGTAAATGAATGGCATTCATCACTTTATCTTCCTCGATCGGTTTGTCCAATGGTGGCACCTAAAGGAATGTTATGACAGTGTCCTGACAATAAGTTTTGTTATTATGTCTACACGCTCTAGATGATTTGGACAAAAACATTGAACATTGGAAGTATACATCGGAGCTTTAATAGGTGATTTCCTCCTAGATTGAAGTATGAATGATTTAACTGGTTGTACGTGCTGCTTGCACTGCAAACTGGCTGCTATATAGATTCACACATTGCAAATGAAGGTTATGATATTGCACTTTCTACAATGCCAATGGTACCGAACTCTCCCTTTCATGCAGTAAGAAAGATTCCCTCCTAACAATATAACTTGGCCTACGCAACACGTCCCCCTTTATTCTTCAGCTCATAAAAATATGCAGTTTGACCACACGATCGATTATTATAAATTCAAGTACATTTAAATGGAAATTTGACATTTTTAGTACTAAAGTCTGGTTTTATGATTCTAATGAAATTACTGTGTTTTAAATGAATAAAAAATGACCTCAGATTTATCTATTCTTGCTACCGGTAGGTAATTGAACTTACTGATGCTGATACATTGACAGTCTGGTATGTAGGTCTATGTTGTACTGTATTAGAGAGGCAAGCGGTGTCGATTGATTGCATTACTATGCAGTTCTCTATGAAGGATCATGCACTGTAACAGTAAGGTCACTGTAACAGTAAGGTCACTGTAACAGTAAGGTCACTGTAACAGTAAGGTCACTGTAACAGTAAGGTAATTTATTTGAATCATCAGACTGTCCACTACAGTATACAGTAGAAG
The DNA here is from genome assembly GCF_016432855.1 of Salvelinus namaycush. NCBI lineage: Eukaryota > Metazoa > Chordata > Actinopteri > Salmoniformes > Salmonidae > Salvelinus > Salvelinus namaycush. Next base: position 12,564,592 of record NC_052345.1, read on the forward strand.
CACTGGTCAGATCACCCCTGAATGTCACATACATGTTATTTATCAACCGTGATGAGCTCTTTGGCCCCCCCTTATCCATTCTCATCCTCTCTCCCTTCACTCCTCCACATCGATCCGTCTTATCTTTATTTATTTTTGTCTCTGTCATCCATCGTGTCTCTCATCAAGTCTCTTTGGCCACTGTCTAAAGGTCCCCTCTGCTCCAATCTGCAGAGCTCTCGCCTGGCGTTAACGACGGCGTAGGCGTTTGATTGAAACACCCTCGCTCTCACTGTGGGTTGAAATGAACCGTGTAATTGGGTCGAGTCTCTACGGTATAATTTCCCTTCTTAAGAGTCATTAAGGTACACTGTGGGAAGAGGCTGTAGATACTGGCAGTCATGTAATGTCTGAGTCTGAGAAGCTTTTCCATTTTTTAAGCTGTTAGTCATCCATTTTTCTTCCTGAAAGCTACAGTATATGTACAGCTACAGTATATGTACAGCTACAGTATATGTACAGCTACAGTATATGTACAGCTACAGTATATGTACAGCTACAGTATATGTACAGCTACAGTATATGTAAAGCTACAGTATATGTACAGCTACAGTATATGTACAGCTACAGTATATGTACAGCTACAGTATATGTACAGCTACAGTATATGTACAGCTACAGTATATGTACAGCTACAGTATATGTAAAGCTACAGTATATGTACAGCTACAGTATATGTACAGCTACAGTATATGTACAGCTACAGTATATGTAAAGCTACAGTATATGTACAGCTACAGTATATGTACAGCTACAGTATATGTACAGCTACAGTATATGTACAGCTACAGTATATGTACAGCTACAGTATATGTACAGCTACAGTATATGTACAGCTACAGTATATGTACAGCTACAGTATATGTAAAGCTACAGTATATGTACAGCTACAGTATATGTAGCTTTCAGTTGATACTTTTAATGGACCTAGCAGTGCCGCACTTTATCGTAGGGGGTGAGAAAAACACTTCAACACCCCACACCAGTTAGTCCATGACACTAATTAACTCATCACACTTAGCGCCTGTCTGTGCCACTCAGGCACAGTTCTAAGCAATAAAGATTGAATGAATGTCTGGTCACGTCGTGTCCATGTTTTGCACATAGAATATACTGCTGAAGTGTAAGTTGAAGGAAGCATTGTAGGCAGCACTTCAACAGCTTGTCATTGGTACGTCAAGCATGGATAATAATAAGGTACCAAATCCTAATGGGCAGTTTTCAACTGATGTCTAACAAATTTTACCTTTGTTAGTATAGCCAGTTTTCACTCACAATAATTAGTGGACCAAGCCAAAGCATTGGTATTATCCTGGAGCAATTTTTTACAGTATCAAACTCACCAGTCACTATTGACTCTGTTGGGAAGATGGAGGATCACATCAGTTTTATGTTAAATAAATAGTTCACAAATAAATTATACTATTACAATCCTGAATTGTGACGTTTGTCATTTGTCTTTGCAGCTTGAATTCCTGGGGGACAGAGAGGTGTTGAGTTTGAGTTGCTACAGTACTTCCCAGTCAACCGTCTTAAAACTTCACTGTTGCCCGTAGGTCTTTTCTGTGACAGAGCTATGCTTGGTGATAGACAGCATGTCTTATCTGTAGACAACATTAAAATATGTCAAAATAGTGCCATATTAACCATTGTAGTTATACTGTATGTCACAGAAACTAACATATTATGTCTGCTGTGGGAGTAGGAGCGTTTGGATGGGACACAAAGTCTGTATTGTTCATTGACATTTGGTTTATTTATTTTGTTCTAGATGAGGACACTATGTACCTACCACAAGGTTTACTTGTACCAAAACGAGCAGTTGTATTTAAAATGAAGACTATAAATTAAGGATTTTTTTTTCAATTCTTTTGTGAAATGTGGGATAAAGATGTTTTATATGCAACTTTTCTACATTTTATAAAGGTTTTGTAAATAAATGACTACACATCGCTCTATATAATGTATGTATAAAGGGAGACATGATGTAGTATAGCCTTGTATAAATCGCGGGGCTATGAGGTTAAGGCTGATGCACAAGTGTAGGCTACAACTGTGGTGTGTACTGTTCTTCTATGCACAAGAGTACGACAAGGGATATGCTATTACTGTAAAACTATTACTGTAAAACTACAACAAGGGTTTGTATCTGCCTAATATGTCTCTGTAATGATATCCAATGACATTTTTTTTATACTGTAAATAAAACACATTGTTTATCACAATTGGGCTTGTGTGCAGTTATTATGTATTCACTCACTTGGCTGCATGTGTATTGTATTGTATATTATAAACGGAGTGGTTCGAGCCCCGAATGTTGATTGGCTGACAGTCGTGGTATATCAGACCGTATACCACGGGTATGACAAAACATTACTTTTTACTGGTCTAATTACGTTGGCAACCAGTTTTTAATGGCAATAATGACCATAAACAACACCCCCTCAGGCCTTATTGCTTAGTGTTCTTAATGTTTTGTACACTCAGTGAATAGTATAGTATACATGGGTATTGTATGGTGCTGGTACCATTGTTGGAGCTGTCTTTATACTCTTCAAGCATCTACATAAAGCACACATATAAACATCAACATCTCTCCCACCTACCATGCCAGTATTTCTTTGAAAGGTTCACATTGTTGCACTTCAGGGCTGGGCTCATTTTGAACTGAAGGCATTCAATTCAGGAGGTGATTTAAAAAATACATTAAATGGAAACACTTTTGAAATAAATTGCTTCTACTACTCAGTTTATTGAGAAGTCATTAAGCCTAACAGGGTGTCGTTTTGGATGCACATAGAGAGTGGGGCTTTTATGGGACATTCTGTCATTCACTTGATCACTATGATGCATCATACGTTCATCACCCTAATGCCAGTATTTAGGTAAATTAGACAAGTCAGTTTCACATGGTTGGCAATAATTGCTCAGTAGATGGCACTATTGCAGTTGGTATGGTTGTGTCTAGTGGTTGAGTGCAGATTATATCATTTGATCATATCGGGTTTAGTTCCAACGTTCATCACATTCTAATTATATTTGGTAGTAAACCTGCCCTGAGTCATAGATTGAAGGCAATGAGACCAGACAAATTCATATTAGTCTGTCTTAATGTAATTTATGCTTAATGTACATCTTGAGAAATGTAATTGTGTATAAATAAAATTGGGTATATTAACCTTCCACTTGATTTCATACCAGTGAATCATGGGATACATGGTGAGCCGTAAGGTAGAACATTCAACACTCCGTTGCCCTGACACCTGAGGGTGAGTAGAGATGCCGATACAATTAGCTCCTTAGTTCCTATGGAGAAACAGACAAGTATGGCTCGGAGCCATTTACAGATGTGACTTGTTATCTTTAGTCACAGTGAGACAGAGATCCACAGTGTGTGCACTAAAGGAGAAGGGATGAAGGAATAGGATAAAGGTATCCTATGGCGTCTTCACAAAGATGGCACCCATTTAGACTTGAATTAACAGGCTCTCTCTATTCTCATTGATACATCGGATGCATTCAATTGTAATGACTACGTCTGAAAGAACACACGCCTCCTGCCTTGCATTGACGACATTGAGCGGTTACAGCGAGTTCTATCTGTTTTCTGTGGCAGTGATTTTTGACCAATTCCCTATGTAGTGCAGTATAAAGGGAATAGGGTGTAATTTGGGATGCGCCCAGTGTGTTCTTGTATGTGATCATGTTGGCTTGATTTATGGCTGCGTTCTGGTCTGGAGAGTGGACTGTCAGACTCAGTAGGATGAATGGGATTAAATGAGATAATGACCACTATACAGAACACAGATAATAGACACAATGGACAGAACATTACCCTGTTCTTGGAAACGAGAGGGAACAGCATCTTAAGCTTCGCCAATGAGGCCACTGGGACATTGGGTTTGTTTGAGTTGACGTTGTCATTAACTCGCAATGCTGTACTTTCCATATTACCCTCATTCTAAGGGTTCACTTCAAGTTCTTGAGTTCTGGGTAAACTTTCCGATTTTTAAATGAGGATGGCTCATCTTCAGTCCCTAGGTGGCTAATGTAATAATATAATTACTTCTGATGCCCGTTAATAGCCACTCTTGTTTGCTCACTTAAACATCAAAGTGGAAAGAAAATCAGCCCACTATGGCGCTTTAATGACTATGGAGCTTTAATGACTATGGAGCTTTAATGACTATGGAGCTTTAATGACTATGGAGCTTTAATAACTATGGAGCTTTAATGACTATGGAGCTTTAATAACTATGGAGCTTTAATGACTATGGAGCTTTAATAACTATGGTGCTTTAATGACTATGGTGCTTTAATAACTATGGAGCTTTAATGACTATGGAGCTTTAATGACTATGGTGCTTTAATGACTATGGTGATTTAATAACTATGGAGCTTTAATGACTATGGAGCTTTAATAACTATGGAGCTTTAATGACTATGGAGCTTTAATGACTATGGAGCTTTAATAACTATGGAGCTTTAATGACTATGGAGCTTTAATAACTATGGAGCTTTAATAACTATGGAGCTTTAATGACTATGGAGCTTTAATAACTATGGAGCTTTAATGACTATGGAGCTTTAATGACTATGGAGCTTTAATGACTATGGAGCTTTAATGACTATGGGGTTTTAATGACTATGGAGCTTTAATAACTATGGAGCTTTAATGACTATGGAGATTTAATGACTATGGAGATTTAATGACTATGTAGCTTTAATGACTATGGAGCTTTAATAACTATGGAGCTTTAATAACTATGGAGCTTTAATGACTATGGAGCTTTAATAACTATGGAGCTTTAATGACTATGGAGCTTTAATAACTATGGAGCTTTAATGACTATGGAGCTTTAATAACTATGGAGCTTTAATGACTATGGAGCTTTAATGACTATGGAGCTTTAATGACTATGGAGCTTTAATAACTATGGAGCTTTAATGACTATGGAGCTTTAATGACTATGGAGATTTAATGACTATGGGGTTTTAATGACTATGGAGCTTTAATGACTATGGGGTTTTAATGACTATGGGGCTTTTCTCTTAATCCAACTCCCAGCGAGCGCCTCCAGGCTTCAGGTGATGACGTCATTTAAAGGAAACTTAATAAAAATCACGTGCTGACAGTCATTAGGCCCTATAAGTTAAAGCTATGGCTCTTAACCTTTACTTAATATCCATCCCGGATCCGGGATCCTCCTCATCAAAAAAGCTGACTAGCCTAGCCTAACGGGACAGGGATATCATATAATATAATTTTCATGAAATCACAAGTCCAATACAGCAAATGAAAGATAAACATCTTGTGAATCCAGCCATCATTTCCGATTTTTAAAATGTTTTACAGCGAAAACACAATATGTATTTCTATTAGCTAACCACAATAGCCAAACACACAACCGCATATTTTCACCATGTTTCCACCGCATAGGTAGCTTTCACAAAACCGACAAAATAGAGATATAATTAGTCACTAACCAAGAAACAACTTCATCAGATGACAGTCTTATAACATGTTATACAATACATTTGTTTTGTTCGAAAAATGTGCATATTTGAGGTATAAATCATAGTTTTACATTGCAGCTACCATCACAAATAGCACCGAAGCAGACAGAATAATTACAGAGAGCAACGTGAAATACCTAAATACTCATCATAAAACATTTATGAAAAATACATACAGCAAATGAAAGATAAACATCTTGTGAATCCAGCCAATATTTCCGATTTTTTAAGTGTTTTACAGCGAAAACACAATATATATTTCTATTAGCTCACTACAGTAGCCAAACACACAACGCAATTTACTCCCCGCAAAAATAGCTTGCACAAAACCGACAAAATAGAGATAAAATTAATCACTAACCTTGAACAAATTCATCAGATGACAGTCTTATAACATCAGGTTATACAATACACTTATGTTTTGTTCGAAAATGTGCATATTTAGAGCTACAAATCCTGATTATACATTGTGAATACGTAGCATCGATTCACCAGAATCTCCAAAGATATTTTGGACACTCACCTAATCCGACCAAAGAACTCATCATAAACTTTACATAAAAATACTTGTTGTATGGCAAATGAAAGATACACTGGTTCTTAATGCAACCGCTGTGTTAGATTTTAAAAAATAACTTTACCATAACAAACAGCTTGCGTTATTGCGAGACAGCGCTCGCCAAAACGGCAGAGAATAGGAATCAACATTTTCCACAGAAATACGAAATAACATCATAAATTGTTCTTACTTTTGCTGAGCTTCCATCAGAATCCTGTACAAGGAGTCCTTGGTCCAGAAAAAATCGTTGTTTGGTTTTAGAATGTCCTTTTCTTCTGTCGAATTCGCGCAACAATGCTAGCCAATGTTGATGACGTTCCCATTCTCTCTCGACGCAAAGAACGGAAAACTCCAAAAGTCCCAATAAACGTTGAATAATCTGATAAAACTCAGTTGAAAAAGCATACTTTACGATGTTATTATCACATGTATCAAATAAAATCAGAGCCGGAGATATTCGCCGTGTAAACCGAACGCTTATCAGAAGACAATATCGAGGTGCTTCGCGCTCCTTGGTAGAGAAAGGAAATTCCTGACCTGCCACTCCAAAAGCTCTTGTTCGACCTCAGATCAAGCTAGACACCCCATTCCACCTTCCACTGCCTGTTGACATCTAGTATATCGTATATCGATAAATATAAGCCAGTTGAATAGGCAGGCCCTGAAACAGAGCCCCATTTTCAGAAATTTCACTTCCTGTCTGGAAGTTTGCTGCCAAATGAGTTCTGTTTTACTCACAGATATAATTCAAACAGTTTTAGAAACTTGAGAGTGTTTTCTATCCAATGGTAATAATAATAGAATGATCTAGAATAGAGTACGAGGCCGTTTAAATTGGGCACGATTTTTTCCAAAGTGAAAATAGCGCCCCCCTATTGACAAGATTAATAGAATCAGTACTATTCATTGTTTTTTCTGTATATCATCATATCACACACAGAGTCATTTAATACTGAATAGTTCCTGGGGCATGCTGAGACATCAAGTACCACAATTGATGTTGCAGCTGAATCAGGACTTCAGATCTGTGTGACTGAGAGGTACGCTCATCACACAGACACACACACACACCTCCCACCCATGCAGTATTAAACTGACTGACCTGCCATTCTCAGAATCTACACTTCAATAAAGATGATGCCCTCCAGAGAGAGGACATGTGTGTGTTCTCTCTCTCCTGTAGTGTGTCTGCTCTGCGCTGGCTTCTGAAGGCTCCTTTAGAGCCCGAGGGCTTTGAGAACTCTACATTTGAATTTATTTTCTCTCCAAATGCCAAAAGCACGTTTTCATTTCAGCCCACTAATGTAAAAACATAACTTTGTTTGATTTCTGAGTATTTTTTAAGGAAATTAATTATTTGAAGACCCTATTAAATGTTATTTATTCATAAACATATTTCCAGTATGAATTTACCGTCTGTTTTATTTTGTCTAGAAACATAAGTACACAGCATTTGTCAATGCAACCCAGAATATATACTCCCTAATTATAACCAGAAACAAACTTTATGCTTGGGAATAATTGCATGTTTTTCATCTGCATAGAAAAACAACATACATCTTTTTTTTTAAACAACACTTTATCCATGTCAGTTGCAAACTAGAGAGAGTATACCATATTCAATAAATAAACACGCAAGTTCTTTGAACATAGCACATTGTCACGCCCTGACCATAGATTGCTTTGTATGTTTCTATGTTTTGTTTGGTCAGGGTGTGATGTGGGTGGACATTCTATGTTGTATGTCTAGGTTGTCTATTTCTGTGTTTGGCCTGGTGTGGTTCCCAATCAGAGGCAGCTGTCTATCGTTGTCTCTGATTGGGAGCTATACTTAGGTAGCCTGTTTTCCATTGTGTGTTGTGGGTGATTGTTTCCTGTTTTTGTGTTTGTGCGTATTGCTTGCAGAACTGTTTCGTTTTCGTTCTCGCTCTTTATTATTTTTTGTCAATTCAGTGTTCAGTTTATTTTGTTTATTAAAATGAACACGTACCACGCTGCACCTTGGTCCTCCTCTCCTTCCACCAACGAGAATCGTTACACACATACTGTGCGTGATTGATATTGAGAAACCGTTTGAGATCTAACGCATTGTGTGTACATAAACTGGATGGATTAAGAAGCCATATTCAGTCATATTCATGTATTTCTTAGTCTTCGTTTTCCCCTTGAGACTCAACAATCTGTATGTACTGTCCCACACACACACATACACACACACACACACCTCTCTCTAGCTATATAGGCTATGCTCCCCTGAGGTGCCAGTTATATAAGAACATCAGTTGATCAGATCACACATTGATCCCATACGGTGACCTCTCTCTGTGAAGACAACATGACACTAGGACCCCATTCTATTCATCCATAAACATACTCTAGCCTGGTCCCAGATCTGTTTGTACTGTCTTGACAACATTGACAACTATTGACAAGACAGCACAGACTGATCTGGGAACAGGATGTAATGATGCACCCCTGCATGATAACCTCCAGGAGTCACACTCAATACAAGATGCTCTCTCTTTGAAAACCCATTATAAACACACGGGTTAAGTTAGCAGGCCTGCTTTATGGCTGTGTTCTATTTTGATGGAGCTGCTTGTCAATCAAAAGACGAGGTAGTCTGACCAAGTATCCAACCCCAAAACATTTGAGTTGTTGAGAGGATTGAGCTTGTAAGTAACTTTTGTGGTTTACTGAAGCCTTCATAAACCCTTCATAAACCCTTCATAAGGGCTATATGCTGTAGATCCTTCAGAAATAATTCATTCAAGTAAATGTTATGCTATTTAAAGGGGTTACGCTACTTTTGGCAAAGGCCAGATAAAAGGACCTTCTACAGCTCCTTTAATGTAGTATGTGTCTGCTTATAAATAATTGGTGATCCATCTATGTAGTGCTTATGAAGACATAATGAAAGCTCAATTAAGCCTTTATAAGTTGTTAATTGGTTTAAGTCTGACCGAAGTTCCTCCTGTTGCTGACCATGGGCACGGGAAATGCATAATGAATCATCTCTAAGGAATTATTTTTAGTGTTCACTCCTAGTAATTACATTAGTATTCACACTTTCACTGAGTCACAATATTGTATTTATCTCTGTCTCTATACACAACATTAGAACTTAAGAAAGTCCAATGACATCAGTGGAGCATGACTTGGTTCTTTATTGTGATTATTGTGTGAAGTTACAAAGGCTACTTATCATCCATGTAAGTGCTGGCAACGTGACCGCATATCCTGTCAATGGAGCACATTGAGACATCGTAGCAAAGCAATTGTCCGTTACGCTAATGTAGTTTGTCACTTTATTGATTTCTCTCAAGATGGGGATGAAAATCAACCAAAATCTCTTCAGCCAATAAGAGACCTTCTCCAAGAGGTGCAGTGACTAATTATTATTATTATTGTTATTTTTATGTGGACATGAAGGAGACAGGGCTATCATGGAACATAATTGACCAAAAATGGCCAAACAATATATAGATAGAGACAATATAATATTGATGTATATCTGTACAGCACTTTAAGTTTGAAAATAGCTGGACAAGGGAACAGTTCCCAAGAAGAATGCTTCTCAAACCTTTTATATTCCACCTGCTACCCACACTCCTGCGCTTGGACGTCTATCTTGTTCTTTTTCCTTTTTCCCATTGTCGCCTTCAAGTTTCTGGGTTAAAATGGTATTGGAGTGGCCTAGGGTGGACTAAGCTGTCCCTGGAACACACTGCTGCCAGCATGGGTTTGAATCTAGCCCACTGCTATTTCAGCACACTCTCTCCTTCCACGCTTCTTCTCTGACTCTATCCTATCCAATAAACATAAACAAATACGAAATGAATGGGACTGCCCCACTCCTTTAAAAAAAATCTGTTTGGAGAGCTCCTTGGTCTTCATGGTGCCGCTTGATTAGTGGTGTTGCAGACTCTGGGGCCTTTCAGAACAGGTGTATATATACTGAGATCATGTGACAGATCATGTGACACTTAGATTGCACACAGGTGGACTTTATTTAATTAATTATGTGACTTCTGAAGGTAATTGGTTGCACCAGATCTTATTTAGAGGCTTCATAGCAAAGGGGGTGAATACATATGCACGCACCACTTTTCCATTTAAATTTTTTTAGAGTTTTTTGAAACAAGTAATTTTTTAAATTTCACTTCACTAATTTGGACTATTTTGTGTATGTCCATAACATGAAATCCAAATAAAAATCTATTTAAATTACAGGTTGTAATGCAACAAAATAGGAAAAGCACCAAGGGGGTGAATACTTTTGCAAGGCACAGTACGTGGTTGCACACACACAACTCTTACCTCATCTAATAGTTGCCTTCAGATGGGAAAACTTGCTATAGGCTCTCTCTACCAGGCTCTGTACAATCAATAACATCGCAACATGAGGCTCTCTAAAATCAATCAACACAGGAACTGCAACTGGTGTTTATTGATGAGTCATCATCAGCTGCTTCCCTCTCTTCCTATTAAGCATTTGTCCATTCCAAACTCAGCCTGCCTGTGAGAACTCTATTCTGCAATGTGCGCACGCTGATCAGTGCATTTGTCAAAGCCCAGCGAACCATAGTCATCCTCTTTCCACTGAAACAAAGGCTGTAATGAAGAGTTTCTGCCCAGCAACAAAGGCAGAAGGTAAATGAAGGAAGAGGAACACAGACTGGTTGCATCACAAATGGCACCTTCATCTCTATATAGTCATTACTTTTGACCAGCACCCATGACATAGACGGACCAGCTAAATCCAGGGGAAAGCTATGATCCCTCATTGATGGGACCTGATGATCCCTTTGAGAGCCGTCCTCCACAAAGCCTTTATACAATTCACACTGAAAACTCTTGTAAATGTAATGTAATAATTTAGAAAGCTTTTACTCAGGTAATGGACTTCCATCTTGACATATATGAAATAAGAGGGGAAAAGCACAATGACAGTGATACGACCATGACCTATGACCGATGCCTGATTCTGTTTTAAGAGGAGAAAGTACATTTTTATTTTTTATTTAAACTTTATTTAACCAGGTATGCTAGTTGAGAACAAGTTCTCATTTACAACTGCGACCTGGCCAAGATAAAGCAAAGCAGTGCAACACAATCAACAACACAGAGTTACACATGGAATAGACAAACATACAGTCAATAATACAATAGAAAAAGTCTATATACAGTGTGTGCAAATGAGGTAGGATAAGGGAGGTATGGCAATAAATAGGCCATAGTGGCGAAATAATTACAATATAGCAATTAAACACTGGAGTGATAGATGTGCAGAAGATGAGTGTGCAAGTAGAGATTCTGGGGTGCAAAGGAGAAAAAATAAATAAAATAAATAGCAGTATGGGGATGAGGTAGTTGGATGGGCTATTTACAGGTGCAGTGATCTGCGAGCTGTTCTGACAGCTGGTGCTTAAAGTTAGTGAGGGAAATATGAGTCTCCAGCTTCAGTGATTTTTGCAGTTCGTTCCAGTCATTGACAGCAGAGAACTGGAAGGAAAGGCGGCTGAAGGAGGAATTGGCTTTGGGGGTGACCAGTGAAATATACCTGCTGGAGTGCGTGCTACGGGTGTGTGCTGCCATGGTGACCAGTGAGCTGAGATAAGGCGGGGCTTTACCTAGCAAAGACTTATAGATGACTTGGAGACAGTGGGTTTGGCGACGAGGGCCAGCAAACGAGAGCATACAGGTCGCAGTGGTAGGTAGTATATGGGGCTTTGGTGACAAAATGGATGGCACTGTGATAGACTACATTCAATTTGCTGAGTAGAGTGTTGGAGGATATTTTGTAAATGACATCGCCGAAGTCAAGGATCGATAGGATAGTCAGTTTTACGAGGGTATGCTTGGCAGCATGAGTGAAGGATGCTTTGTTGTGAAATAGGAAGCCGATTCTAGATTTAATTTTGGATTGGAGATGTTTAATGTGAGTCTGAAAGGAGAGTTTACAGTCTAACCAGACACCTAGGTATTTGTAGTTGTCCACATATTCTAAGTCAGAACCGTCCAGAGTAGTGATGCTGGACGGGCGGGCAGGTGCGGGCAGCGATCGGTTGAAGAGCATGCATTTAGTTTTACTTGCATTTAAGAGCAGTTGGAGGCCACGAAAGGAGAGTTGTATTGCATTGAAGCTCATCTGGAGGTTAGTTAACACAGTGTCCAAAGAAGGGCCAGAAGTATACAGAATGGTGTCGTCTGCGTAGAGGTGGATCAGAGAATCACCAGCAGCAAGAGCGACATCATTGATGTATACAAAGAAAAGAGTCGGCCTGAGAATTGAACCCTGTGGCAACCCCATAGAGACTGCCAGAGGTCCAGACAACAGGCCCTCCGATTTGACACACTGAACTCTGTGAGAAGTAGTTGGTGAACCAGGCGAGGCAGTCATTTGAGAAACCAAGGCTGTTGAGTCTGCCGATAAGAATGTGGTGATTGACAGAGTCGAAAGCCTTGGCCAGGTCGATGAATACAGCTGCACAGTAATGTCTCTTATCGATGGTGGTTATGATATCGTTTAAGACCTTGCACCCATGACCAGCTCGGAAACCAGATTGCATAGCGGAGAAGGTACGGTGGGATTCGAAATGGTCGGTGATCTGTTTGTTAACTTGGCTTTCGAAGACCTTAGAAAGGCAGGGTAGGATAGATATAGGTCTGTAGCAGTTTGGGTCAAGAGTGTCTCCCCCTTTGAAGAGGGGGATGACTGCGGCAGCTTTCAAATCTTTGGGGATCTCAAACGATACGAAAGAGAGGTTGAACAGGCTAGTAATAGGGGTTGCAACAATTTCGGCGGATAATTTTAGAATGTTGCTATGAGAGACAGATGGTTACTATGGCGAGATATTACTTGACAAGAATAACCATAATACAAGGTTCTCAGAAAGGAGTATCCATAGCTAGCTACTGTCAGTTCCCAGTCTACATAAAATATGTCAAGATATGAATTTCCATATTCAAGTTTTGTCACGCCCTGATGTTACACCTGTCCTTGTGCTTGCCTCAACCCCCCTCCAGGTGTCTCCCATCTTCCCCATTATCCCCTGGGTACTTATACCTGTGTTCTCTGTTTGTCTGTTGTCAGTTCGTCAAGTTAACCAGCGTTTTGTCTCAGCTCCTGCTTTTCCCCAGTCCCTCTTTTTCTCGCCCTCCTGGTTTTGACCCTTGTCTGTCCTGACTCTGAGCCCGCCTGCCTGACCACTCTGCCTGAGTCTGCCTGCCGTCCTGTATCGTTGCCCACTACTCTAGATTATCGACCCCTGCCTGCCTTGACCTGTCGTTTGCCTGCCCCTGTCGCTGTAATAAACATTGTTACTTCAACACAGTCTGTATTTGGGTCTTACCTGAAACCTGATAAGTTTACCATATTGCATTACTAATAAACACCCAATTAACTTGAACTGACATCTTAAAAGAAGGTTCAGAATGGCAACAGCAATAATTCCATTTAATGAGATGTATTGTTAGGCCTACTTAAGGGCAACGTTTTCAAGCAAGGTCCTTTGTCAGAGCACAACCATCAAGTTTGACATACTTTAATTAACTTTGACATAGCAAGATCGACCCAAACATCTTGTGGATTCAATACACTTTCAATACACCCACTTTTACCCTTCAAGCACAATGAAATAATTTACAGTGAAAGAATGTCACCTTTGAGCTCAAAGCAATTGTTCACTTTGAAAAGATCTATTGATATTTTAAACAAAACAAGTTTTGTACCAAGAACGGTACAGATGCTGAGTCTTTCACAAATCGGCTATACAGCAGACTTCTCTAATGTGATGATCTTTCAAAAATATTCTGTAAGTTACAGTTCAATGTGACGTGTTTTTCCAAAACAATACAATGGATTGCCTGTTTTGCCACCCATTTTCTGCTTTAATAAATGTATTTTATAAAAAATACTGAGTATACAAAACATTAAGGACACCTGCTCTTTCCATGACATAGACTGACCAGATGAATCCAGGTGAAAGCTATGATCCCTTACTGATGTCACTTGTTAAATCCACTTCAATCAGTGTAGATGAAGGGGAGGAGACAGGTTAAATAAGGATTTCTAAGCCGTGAGGCAATTGAGACATGGATTGTGAATGTGTGCCATTTAGATGGTGAATGGGCAAGACAAAAGATTTAAGTGCCTTTGAACCGGGTATGGTAGTAGGTGGCGGGTGCACCGGTTTGAATCAAGAACTGCAACGCTGCTGGGTTGTTTCCTGTGTGTGTCAAGAATGGTCCACCACCCAAAGGACATCTAGACAACTTGACACAACTGTGGGAAGCACTGGAGTCAACATGGGCCAGCATCCCTGTGGAACACTTTCAACACCTTGTAGAGTCCATGCCCTGACGAATTGAGGCTCAATATTAGGAAGGTGTTCCTAATGTTTGGTATACTCAGTGTATATCTCCAACTGTAGCTTCAAAAAAGACAAATCTGTAAAAAGGGAGAGGAATCAGATTAAGATTCAAAGTGAGATTTGAAGTGTCGAAGCTAAACAAAGCCTAACAGTTTATCAAATAAATTCAGATGGGAGAATCCGCAATGCCTAATTTCATTGGCATTGCATAATTAATTAAGCAAATGTATGATTAGTATGAGGATTGCACTGGTTATGCATCAAATTATAGTTGGTATTGCCTGTCTCTATACTGTGTGTGAGTTTGAACCATATTTATTTTAATTATGAACAATCTGTAAATGGTATTTACATTAAAATGCAAATAAATTAAAAAACTCTGAAACACATGAAAAAACAATGTTTCTGTACAAATACACCAAAACATACAGTATATATATATTTACAAAACATCCACACCAAATGGTCATACATGATGACTTCTTAGACAATGTATAGCATGGATAAAAAAAAGGTGAAACATGCATTTATGATGCAATTGCAGTGTAGGTACTAGGTACTGAACATACTGTACAATATAAGTGGTATGTGAACATTGTACATTGAAATGAAATTTAACATACATTAGCTAGATTGACAAACCAAAACTACAATAAAGGATTGTGGTAAAACCTGCCTTCCCTGAAGAATTGGAATACAATGCCTGATACAATATCAAACTATTCATAATCATGCTGGTAATTTATGACTGTGTATGTATTTATTCATTGATTCGTACATTTAGCTATGAACCATCTTGACTCTCACACTTTTACATTATCCACTGAATATCATTAGCAAATCATTTTTTGAATATCCTTATGTTTCAGTACCTATGTTTACTGTACTGAGAACCATGTGTTGGCCGGTACTCAATAACCTCATCCTGACTATGTTAAACATCTCCTCTCAGGCTCAGCCTGATCCTACTCACACATTGAATGATAGTATTCTTCTACTCTGATCGATCCATTAACTGTTCCCATGTAGACATACGTCATTGATCCCATACAGTGATCCAATACAATGTCACAGACTGTGTACTAGGGTTGCAAAAACTAGGGATGCAGAAATCTGGAAACTTTCCCAAAATTTCAAGGTTTTATAGAAATCCTGGTTGGACGATTTTGGATTTCTTGCTTATTACTTCCTGATTCAGGGAATCTTTCAACCGGACTTTCTGTAAAACCAGGGGATTTTTGGAAAGTTACCGGATGTTTGCAACACCTACCCTGTACAGGGGTCCATACATTGATTCAATACACTGTTCCTGCCTGTACACTGTTCAAATTCAGTGATGAAATACACAGTTCTTCCTATACATTGGTCCATAGATTGTCCTCATGCACCGTTCTTGTACACTGATCTCATACCCTCTTCCACTGGCCACACCAGGTCTGCCTGGGTAAAGAGGTCTTGTTCAATAAAGGCTCAACAAAACAAAAATGGTCATGCAACAGGCCTCAGTGTTCGGCCATATTGGCAGGCAGCAGCTCCCTGGAGCTCTGATCCTGCTGGGGTCTGTCAGTGGTCAATCTCAGACTAACACTACCCTCCTTGGTGCTGGTGGGGTTGACCCGGAACTTCCTGTGGACCGGCCGCATGGCCACGATGAGCTGCCTCTTGAAGGTCTCACTCAACACAATGTAGAGGAACGGGTTGATGCAGCTGTTAACGTAGCCCATGCTAATGGCTATGTTGTAGGCATAGGAGAAGGCTGGGCTGGGGTTCTGGACTCCCACGTGAACCAGCTGGAGGATGTAGTAAGGGGCCCAGCAGGTGAAGAAAGCCAGGCAGATGGCCACCGCCATACGGGTTACTTTCTTGGTGCGCACCCTCAGGCTCCTGGGGGGCAAGGGGGCCACGCTGGTGGCCATGTGCTTGAGGATCTTGAAAAAGACCACGCAGATGATGAGAAGCGGCAGAGCGAAAGCCAAGACAAACTGGTAGAGAGTGAACCAGTAGATGTTGGTAGACGGATCGGGAAGTAGCAGGGCACAGCCCATCAGGTCGCCAGGCAGAGGCATGAGGCCTGCGTACATCCACACCGGGATGATGGTCAGCAACGACAGCATCCATACTAGAACGATAACCGCGGTTGCCACGCACGGCGTCCGAACGTAGTTGAAGCGGATGGGGTGGACCGTGGCCAGGTAGCGGTCCAGAGTCATGACCGTGAGGATGTAGGTGCTCACGATCTGGCTGTTGGAGTCCAGCGTGGTGATGACTGTGCACATAGTGGCGCCGAAGCACCACGAGCCGTTGCCCATCAACTGGTGTATGAGGAAGGGCATACCGACGAGGAAGAGGAGGTCGACGATGGACAGATTGAAGATGAAGATGTCAGGGACGGTCTGCTTGGCGCGGCACTTGGTCTTCTTCAGGATGGTGTAGATGACCATGCAGTTACCCATAATGCCCAGGAAACAGATGATGCCGAATATGGTGGGCAAGATGGCGTTGTTGTAGTAGGCATCATATCCCCCACCTATAGGGACACAAGAGCAGCAGAGGAGAATGTTATTAAAATACCGGTATGATGTGTCATATATCCATAAACCAGAACTGTCAAGCATCAATTTACATAGCCTGGCTGCCGCGACCCAAGTGGTACACTCTTACATGCTGACCACACCGTTCGCCTCGCGTGCGTGAGTTGCAAAATAAATGTACACATACATGTTATTCAATCATTGCACCCACACTGCTCGCACCCGTCAACGAGCGTCTGCTCTAGGCGTTAAAATAGAACTTGGTTCTATTTGTGAAGCTTAAGTCTCTCCTCTCTCATCTCCTCATTGGTTTTTAGGAGCATATACCCACGTGGATGATTGAAAGATTAACTGAGGTCCACACTCCAGTCCAGTCGGTAGTAGCAATGCACCTTAAAGTTGGTTGCCAACAGCCATATAAAGTCCAAAGAAGAAGAAGAAGCCTGAAGGAGGAGAGATTACTAGAAAACAAACTTTTACCCTTTTATCTGAGGATTAATTGTTGGAGTAGAGGACCTTGTGCATTTCAGGTAAAATAACAACCAAATGTTTATATCCCAGGATAAATGAGTGTTTCCACTGCTACAGAGTCCAATGGCAGCGAGCCTTACACCACTCCAGCCGACGCTTGGCATTGTGCATGGTGATTTTAGGCTTGTGTGCGGCTCCTCGGCCATGGAAACCCATTTCAAACAGTTATTGTGCTGACGTTGCTTCCAGAGGCAGTTTGGAACTCGGTAGTGAGTGTTGCAACCGAGGACAGACCATTTTTATGCGCTACGATTCAGCACTCAGCGGTCCCGTTCTGTGAGCTTGTGTGGCCTACCACTTTGAAGCTGAGCTGTTTTTGCTCCTAGACATTTCCATTTCACAATAACAGCACTTACTGTTGAGCAGCTCTAGCAGGGCAGAAATGTGATGAACTGACTTGTTGGACAGGTGGCATGCTATGACTGTGCCACATTGAAGGTCATTGAGCTCTTCCGTAAAGGCCATTTTAGTTTAGTTTATTAATAAGACCATTTAAAAAAACAAGCACACAAAACTTAAAAGCCATACATGCACATTAATAAAATCATCGAGGATAACACACAAAGTATGGGACTTATTTCCATTGTGGTCCTCGAGACAAGATGGCTATACAAGATCGAACACAGTACGGCAGTGAAATAATAAAACAAAAACATAAAAGAAGAACATCTATCTCATCATTCCAGTTACATCATAGGGGTTATTCATATGGGCACAGAGGACATCAAACATATTTTAACTTTATTTTTAAAGCTGTCCAGAGAGGACATTGTTTTTATAGGCAGAGGCAACTCATTCCATTCTGAGGCTCCAGTATACAAGAAAGTACCTTTCCCAGCATTACTCCTGAACCTGTATAAGCACACATCAGCCACACCTGATCTGGTGCTGTGATTGTGTGCATCCCTAACACGAGGAAAGTAATCACTTAAATATCTGGGCGCAGGACCATAAATACTCCTGTAAACCAAACCTAGTCTAATCTGGGACACCCTAGCCTCAACAGGCAGCCAGTTTAGTTCCTGAAAGCAGCTCCTGCCTATGTGAGTACGTGGACTCACCTTCAAAACTACCCTGATCAACTTATTCTGGGCTATCTGGAGCTTCCCCTTCATAAGTTTAGATAAGCCCCCAAACCAGGAAGTACTAGCATAGTCAAAATGGCATTGAATGAGGGCAGTAGCTAGCACTTTCATGGAGTCCTTATCAAGCAGCTTGGACTTTCTAGCCAGAAACTTAATCCTGGCATTAACCTTCCCTAGCACCTTATTGGCCATGCTCACACCTCCCAAGCTTCCATCAAGGATACATCCCAAGTAGCTAACAGAGGTTTTAGTAGTCAGCACCTCACCCCCTAACTCCACTCTGATTTCAGACAACCTACACAATTTAGGTCTGGTTCCAAAAAGAATTGCTTCAGTTTTCCCTAAGTGCAGAGATAACTTATTATCTCCAAGCCATTTTCTAATGTTAGTAAGCTCTGTGCTAAGTATGCTGTCCAACATAGTTTTGTGAGACACCAGAAGTGTAGAGTCATCCGCATAAAGAAAAAGACAGCAAGAACAAGCATCTTTCATATCAATAATATACAATAAAAACAGCAGAGGCCCAAGCACGCTCCCCTGCGGAACGCCACAACTCATTGGTTTTGCCTGAGACAGTGAACCATCAACCTCTACTACTTGCTCCCTTCCTGATAAATAGGACTTTACTCAGCCTAGAGGGATACTGCTTAACCCCAGTGCCTCCAGTTTGGAGATTAGAAGACAGTGGTTAACTGTATCAAAGGCCTTCTGTAGGTCAAGCAGTACCATTCCACACAGATTTCCCTCATCAATCTCGTTCCTGATGAAGTCAGTCAAGTAAAGTAGACATGAATCAGTGGAGTATGTTTTTCTAAAACCCGACTGAAAATCATACATTAGACCCTGTGTGTTAACATATTCATACATTTGCTCATCTACAATTCTCTCCAGGAACTTTGATGTTACACAGAGGATAAATACAGGCCTATAATTCCCAGGGTCAGACTTTATCCCCTTCTTATACAGAGGTATAACTTTAACTTGTTTCATGTCCCTGGGAAAGGTGCCTTGTTCAAGAGAGAGATTAACAATATGCGTAATACAAGGGCCAATTTGCTCAGCAGAATTTATTAGAAACCTTGCAGGAATATTATCCAGGCCTGTGGCTTTGGAGGATTTAAGCTCTGCCAGCATACTGACTATGTTGGCTGTTGCTACCTTTGCAAAAGAAAAAGAGTTTGGCTGAACCCCTACCTCTACATAATACTTCTGGACTTGGTTGCTTCCATACAAACCAGAACTGGTGGGCAGCTTGCTAACCAGCTTGCTGGCAACAGAAGTAAAAAAAAAAAAGAGTTGAATTCATTGGAAACCTCTGCCTTTTCATATACCATCTCCCCTTTGATGTTCAGTCCAATACTGTTTAGTTTGTTTTTGGTAGTACTACACAGCCTAGTTCCTTAAATTATTTCCAAAGCTTTTTAGGGTCATTTTTGTTTTCAATTATTTTCTCAGCAAAGTAACCCCTCTTAGCTTCATCCATCCTGCTCTGTGCTTCATTTCTGTGATGTTTTATAGGACAAAATCATGCTGCTCTTGAGAGTTCTTACATTTCTTAAAGGCCTTATTCCTTGCTTGGATAGATTCTAGAATCTCATGATTAAACCAAGGACTAGATCTCTGCTTTACCCTGACCCGTCTAATGGGAGCCATCACATTCACCACATCAAGGAACCTACATTTAATAAAGGCTTCCCAGGCACTGTCTACCCCTACACTATCTAGCACAGGTGACCAGTCAATTTTACCCACTTCCTCCCTAAACTTTTCTACACAGTATTTTTTGAGTCCTCTGATTCTAACAGTTTTGTGACACTTAAATATATCTTTAAAAATCCTCCTTGTGCAAAATGTAATAAAATGATCACTGATTCCATAGACTATTACTCCACTCTGCGATATTTTAGATTTATCAGACACCAATATTAAGTAAATTGTACTTTGCACTGTTTCACATATCCTGGTGGGATCTTTTATAATTTGGGTCAGAGCAAGTGATCTACAAAAGTGCATAAATACATTGTGGGTTGGGCTATTCTTTTTGCAGACATCAGTATTTAAATCCCCTAACAAAATGATTTCCTTCAACAGCGAATCATTACAGTTTGACGACACAATTTCAAGACCTTCATAGAATGCATTCTGCTTGGGCGACCTATAACACACCCCCAACAAAATCGGCTTGGTTTTGTGAAGGCAGATAACCAGCCAGACAATCTCCAGATCAGCGTTTAAATCTGATCTGATGTTAAAAGCAATGTCTGATCTTACAAACGCACATATTCCCCGACCGTTCCGATTCCGATCCTTCCTGACAACAGAGTAATTACCTATCTCAATTTCTGAGTCACAAACAGATGAATCCAACCATGTCTCAGTAAAACATAAGACACCCACCTCTGATTTGCAAACCAACAGGCGTATCTCATCGATCTTCGGTAGTAGGCTTCTGACGTTTAAGTGCACAAAATGTAAGCCCTTCTTCCCAAAGGCCTCATTGAATTCCCGATCCACTTGTAACTCGCCTCCCACCTTCCCACTGCCCTGCCTCTGGTGGCCTCTCTGTCGCCATGGAGCACCCCTCCCCAGGTGCCACTCCATCGTCCTCACCACCATGTCCTCCGTCACTCGCCTCTGGTTGCCTCCGCTCCGCTGTGGACCCCCCTCCTCCGGTGCACTCTCCACACTCGGTAAGTCCTCTGGTCCCACTCCACCAGTGCTCACACACCCCATGGGTACAGCACACCGACAGCAACGGTAAGCTTCATTGACCCCATGTCCAAAGCTAGAGTCGTTGCATTTTAAATGAATCCACTGCGCGCATTCCAAATATTCCAAAGTTTTACTGTTACTCTTTATCCACCGTTCGCAAGAGGAGCATGGGTGCATAGGCCGTTTGATGGGGTTCGTGATAAAGTGAGGTCCAGGGCATTGATTGATATCACCCGATAAGAGAAGGCATAGAGTTATTATAAGATCTCCACCATTCATTTGTGATTTCAGACTGGATTTCGATGATCGTTTTGGTTTGTGTCAAGGTGCTATGAAAGTTTGGTATATAACATTCCTTCCAAATCCGAAGTGCTGGATGCCATCAAAAGTGTTTGCATGACTGAGAAGTTGCTGAGAATTTACTATTCTTTCATCTAAATAGCAGATGCAATTATTTCCAGTAACATTCAAAACAAACAAATAAAGTAAAAGTGCTGCCACCATGCTGAACTTGCCGGTCGCATTCTTGTTTCTTCGACTGCCAATGTTTGTCTTTGGAGATTGCATGGCTGTGTGGTCGATTTTCTACACCTGCCAGCAATGGGTGTGGCTGAAATAGACAATTCCACTAATTTGAAGGGGTGTCAACATACTTTTGGCCATGTAGTGTATAAAGCGATCTGTGCATTTGAACAAATGCATAAATACACCAATTTGTTTACATCCCTGTTAGTGAGCATTTCTCCTTTGCCAATATAATTAATCCACCTGACAGGTGTGGCATATCAATAAGATGATTAAACAGCATGATTATTACACAGGTGCTGAGGAGTATTTCTGTCTAATAAAGCCCTTTTGTGAGGAAAAACTCATTCTGATTGGCTGTGCCTGGCTCCCCAGTGTGCCTATGCCCTCCCAGGCCCACCCATGGCTGCACCCCTGCCCAGTCATGTGAAATCCATAGGCTCTTGAGCAACTCATCCATCTCTGTAAGCCTCATTGAAGCTACAAAACTGTCAGTGTTCAACTTTAACATGTGACGACAATACAACAGAACAGACGAACAGGAATGACATTTACTCTAACGGGTGGCCGAAAATAGATCTAACTTAAAGCCACACCAGTACTTAGCCACACCTCCATGGTTCCTCCAGGAACCAGTAGCTACATTGAACCCTTACAGGTTCCTCCAAGAACTCAAAAAACCGAAGGTGCAAATATGAACCATTGACTAGCAATGGTTCCTTGAGGAACTCCAGGGTTCCTTGAGTCACTACTAATTCTAAGATTGTACACAGCCAGGAAGAGCTGTGACTCACTGGTCTAGACGGGAGGAAGCATTGATTTGTTCTCTCAAATGTAAACCTTTTTCCTGGGGCGTTGAGATCTAGCTTTATACAGTGCCTTCAGAAAGTATTCACACCTAGGGCTGTGGCGGTCACAACATTTTCGTCAGCCGGTGATTGTTAAGCAAATAACTGTTGATGTCACGGTAATTGATTAACAAAGACATTTAACATCTCCTGGCTTTGGAACATCTACATTTTAAAAAGTCCAATAAATCCATGTAATACAGCCTACATCTTCACAATAAATCCATGACTTATTTTAGACAGGTCTAAAGAAATATGATATGAAGAAAATGTAGTCTATTTCAGAAGAACAGAATAGTTGTCCTTATGTTCGGTCCTGATCTGGCTATGCCAAATGGCTGTGGGCTATACTAGTACATTTAGCAGGAAAGATTTGCTTAGAATTCCATGGCATTATTTTATATTATTAAGAATACAATTGAACAAAGCTGAATAAAATAGAAAGGATATTTTCACCAAACGATTTTAGTGAGTGCACACATGCGGCTATTCTGTGTTGAGTGGTTAAAAAAGAAATAGGTACTCCTATATGCTTAATTTAGAGTTATTCATGTAATTTTAGTTGTTCTACAAACGTTGGGCTATATGTTTATATGTTTTATACATTGTAAGGCTGCATGATGCGACTAATGATTTGATGATTTGAAAAAAGTTGCTTGAAAGGCATGAGCTCTGCTTAATTTTTTGCGCAGGCTGTACACACTTCATCAGTCTCTCATTCACAATTTGACAAGCACTTGATAATGCCTCATATTTCCCAGCGGCATCCCCTCTATGCATTTAAATAGTGAATGGAGGACGCTTTTCCTGTGGTTCATATTCATGCCAGCCAGGTCGGCTATACTCCTGTTGTAAAGATAAGCAATGTGCTTAATATTAGGAAAGTTCAGAAATAAATATAGTAGGCCTAGCCTATAGAAAGCGGATCAATCAATCAATCAAATGTATTTATAAAGCCCTTTTTACATCAGCCGATGTCACAAGTGCTGTACAGAAACCCAGCCTGATGGGATCCTCCTCTTTTTAATAGAGGCCATTACTTTGTTTACTCCCCCAATTGCATAGCCTATAGAAATTTTGCGCAACATGAGCTCTCATGAAGTGTTTGATTCGATTTTCGAACACATTTGCATTTATGTCAGAGTGATTAGAGGGACAATAGAGTGCTGAGTACCAGGCAGTTAGCAAGTTTGGTAGGCTACTAATGACCATCAGCAGCATCAGAGCTTGGCGAAGCCTAATTACGTGACTAAACGGTCACGTGGAATGTGTCTGTCTCCATGACTCGTGACCGCCAGTGTGGCAGTAATACGGTCACCAGAACAGCCCTATTCACACCTCTTGACTTTTTACATATTTTGTTGTGTTACAGCCTGAATTTAAAATGGATTAAATTGAGATTTGTTGTCACTGGCCTACACACAATACCCCATGATGTCAAAGTGGAATTATGTTTTTAGAAATGTTGACTAATTAATTAAAAATGAAAAGCTGAAATGTCTTGAGTCAATAAGTAAAACCTTTTTAAAGCCTAAATAAGTGCAGAAATAAAAATGTGCTTAACAAGTCACATAGTAAGTTGCGCTCTGTGTGTAATAATAGTGTTTAACACGATTTTTGAATGACTACCTCATCTCCATGCCCCACGCATAAAATGATCTGTAAGGTCCCTCAGTCGAGCCGTGAATTTCAAACACAGATTCAACCACAAAAAACAGGGAGGTTTTCCAATGCCTCGCAAAGAATGGCAGCTATTGGGTATCCCTTTGAGCATGGTGAAGTTATTAATTACACTTTGGATGGTGTGACAATACACCCAGTCACTACAAAGATAAAGGCCTCCTTCCTAACTCAGTTGCCAGAGAGGTAGGAAAACGCTCAGGGATTTCACAATGAGGCCAATGGTGACTTTAAAACGGTTACAGAGTTTATTGGCTGTGATAGGAGAAAACTGAGGATGGATCAACATTGTAGTTACTCCACAATACTAACCTAATTGACAGAGTGAAAATAAAGAAGCCTGTACAGAATAAAAAAATATTCCAAAACATGCATCCTGTTTGCAACAAGGCACTAAAGTAATACTGCAAAAAATGTGGCTTGTCTTGAATACAAAGTGTTATGTTTGGGGCAATTCCAATACAACAGATTACTGAGTACCGCTCTCCATATTTCCAAGCACAGTGGTGGCTGCATCATGTTATGGGGTATGCTTGTATTCGTTAAGGACTAAGGAGTTTTTCAGGATAAAAAATAAACTAAGAGCTAAGAACAGGCAAAATCCTAGAGGAAACCCTGATTCAGTCTGCTTTCCACCAGACACTGGGAGATGAACCCACCTTTCAGCAGGACAATAACCTAAAACACAAAGCCAAATCTATACCAGAGATGCTTACCAAGAACACAGTAAATGTTCATGAGGGGCCGAGTTACAGTTCTGACTTAAATCTGCTTGAAAATCTATGGCAAGACCTGAAAATGAATGTCTAGCAATGATCAACAACCATACAGAGCTTGAAGAATTTTGAATAGAATAATGAGCAAATCTTACACAATCCAGGTGTGGAAAGCTCTTAGAGATTTACCCATAAAGACTCACAGCTGTAATTGCTGCCAAAGGTGATTCTAACATGTATTGACTCAGGGGGTTGGATACTTGTGTTTTTCTTCCACTTTTACATTACAGTGTTTTGTGTAGATTGTTTACAAAAAAAATTACAATTAAATCCATTTTAATCCCACTTTGTAACACAACAAAATGTGGAAAAAGTCAAGTGTTTTGAATACTTTCTGAAGGCACTGTGTTGCTATACCACATTCATATCAGCTCGAGGGATCAGGCGTCTTGTTGAGATCTCTCACTGTTTGGATTTGAAAACAGACCCCCTCATTATCAACCCATCATGGCGACAACATCAAAACAGCCTTTCCAGACTCTGAAGTCAGGACTTTGGTATCAGCCAAAGCAGAGGAACATTGTAATAAATCATGATATACAGTATAGTAGACTAAGGCTATCCATAAACCAAACCTGTGAAGATCTTTCAGTGCCCAGTAATATATATTTCAGTGCCCTTGGTATGTGCTATATTGACAAAAACCCAATAACATAGCTGCTACTGTATGTGTGTGGTGACTAAAAGTTCACAGGAATTTTCATGGTTCTTTTGAGATTAAGGTAGAGTGTGAACCATTCAGACGAAAAACAAGTCACTCAAAAAGGAAAAGGTTGGCACTAGCTGTGCCTTCAGGAAGCTAGACAGATTTTCATTTCCCTCTGAATAACAAGTTTTACACAGAGCAGTGAAGGAAACCAACCATTTAACGTCTTCAAGGAAAAACGAATGAAAACAAAAAGAAGATGACTGTAGCTTTCATTATAGCCTACATTATGTGTGCCATAATAAGATCATGTGAAATCATTGTAGGATATTAATCATTTTAAAAACGCGCTAAAATTTCCTCCAGTGCAGTGACCTTTACACTCTGGTTGTTTAATTGCTAAACTGAATAGCCTACAGTAAAAATATTTTAAATCATGATAAATGCTTACCTGTTGAAGCTTCAGATGAGTTCACTGCAACCGGCGAGGTGTTATCATACAAGACCGACACATTATAGAAATCCATTGATAACTTCCGATGTAATCTCAATAAAATCTGGGTAAAGAAAAAAATATCAATTGTTAATGCTCAGGGAAAATTCTCAAGTAGTTAATAATGCAACTGTCTTGCTGTTTTTAAATAATATTGTAGTGGCTAGAACTGCCTTCTGCAGTGCTATAATGTCCAAAAGTTATGGATGGAGTTAGAAAGTTGGCTGTCAGAAGTTTTACAATATAAATGTACTTTTAGTCCGTCTATATGCATATTCTGAGGTACCAGAACGCAATAGAAAAGAATCACCTTTATAATAAAGCTAAGCATGCATATCATCACATTTGCGTAGTGGCATAGAGCAGTAGAGTAGAGGCACTTACAGAAGTTACATACATGGGAAGAAAATGTTGTGGCCTAGTGTCCGGGAAATGTTGGGCCTTTGTCACGACTTCCACCGAAGGTGGCTCCGGAGGTCGTCGTCGCCGGCCTACTAGCTGCCACCGATCAATTTTTCCTTTTCATTTGTGTCTGTCTGTTGTTGTTATCACCTGTGTCTGATTAGTTAATTTCGGTGGGTTTATTAACCTCCGCTGCCTGCTAGTCTTTGTGCGGGATTATTTTGCTGTGTTAGCTCTGTTAGGGGTGCGTGTTTGCGCCACAGGGTTTTTTCCCTCACAGTCGTTGTACCGTTGGTACTGTGTTAGGAGGAGAGGTTTCTCCTCCGTGTGTTTCGTGATTTTTCCCGCCTGTTGTTGGTGGGTTGGGATTTATAATAAACGACTGTGCAAACTGGAATTCCTTGCTCTCCTGCTCCTGACTCCTGCACCTACCTCTTCTTAGGAGGCACCTAACAGCCTTTTATAAAAGCATTTCATGCAATTCTACGTCATTTTACACGACCGGAGACTTTGGCATAATCGTTTTTAATGCTGCGTTTAAAAAACTGGGAATTATGAGTTGTGAAAGTCTCCGACTTCAGTGTGTTCAAGACAACTGAGAAATCGGGGGAAAACAAGTTCTGACTGGGAAAATTCGTTTTGAAAGGTCATCCAACTCAAAATTATAGTCCAAAAAATGCTTTCTAGTTTCGCTGACTCACCCAATGATGCACAGCTCACTTGCTGGTGATGGCATATGAGCTCATGGCAAAAGCCTTTCTGTCTCTCGCTCTCTCGTTTTACTTGGTAAAACAATATTTGGAAGTTGATCTGATTGCTGTTGGCAATGCTGGACGCCCGATGTCTATAGTGTTGCAGGGCAGTAAGCATGATGCGATGTTAATTGCTTAATTCACTCAGGAACCACGCCTGTGTGAAAGCACCTGCTTTCAATATATTTTGTATCCCTCATTTATTCAAGTGTTAAGTCCATTTTTGGGGCAATTACCTGTATGTAGCCTATCAAATTATATGCATATTTTTTCTCCTGTATCATTTCACAATTTATTCTAATTTTGTACCACTAGATGGCCAAGTAATCCCTGCTATGGAGTCCCTGTTAGAATTACACACCTATTAGGCCTACATGTACCCTACACCTTAAGACACAACTACAACAGGTGAGGTCTAGAGCCTAACTAAATTTTGTCTTCTACTCTTCACACATGCATATTCATGCAAAAGTGTGTGTTTGTGTGAGAGAGAGATCATTAGAAAACTAAAAGATAATTACTTGTCACATTGGAATGAACTAACCAAAAAAACAGAACTAGAATGCTATTTGGCCCTAAACAGAGAATAGTACACAGTGGCAGAATACCTGATCACTGTGACTGATCCAAAATTAAGGAATTCTCAGTTTCCACAAAATGAGGTGGAAACTGAGCTGCACTTTCTAACCTCCTGCCAAATGTATGACTGATTTTTTAAAATGTAACCTTTATTTAACTAGGCAAGTCAGTTTAGAACAAATTTGTAATTACAATGACGGCCTACCAAAAGGCAGGGACGGGGGCTGGGATTAAAAATAAATTAAATAAAAATATAGGACAAAACACATATCACGACAAGAGAGACAACACAACACTACATAAAGAGATACCTAAGACAACATAGCATGGCAGCAACACAACATGACAACAACATGGAAGCAACACAACATGGCAGCAGCACAACATGGTAGCAGCACAAAACAGGGTGCAAACATTATTGGGTACAGACAACAGCACAAAGGGCAAGAAGGTAGAGACAACAGTACATCACGCAAAGCTGTCAGTAAGAGTGTCCATGATTGAATCTTTGAATGAAGAGATTGAGATAAAACTGTCCAGTTTGAGTGTTTTTTGCTGCTCGTTCCAGTCGCTAGCTGCAGCGAACTGAAAAGACGAGCAAGCCAGGGATGTGTGTGCTTTGTGGACCTTTAACAGAATGTGACTGGCAGACGGGTGTTTTATGTGGAGGATGAGGGATGCAGTAGATATCTCAGATAGGGGGGAGTGAGGCCTAAGAGGGTTTTATAAATAAGCATCAACCGGTGGGTCTTGCGACGGGTATACAGAGATTACCAGTTTACAGAGGAGTATAGAGTGCAGTGATGTGTCCATATAAGGAGCATTGCCAATGCCAATTAGAGACACATATTTCCCTCAGATTACACGGACCCACAAAGAATTTGAAAACAAATCCTATTTTGATGAACTCCCTTATCTATTAGGTTAAATACCACAGTGTGCCATCACAGCAGCAAGATTTGTGACCTGTTGCCACAAAAGGGCAACCAGTGAAGCAAAACATCCATTTTAAATACAAACTATATTCATCTGTCTAATTATTTTCGCTTTTGTACTTAAACTATTTTCACATTGTTACAACATTACGCATAGCCAGAAGGATAACATTTGAAATGTCTCTATTCTTTAAGAAACTTTTGAGAGTTTAATGTTTACTGTTAATTCCTGTTTGTTTATTTCACTTTTGTTTATTTTCTATTCCACTTCCATTGGCAATCTAAACATGTTACCCCTGCCAATAAAGCCCTTTGAATTGCATAGAGAGAGAGAGAGAGAGAGAGAGAGAGAGAGAGAGGGCGGAGCAGTGGAACAGGGGAGTGGGCAAATTTCTGTGCAGATTTAAGTATTCCCAAAATGTCGCGATAAGGAAGCTTCCTATATACAGAGCTCACGTTCTAGGAAGTGGATAGCCTACTAAAAACACGTTTTTTGTATAATTTCAAGGGATAGCAAGTAGAAAACAAGGTAACATTAAATGAGTGTAGGTGGACTAGGCCTAGGTTACTTCAGAGACCTGAACAGTTTCAGTTCAAGCAAGACCTGGTGGACCGTCGTTCACTTTTTTGACATGATTTAGCCTATATTCTTGTTTAATTAACCTACATTGTAGGACTAGCACAACAATAGCCTAATAGTCGTATCTTCGTCATCTTTCTTCTGTTGGAGCTAAAGTAGGCCTACAAGTCTCATTTCGTAGTTTTAGCAATTGTGACAACTAGGTTACTTTTAACTTTGTAACAAACTGTTGCTTGTCAAATTTGGAAACAATAATTTATTGCATTGTTACAACTATCGCAGCTCTTTGTTTTCACTCGAATGAGCTGGAAAGGTATACAAAAGAATGACTTGGCTAATGGCAAGGAAAGAGGGCAGAAAACATTGTACGCGACATAAAACGATTTTGAGTCGAAATTAGACATTCCATTTTTAGCTCGAGTTTTGAGTCATCAACCACATCTGCCTGTCAAAAATCCTCTACAAGGCGTGTAAATTAGCAATCCCATTGGTTTTGCACAGCTACAGAACACCTATTGGATATGACAGTATTCTCACATCCGATTGGTCAATTGTGGAGATGATGTGGTTTAGTTGGCTTGAGGAAACGTCAATCAGATTATATCCGTCCTCCCCTGATTGCGCGAGCGTCAGAATGCTAGTATTGTCTATGGGCGCGGCATCACTTCACAAGCTATCATATTAGTGCATTGTTTTTCGGTGTTGGTTAATGTTGCTTTACTGCTACATAGTCTCAGGTTCTCTATCTGCGTTCTTATTCACAGGTTTGTAGCGGCGTGCAGCGAGTGAGGGTATTTGTGCTACTCGGAGTGACTGGTCAGACCAGGGGGAAAACGGGACCGGAGCTGTTCTGTTCTTTTTTTTCTGACATTGTTCATAATTTTCATCATTCATTTGAGGAATAAACTCAATTGAAAGACTTCAGAAGGGTACTTGTGCATTCATCAACACAGCATACAGGTGTTCCAACAATCCTCACCATGGAGGCCATTGCCAAATACGATTTCAAAGCCACTGCAGATGATGAGTTGAGTTTTAAGCGTGGAGAGACGTTGAAGGTAAGCAGCCCATTGCTTCACTATTTATATTCTTAAGAAATGTGTCAGATATTTTTCCTTTGGTTATTATTAGGCCTAGTTATTACACTATTTGTAATAGCCTGTTACCTTTGTGTTGTTGGTCATTTTGTGTCTTCATATTAGACACTCCTGCACAGTAACTGGTTTTAAGGACATTATCTAACAACTTGTAACCAGTAAGACCCCTAATTCACTTTAATTGGTCGATTTAATAAAGTATTTTCTAAGAGATTTTACCTTGTCTTTTCAAAGGTCTATTTATTATGATAGACCTACAGAATGAGAGGGAATATAATGGAATATAAATATAAACATGTTGCAGGGGTGTTTGTTGTCCTTTGGTTCCAACACATTGAATGAGGGGCAGCTAATGTCTTTGCCAATGGCAAATCATATGGTAATCGGTGTCATGTTTTCAAGGAAAAGTTCAGCGATTGTTTCCGTACAGATATGGAAAAGGATAGCACTGGTAGTCTTTGGCAGGACACAATTCTGTCTTTCTCACATCCTATAACAAGCATCCTATACTGTACGCCACATTTTACATGCAGTTGTCATTTTGTGTGGAGAACCAGAATGAGCAACCCCAAAATTAGTCTTTGTAGCCTATATGACAATAAGTTTTAGTCAAAGAAATGCTACAAGAGGAAACAGAATGCGACTGTAAGTAACCCTCCCCCTAGTTTGTTAAAAACTATGCTTAATAAGCTCTTCCATTGAATCCTTTCATTATCCTCAGTAGTTCAGCAATATTGGACTTCTTCTGTGGTTAGACTGTGGACTGTGATAATGCTGAAACAGGAAGTCTCCAGTATCATCCTTGGCTTCTATACATTTTCCCTCACTCAGTCAGAAACAGAGAAGGAAGGAGAGCTAAAGAGAGGATGAGCTGGCAGTATGTTTCCAACCACACCCCTTCCCTTGCTGGGATTATGACAGCACCTTCATTTCAGTGTCAGAACTGTACGTTAACAGCTCTGCTTCAAGACATGCTATAATGGTTATAAAAGCTCTATTATAGCTGAACTTTTTGTGACATAACTGCATGCTGACACATGACTGCCTGCACTGCAATCATAATACTGGTGTCAGTTCGGGTTAAAACCATATGCAAAAAAAAACAATATGCAGTAAAGAGAAGATTGAGAGTGAAGTGTATGTTTCTGAGGTAAACGGCTGGTTGTGGTTGTGTGCAGTCTTGTCTTCTTTCCAGTTCCCTCTTTCAGCTGGTGTTTTGAGAACGGTCTGGCCCTGTGCTCTGTTCTCCTCTACTCCGGCAATGTACCCCGGCAACGCCACGTTCAGAGGCAGAAACAGATCCGGCGAACCAGGACAGGAATACGCATTCATATCTCCTCGAGAGAAACATCAGTTGAAGATGTTCACACTAGAAACAGGAACAAATCTGATCATGTGGCCTTAAAAGGAATATGGCCGCGAGCTGTGAAAACAGTGAACAAAGTTATCAGTCAATTTGTTGCCTGAGTCAACCTCAGTTCATCATGCAGCGGCTTTCGCACTTCAAAGAGAAGCAGTGTTCGTCACGCCGTTTCTGGCGGCATCTACCGACTTAACAAGTCTGTAACTGCCCAAGAGGAGCATCTGAAGGACAATTGGTGCAATTGCCGATCGGTGACAGGAGGCATGTGAGTGCAGGCTATATTGCGTACAGTATACACTAGTCTAAGTAACTTTTACTATCCGCATAGTACATTCTGTCAGCCAAACCAATGTCCCTCCTGTATTAGCCAAGCTTTTAGCCGGCG
The DNA here is from genome assembly GCF_016432855.1 of Salvelinus namaycush. Taxonomy (NCBI): domain Eukaryota; kingdom Metazoa; phylum Chordata; class Actinopteri; order Salmoniformes; family Salmonidae; genus Salvelinus; species Salvelinus namaycush. The sequence goes on from NC_052345.1 coordinate 12,597,002, forward strand.
TGACAATGACCATAGCATTTGGCAAGACGGCACAAACAGATCTGGGAGCGGGCTATATTCTAACAGCCAGATCAATCGATTTTTTTTCTTGTGTTACCTGATTTGTTCACAGAAATTAAGCTCAATGGAGAGCGAACATTCTTTATCTCAGCCCTGTAGAAGGGGATGGGGAGTATGCCAGGCAGCTTGCTCCATCCCCTGGGCCTTAGGCTTCGCTCGCTTGGCGGGTACCACATAAATATTAATCGTCCAAGAGTGTGATGTGGTGTGTGGCAACAACTTGCCGGTAAAAACACTACTACACCCGAGGCTATTCTCTCTCTTTTTTTTTCTCTCTCCCTGCTCGGTTCTTCCTGCGTAGCATGCATGCATGCATGAACTCCGCCCGGAGTTGCGAAAGGGTTCTGTCGAGTTCCGTTTTTGCAACTTCCCGGGAACGTTCTGCTGACGCAGTCTTGGCTCTTCTGAGTTCATAGAGGGAGAATCTGGAGGGGATTCAGGAACGTCGGCAGTGATCTTATCCCTCCTTTCCGAATTGAATTCTGACCGTGGAGGGAGGATGGCGGGAGAACGGGGCTCTTTGGCACAATTCTCGGGGCCCATAGGTGTCCTCTTCTTAACCACACACTTCAAAGCTTCTGGCCTGGCACTGTGTCAATGCTCCAGTACTGTTCCAGCATGTACTATTACACAAGTGTTACATGGTATTCAGTGAAGTGGCTCTTGTGAAATAGGTCTACTCTCTCTTGATGAATTGAGCTCTAATGGAGTAAGCCTACTGTCTTGGTGATTTGCTGAGAATTAGAATACAGCCAATGCGTGACGTGCCATGTCCATGATCGATTTAGCTCAGTTCTTGAGATCCCCTTACAATACAGGGGACATTAAGTCCTCATGGATATTTTTAGAAATCTGTGAAGATGAGAGATTATTTCCTCCTAATATGTAGGGTAACTCCCCCATCCCCCACTTTACAAAGGGTGGAGGAGTTTATTCTCTGGAATTGAGTTGTCAGGAAGAGAATGGCAGAAATAAATAACGCTTACCGCCAGAAGTCTTGTATGATGTCTTGAGTAACACAAACATCTCGGTTTTTCTCATGCATTTAGAAGGGCATGAGAGGAGACCTCAGTTTTTATTTACGGAGGTTTTTTGATGCAGGACAGACTTTCAATGGCTCTGGGGCATGCAACGTCTCTTTCTCTCTCCCTTTATTTTTTCTGTCAACTGAGGCCGCAGCACAAAAGCCGTGCACCATCAGGTCTAAATTTAGCCTGCAAGCAAGGAGTGGAAAGAAAAACCATCTGAGACAGGAACCTGGTCACGGTCTGCGTGTCTGATGGAGAAGTCCAAAGAGAATGGAGCATCACTCTGGTCAAACAAAGGAGAAGAAGGAAACAACAAACAGCTTTGGTCTCAAATCACCTGATTTGTGTCTGGCTAAATAGTTTTTAGGTAAGTAGCAGCACCTAGCCTAGTCCCAGATTAGTTTTTGCTGTGTAGCCAAATCCTATGGCCATTGTCAATGCTGTTTGGCTAAGGCTATACAGCACAGATCTCAGACCTGCCTGGTCTCACTTTGGCTCTTTGACTTTTTGGTGCAAACACACGGACGTCAGAAGTCTGTTTTCCCGAGCTGGCAGTCAGGCACAGAAGGATAAAGAGGGAGAGAAAGAAAGAAAGCACTCCACTCTCCCAGAATGCCAGAGGCAGCGGGAGCTAAAACGGGATGTACTGTGAATGTACAGTAAAGTGTCTGTCAACTCTAGCTAGTGAACTTCTATGTGTATACTAATGAGTGTGTATGGGTGCGTGAGTGGTTGACACTGACTCCTTTGACAGGGCGAATGTACAGTATATCAACGCTCCCGTTACAAGGTGGAATCACCACTCTATCCAGATGAGTGTCAAGACAAGGGCGATGGAAGGAAAGACAATAGACCCACATTGACTATCCCCATTGAGAGAAGAACAGAACAATCATTAATCCATCTGCCCTTCTCTGTCACAGCTCGTCCTTATCTTTGTCCTCCAGAAGGAGGAAATGAAGGTGAGCGATGCGGCTGGCTGCACTCCTCCATCTCTCCATTTCTCTCCTCTGTTCCCTTCATCCCTCGTTCTCTTCATCCTGCCGACTGAAGCACTGTTGATAGAGAGAACGAGGCCCTGTTTATTTATTTCCCCTGGCAGAAAGAGAGTGAGTGAAAGATTTTAACAAATTATCAGGTCCCATGTCAGAGCATGTGACCTGCTAGAGGTGCTAAAGAAGACCGAGGGAGAACAGGTCTAAAGTAAACCCACATTCCTGTGCCAGGCTCTCTCTCGTCACCTCCCGCCAGGTTAGGTTTGTGAACTAATGTCCGGGTGTTTTAACAAATCGGGCACTCCCCCTATAGGTTAAGTTAGGATGTTCTAACAAATCATGCACTCCCCTCAATACAATGGCAGGGTGTTAAAAACATTTTTGCACCCTCGTCCCCCTGCGGCTACTGCAGCATAGATGATGCTTATTACCCTTGGAAGTGAATCTGACCTAATTACAGTATGAGATCGTCTGACTGGAGGGCTGGCAGTGCACACATGCACAGAGAGATATATATATATATATATATACACACACACACACACAGAGTTGTCTCAGTGTATCTTTGAAAAGTTTACTGCTACTGTCTGACCCAGTCGTAAGGCCAAAGGCTGCTCTTATTACCCCTGTGTTCAGGGACCTTTGCTTTGAAGCCATCCTGGAGCCTTGCTTCCTTGTTTTCCTGCTTGTCCTCCTGTGTGGTTTGGGATGGGTAGATGCCGAGTTCGCTCCATTTCTGTTGGGAATGTCCTGAGATTTGACAACGTCTAAGGAACGAGGGATTTTAAACTTTCAGAAGAAAATAGTCTTTTCAGGTGTGCTCAGAAATTTCCAGACCTCACAACTTGCCAGAGTTTAATTTTGCATGGGTTGACTTCACCCAGTCTTAATTCTCTCCAGGGCTACAGTAGTTGAGGCTCACCACAACCCACTCCCTACTGCTCTTTAGCTACGAGTGTGATCATGGGCCCGACAGTGTGAAAAGCAAGACCTGTTTTCCTGTCACAGCTAATGCTTCTCTTGACTCTCAGCCTCACAAAACGCATGCAAGCAGATGCATACACACAACTGTGTCAAGCCCACCCTAGAAAACACACGCACGTACACAGACACACACTAAACTAATCCACAGTGGGACTAGCGTGGGCTCTTCAACATGATGTTTTTCCTCAAAGCTGCGATCCCCAACACTGCTCTGTCTAATGCCTCGGAAACAGCCCTCTCACCCTCTCCTCTCTCACACCACACACAGCCTCTCACCCTCTCTCTCACACCACACACAGCCTCTCACCCTCTCCTCTCTCTCACACCACACACATCCTCTCACCCTCTCCTCTCTCTCACAACACACACAGCCTCTCACCCTCTCTACAGTGCTCTTTCAAAGATCCATCTCTAAGCCCAGTCAAATGCTTTAACCATTGATTAAACCTAAACCGGCCTTCTCCCATGTGGACCAACCATACAATACATTGGCCTGTTAGTTCTATACGGATGTCTTTCTAAATAGAAGCTTTGTTTTCCCTCCCTCCCCTGAGCTTTTAAATACATTTTTTTTTCACAACACCCTGAAATGGCTCCCTATTCCCTATATAGTGCACTACTTTTGACCAGAGTCTTATGGGCCCAATCAAAAGTTGTGCGCTATATATGAAAATAGGGTTCCATTTTGGATGAACAAGTTGCCTTCTCACACCTCATTTGTCTTTACTGTGATGTCAATAGAGCCACTTCCTGATATTGATTGTTCTCACTCTATTTGTATACTTCAGGGACTGGAGGGAACAGGCTAAATGCTCACTGCAAGATTATTTACTGGTTTGCTTCAATTCCAGGAAAAGCGTAATTGTTTCAGGAACTGTGTGTGCGTGTGTCTGTGTGAGATAAATTAAGCAATTTCTTCTTTCCCATCCTGTAATTTGGCCGTTGTGATGGAACACAATTCCATCAACATAATGTGCGTGAAAACACCCATAACTTTTGCGGTTCCCGAAAGTGGCATTTGTTTTATTTATATATATACATATATATGAAGGCACAGACCCTCCCCCGCTCAAGAGCCTGCCTGGCTGCTGCTCTGCTTCGCTCTCCCTCGTACAGCTCCGGTTAATAAAGTAGCTAAAAATGAGCCTTTTTTTTCCCTCCTACTAAATGTTACAGCATAGTTGCGTTAGTTATTTGTTTAAAAAAAAATCACAAATCCCTTTATGACGATGATCAGGACCTGTTGGTGGTAGTTTTGTGATAGTTGCACTGTGATTTTAAATTTAGTAAGGGGGGGGAAACGCTTTTCGGTTAGGGATTTTTTTTCTTAACGTCAACAATCCAAATTTCACAGCCATAGTTAAGTTACTACCATAAAGAAGTGAAATATTTGTTCATGATCAGCAAAACAAGCTTACAAAATTGTAGAATCAATTTGCAGTACATGTTTTAGCTAGCTAGATTCTTTACATCCACTGCACTGGGTTTCACAAGATGACAGTCTGGTTTGCTCAGGAGTCTCTAAAACATTCAACACGTATTACAAGTCATACAAATGTCACGTCCACCAGCAAGCTAAATATATGGTTATTTGGCTAATGTTAGCTAGTCACCTTGTTAAATAGCAAATTTCGTAAATTAACTTATGACCAAAAAATATGCATAATCCTTTCCTGCATTAATATATTCCTCTTAACTTTACATTTTTTGCATGATTTTGTTATGACGTAATAATTACTTAATTTTGCTTCAATCGTAGTATTTTTGCAACTTTAGAGACTTGGGTCACAGTGCTTCATGGTAGTTCTGATAACCACTAGATAGGAAGTCTGCATGTCAATTTGCATCGTTTGGAGGGTCAACTACAGGGCTCAAAGGCACTACACCTCGCTCAAAGTTGAATTGGAACACCACTTCGACTCGATGTGACTCGCGGGATGGCACAAAACGGAGGGGGAGGGCTGAGGTTGGGGGTAACTGGGATTGAGCCCGAAGAGGCGGAGCGAGAGGGTTTACTCCGCCCATAATCTGTCCACATTTAGAAGATTATTAATTATTAAGCAAGTGAAGTGTTTTTTTGTATGGGGGGCAATGAGAGTTTAGTCAAGATAAAAATGTATTGCTATTGTGATATTGTGAGGCTTTTTGATCTAATAGACATTTCAAAATGCTTAGCATGTTACGAGTGTACCGACGTAAGTGTGACGCGAGTGATATCCCCGCAATTTTTAATAAAAAAACTCTTTATATCAGAGTTGTCCCTGTTGGAACTCGTGACAATCTATGCATATTCATGAGGTTAGCATAGCATCTCACTCTACATTGAAAACAGGCGGTTGACGTCAACACCCCGCATTAAATATTTTTTACAAAACTATTAAATAACGAGATCTATACACCAATCACCAGAGAGGAATAGACAGGAGCTCGACAGCCTGCCATTCCGCTCTGTGGACAACGAATCCCATTGTTAGGGATTGATGCGTATCCCGTCATTATATCCAGTATCTCTGGTTATACCCAAACTCTAGTTTATTTATTTTATTTTTACAGGGACAGTGCACATTAATCAACGTTTCAGTAAAAGTGCCGGTTTTAGCCAGCCGGCTAATTTTCAACCGCAGTCCCTGGGCAGGTTATTAAAAACAATTACAATATAGACAATCATTGAGCAGTGAGCACACGCAGAGCAACATAGGACAAGCAAGACATAGCATACAGACAGAGCAACATAGAACAAAAAGCAGCAAGACAAAATTCATAAAAGCAACAAAGTGTTTCCACACCTCACAAGCTACAGACAACATGGAAAGCGGCAATACACAGCTAGGGATTATGTTCACAAATCTGATTGACCTTTAGCCATGTCTTCATGCATTTTGTGAAAGTGTGATATGTGGTGCAGTTATGTGTGTCTGATGGCAGTGTATTCCAGACATGGGAAGCTGTCACAGAGAAAGCGGATTGACTAAAGGTGCTTTTCCTTAAGGAAAAGTCTATATCCAGAGTTTCTGATGAGTTTTGTGACACCACTGCCTCTGAGAAGTAATAGTTAAGATGTAACGATCCTGTTACAATTGTTTCTGTACACATTTGAGCAAAATAACCATATTTTGCAGTTCCAGAAGCCTTGTGGTGTGCGTCTGAGAGTAACCAGGGGAGCAGGGAGAGGGAGAGAGATGGCAACCATGTTGACTCGCAGTGGTGGACGTATTGCTCGTTATTCATCTCGTCTGATTACGTAGTATCTGTCTTGACTGCATCAAACTGAGAGAAATTAGCTTAGCTAGGCTAATTGAGACTACATTACTTTAACTGTGCGGTTTCCATTCCTTTCTATAGCAAATCACACCATGCACAAATGAGCGCGTCCGCAAATTGATTTTGTCCCCCCACACCAAACGCGATCACAGCATGCAGGTTGAAATATCAAACAATCTCTGAACCAATTATATTAATTTGGGGACAGGTTGAAAAGCATTTATGGCAATTTAGCTAGCTAGCTTGCAGTTGCTAACTAATTTGACCTGGGATATAAACATTGAGGTGTTATTTTACCTGAAATGCACAAGGTCCTTGACTCTGACAATTAATCCACACATAAAAGGGTCAACCAAATCATTTCTAGTCATCTCTCCTCCTTCCAGGCTTTTTCTTCTTTGGACTTTATATGGCGATTGGCAACTAACTTTCATAATAAGGTGTATTACCGACCTCAGTTCATCTTTCAATCACCCACGTGGGTATAACCAATGAGGCGATGACACGTGGGTATATGCTTCTATAAACCAATGAGGAGATGGGAGAGGCAGGACTAGTACCGCATTCAGCGTCACAAATAGAACTGACTTCTATTTTAGAGCTTGGCAACGCAGACGCTCGTTTGCGCACGCGAGCAGTGTGGGTGCAATGATTGAATAACATGTATGTGTACATTTATTTCGCATTCAGATTATTAAGTAGCAGCCTACCTGTTGGCTCTCGGTGTTGTAGCCTGTCTTTCTCATTTAACTTTTAGTTCTGTCATTTTAATTCCATCTTCCATTGATTAGCCTAGATATCTGCCACACGGAGCCTCTATCTATGACTGTAGCCTAGTGCCGGTTTGATGACCTCAGAACAGTACTTCCACTGGTAGTGACTAAGTGAAGGAATTGCGACTGTTAAATGTCAAACTGCTATGGAATGAAAGTCCAGCTTCAGTATTCCTCGAGTTTGAACCACAACCAGAGGATGGGTATATTACGGGCATATTGCTGTTCTGCTTTTCTCATTTGTTGTTCATATGGTAAGTACGTATTTGTTGCACGAGAAATATAAGGAAAGCTATTACTGCCACCAGTACAGGCATTGTGAAAAACACAAGGCTCGTCGTCAATGAATTGAGTGGTATCCGTTGACAGTTTATGATGTGCGCAACTGATGTAGTGATGTCCCATTCCCTAGGCCTAATTTAGCTCTCCCTACCACTAGTTGCTCCATTTTGAGTGCCACTCCTCCACCAAGCGACCCTCTAAGACGAGGGGGAGGGCTAAGGGGAGGTATTTGGAATAAGCCTTCCTCTCTGGTTTAACCTAGTCCTTGCGTGCCAACATGCAGTACAGGACTCTCAACCCTAGTCCTTGAGTGCCAACATGCAGTACAGGACTCTCAACCCTAGTCCTTGAGTGCCATGTTTTTGAATTAACTGACCTGGAAGACCAGCTGTGTTAAATTCAATCACTGAGTTGATCAATTAGCTCAGTTGGTTAAGTATGTTGCCTAGTTGGGACAAAAAGATGGACTATGTAGAGACCCTCTGTTGCCTCATGCTGACTCATCCCCAGCTGGTCTCATCACTGTGGGTGAGTCAGTTGGCATTAGAGGGCTAACATGCTAGGCAGGCACCCCAACATACAGGACTCGTCTTCTGCTCATCTTCCCGATCAGAGTGACTCATTCCTCCTCTAAGTTACCCCTGCGCTCCTTCACACTAAACAACAGCAGCATACAGTGTTTTCCACAAGCACATGGAGTAGCCAGCCAGGGTCAGGTTAAGACATTTTTGCCGAACAAGCTCTATTTTGGTGACCTCTGGTACATTCTAATACTGGATTGTATTTTCAGCCAGAAACGATCAGGATATAACACTGATCAAATATTTTCACACTTTTACATTGTTAGTTTCATCAGCTGTTGTGCAATATGATAGTAAACACAGGAACAACTTCATTTTGACTGCACTGGGCCTTTAATGCATCCTGTAAGAGTCTGACTTCCACAGGCTTCAGGTATGATTGAAGAATGAAGTAGGTGTTGAACATGGGCTTTGCCACACAGAAAGCAGCATTCTCAAAATTTTCATTAAATCAGTAGACCGACAGTATATATCTTTTGAAAATAAGTATACGTGGCTTTTAAAACAATTCAAAGCCTACCAGTATGCAAATTAGAGAGCCAAATTAACTGCTCTCTTAGCGATGCGATTCGGTAGACTACTGACGAGTCACTCACTTTAACATCATTGTCTGGCGAGTACTAAAAGACTTCATATCAAAAATACAAATGAGATCTTTAGTTTACTTGTCCCGATGCGACACCATGGACATATACAGTAACTACGTTGTATGATTTATGAATGGCAAGGATATATGAGATTGACTTCCTACAGTCAGTTCCACACCTTTTATAAAGTCAAGCTGGCTGTTCGTCAATCAAAGCACAGTAAAGAGCCTATGCGCCACCACTCCGTGGATGTTTATGAAACACGCCAGGGTCCAACGGTAGCTTTTTTTTCTCACTGGTAAAATTCGTCATGTTGGGCCCTGGAAAAAATCTACTGGCCTGAACAGAATTTCTACTGGCCCGGACATGGTGTAGTTCTTAAAGGGATAATTCAGTATTTTGGCAATGAATGTTTGAAGGAAGTTGCTAACTAGCATTAGCACAATTGCTAACTAGCATTAACACAATGGCTGGAAGTTTATGGTAACTGCTAGCATGCTAGTAGGTACCTAGCATTAGCTTGTGAAAACTAACTCCGACTTCCTTCATTGCCAAAACCCAGAAGTATCCCTTTAAATGCACTGGGGTCATGCAGGGCCTATAGGTTGGAGGCATGCTTTCTCTCTATTCAGCTATTAAGAGGCTACATTTGGTGATTATATGTATTAAAAAGCTGTGTAATATAATTTGGCAATGTAAGTCATTACGCTATTCTTTAGAATTGTATTAATTGCATACATTTTTTTCAAAAGTATGTAATTTTGAGAAGATTTGAAAATAGGACGTTGCCTCTGAGTCCAAAAGACATATCGACATGGCTACAGTAGGCTAGCCAAGACTAATTCTACATGTCTTTTTGTAGCTTTCTTTTTGCAGACTATCAACAGTAGCCAGCATATTGCTAGTATGTTTACTTTTGTAAATCACTTTCACTAAAAGAAGACAATAGGCTAAGTGGATTTCCCTGTCATCGCTCACTTTGTAAAGCGTAACCTCGTTCAATAGTTCTCCTCAAAATAGGATCAGTTGCAGTTACCTCTGCAGCATCTGCTCGTCTGTCACCTGGGGTGAGTCAGTTAGCATTACCGCGCTAACTTGTTTATGCTAGCGCTAACATGCCCAGGCCCGGCTGCCTGCTGTGTCTCCTGTGAGGCGAGAGACATAGTTCGCATTAGAGATACACCAGGGACACTCATCTTCTCTTCATCTTCCCAGCCAGAGTATCAGAGTGACTCATTCCTCCCCTAAGTAACCCCTGCGGTCCTTCACAAGTGGTAGATGTCATACCACTCACTACACCTGTCAGTGGAGCAGGGCAGAGAGCAGGGTAGAGGGGTTAGCTTGTGTTTGTGTGTATGCTTTCTTCTCCTGCATTAAAAGCTCCTTTCGATTCTGCTTTCTCTCTCAATTCAATTTAATGGCTTTATTGGTATGGGAAACATATGTTTACATTTCCAAAGCAAGTGAAATGGATAATAAACAAAAGGTATCTCGCTCTCTCTGTCTCTGCTGACCCTGAAACTCTACTGTTGTTGACAGTTTGTAGACATCGATAGAAAGCCCTCCCAGGGGGAGAGAGTGTCTGAGAGGGGCCATCTGGGCAGACTAGATCCTCAGAGGGCTGTCCCGTACACTGGGCCTCTCTAGTCTGAGTGGGCTATGTTGTGACTGCCTGTCTCAACCTAATGGGCCTGCTCTTTCACACTCTGTCGCTCTTTCTCTCTCTGTCACTCTGTTTCTTTCTCTTTCTAATCCAGACAGCCCCAATCTGGGATCTCGTTAAAAGTGTCCCAGTGCTGTAGCTGGATTAGAGGTTTAGCTGTCGCTCCTCGCCCTTTATCCCCTCCTCCGACACAGGATAAATAGACCTCATGGATTAGCCCCAAAACAGAGGCTGGGATCGGGGCCAACCGGGCAGAACCGGGACAGGGGGCAGAGAGGGACACAACAGCACACAGCTCTTCAGGAAAGCAAGGCCTCAGCTGCTACAGGCTAGGCTCTTGGCACCATCCAAAATCCCAGAAAACTAGAGGGTTGTGTAATGAACCTCGATTACCACTGACTTTATCCAAGTGAAGACTTGGATGTGTGGCAACTGGCAATGTAAGATTCAGTCCAACTAGAGGATTGTGTGATGTTGTGCTACTATACTATGCATCAATGTTTTAGTGTTGCTATTTCCATAAAGCAGTAGTTTGGATGATGTTGTAGACACGCTAGGTACCATGTTACTATGCAAAGTATGCATCAATGCTTAATGTTGCTATTTTCATAAAGCAGTGGGTTGGAAAATGTTAGACATGTCATAGTTTGTTTTCAGAGGTCTAAACAGATGCAAATCACTGTACATGGAAATGCACCACTTTCTTCACTGTACCAATTCCTACAGTATGCTTCTATAAATCGCTGCTTAAAGCACTATTTGTATGTTTTTGTGGAGACAAAGCTGATTCTTGTGAGTTTATGTAGAGCCTCTTCGTGGAAAGAAAGACTGACCAAAAATATAAACGCAACATGTGAAGTGTTGACCCCATGTTTCATGAGCTAAAATAAAAGATCCCAGAAATGTTCCATATGCACAAAAAGCTTATTTCTCTAAAATATTGTGCAGAAATGTGTTTACGTCCCTGTTAGTGAGCATTGCTCCTTTGCCAAGAGAATCAATCCATCTGACAGGTGTGGCATATCAATAAGATGATCAATAAGCTTGGCCCGGCAAGAGCTACGGACAACAAACACAATTGCATTTTATCGATGGCAATTTGAATGCATACAGATACCGTGATGAGATCCTGAGGCTCATTGTTGTGCCGTTCATCCGCCTCCATCACCTCATGTTTCAGCATTATAATGCACAGCCCCATGTCACAAGGATCTGTACACAATTCCTGGAAGCTGAGAATATCGCAGTACTTCCATGGCCTGCATACTCACCAGACATGTCACCCATTGAGCATGTTTGGGATGCTCTGGATCGACGTGTACGACAGCGGGTTCCAGTTCCTGCCAATATCCACTTCACAAGCCATTGAAGAGGAATAGGACAACATTCCACAGGCCACAATCGACAGCCTGATCAACTCTATGTGAAGGAGATGTCGTGCTGCATGAGGCAAGTGGTGGTCACCAGATGCTGGCTTTCAGATCCCTACCTTTTAAAAAAAAGTATCTCTGACCAACCGATGCATATCTGTATTCCCAGTCATGTGAAATCCATAGATTAGGGCCTAATGAATTTATTTAAATTGACTGATTCCCTTATATGAACTGTAACCTAGTAAAATCTTTGAAGTTGTTGCATGATGCGTTTTATATTTTTGTTCAGTGTAGATATAAATGTATTTCTTTTGCACGCTCCCACCTGCAGTTGATCAATTTTCTTGTCTGCTCTGATTCCCAATGTGCGCACACACACTCTGATTCCCCTCACATAGTTCATTAAGTTTTCTGTCAGGTATCGCCCGTCTGTTTCTCCACGCACCTCCACGGACACCTTGGATGTTTATCGCTCTGGGAGAAAGATAAGCTTACCTCCTGTGTAGTGTGTGCGTGTTTCTCTCTGTATTTCTCTCTCTGAATTTCTCTCTCTGTGTCTCTTTCATTATGCTCAATTTTTCTCTCTCCTTCCTTCTCGTCTACCATCTCATGTATATTCATGACGCACCAGAAAACAGTATTCACCCTGAATGCCTTGTTCCCTGGCTGGTTGTGGATACAGAACAGGCTCGCACACATACACTGAAACACATATATACATACACACACATCCCCCCCACTCAAACACCACACAGAAGTCTCTCTTGTCGGAGTAGAGGAGAGGAACCCCCTGTGGATATGCTTTAGATTTAAGAGCATGGTGTCTGCTGAGTTGTTGCCCCGATTTGAATTCACATCCCTGGTTATAATCCTGCAGTTTGATTCCTTCCCAATCCTCTCTGGACGACACTCTGCAGTGGCAAAATACCCCTCTCTTCCACCTCCCTCTCCTCTTCCACCCCCCCCCCCCCTTTCTCTTCCATCCTTCTCTTCCTTTTAGTCCTCGTCCATCATGCTCTTGTATGAGACCTTACTCTATTTAAGTATGCGAGAACATGGTGCAGTAGCATTGGCGTCCTATATTTAGATGTGGATAGGCATGCAAGGTGTGGTGTGTGTGAGAGAGAGTATGCCATGCGTGTGCATGCCTGTGTGTTTGTGTCTCTGTGTGTTAGTTAGTATGCGTCCATGCATGCATGTGATTTTGCCACCCACAGCCATTGACAGGCGTGTTCCACTCCCATGGTGAAGCGTGTTAACCGGGACCTTCCTCCCAGGTCACTTTATCTCATGTCACGTACAGCCCTATCTGGTGTCCGTTCCTCCTGAAAACCCACAGTGGTTCTTCGCACACAAACTGTAACACTTGGTTCCTCAGGGCACAGCGGCTGCAGCAGTAATGGGGCCATCACAAGACTTATCACGTCTGGTTTAGGAGATGGCAGAATGAGGATTTGGGATGATCATGATGGTGTGTGTGGCAGCTGTGAAGGAGATTACTCCGGGGCCTGATCTTGTAAATGTAACCGCATCAACGCCCTTACAGAGGTTTACAACAAGGCAACGAGATCCATCCAGAGGACTGTGCCTCAGCCACGACCAGTGACACTGAGGCAATTACCATACTGAGATATATCATTCACTACAGCCACTATGGTTCTGCCTGCTGAATGGGAAGCAGGCACTTATAGCTTCACCCTCCGTTAGCACGGTGGTTGCTGATGACATAGCCTATACATATCATAGTGCTTCTGTATAGAAAATACAGAGAAGTGGAGACAGAATGGGGGGAAAAGAGATGGAGAGGTAGTACAGAGAGAAAAGGGAGAGATTGCGACGAAGCAGGACACAGAGGGGTATCAAGAAGGGTGGAGACAGAGAGAGAGAGAATGCATCATTGTGTGCGACAGGAAGAAAGAGCTAGGAGAGACAGAGGTGTGTGCATGTCATTCCCCCAGCCAGTCAGCCTATTGTGACAGCTAGGCTACCTCTGTTTCTGTCCCTAGGCACGATCAAATTAGCAGATGGTATTATAGCAGTGAGTGGTGTGGTCTCATTTCATGAAGTCGACAGACAGTTTTATGTTTTTCCAGCTTTAAAACCCATTACCGGTCTCTGTTATGGGAAGTCCAAACTGAATTAGACAGCCACTGATGAAACGATGTACTGTACAACAAAATGTACTGTTAATGGTAGCCAGAAAAAAGACATTGACTGACACTGTCTTCATTGCAGTGTCGGATGGGTTTTACTAGTCTGTTTTGTTTCTCATTCTTTGAAGTGCGCTTGTCTTTATTTGGCTTTCACAAATCCCTGGCTCAAATTCACTTTGCTTTAGTGCCAAATGCATGGCCACGTTGCCTTTTCTTTTTTCATAACATGCTCTCAAAGTCTTTATAGGAATTCAAAACAATGGGATAACAAAGTTATATCCTTCCAAACCATGGATTAGATGTGTTTTAAGAGAAACTCTCTCTCTTACGTCTTACTCTTATGATTGTGTTGGAAGGGTTAATGTGAAGGGGGTGCCTAGTTCTTACTAGTCAGCAAGCAAGGTGGAGAGTGTCCACATTGCTTCCAGTATAGAGTCCAGTACCCTTCTGTTGTTCCACCTGTTATGACCCCCATACCACACACACTCACATACAGGACGCAGCCTCTACTTCTGTGTACGTGTGTCTTCTTCTCCCGCTACGTTCTCTCTCTCCGTCAGAGCACTAGCTCCTTGTTTCCTAGCATTGGTGTAATTAGTTTTATCAGCAGCCGGAGCTCCTGCCTCGCTCATGGGAGGGAGAGGACTGTCATTATATCCCTCATTTCCTTCCCTCCAGTGCACACACGCGCAGAGACACACGCGCGCAGAGACACACGCGCGCAGAGACACACGCGCGCAGAGACACACGCGCGCAGAGACACACGCGCGCAGAGACACACGCGCGCAGAGACACACGCGCGCAGAGACACACGCGCGCAGAGACGCGCAGAGACGCACACGCGCAGAGACGCGCAGAGACGCACACGCGCAGAGACGCGCAGAGACGCACACGCGCAGAGACGCGCAGAGACGCACACGCGCAGAGACGCGCAGAGACGCACACGCGCAGAGACGCGCAGAGACGCGCAGAGACGCGCAGAGACGCGCAGAGACGCGCAGAGACGCGCAGAGACGCGCAGAGACGCGCAGAGACGCACACGCGCAGAGACGCACACGCGCAGAGACGCACACGCGCAGAGACGCACACGCGCAGAGACGCGCAGAGACGCGCAGAGACGCGCAGAGACGCGCAGAGACGCGCACGCGCAGAGACGCGCAGAGACGCGCAGAGACGCACACGCGCAGAGACGCACACGCGCAGAGACGCACACGCGCAGAGACGCACACGCGCAGAGACGCACACGCGCAGAGACGCGCACGCGCAGAGACGCGCAGAGACGCGCAGAGACGCGCAGAGACGCGCAGAGACGCGCAGAGACGCGCAGAGACGCACACGCGCAGAGACGCACACGCGCAGAGACGCACACGCGCAGAGACACACGCGCGCAGAGACACACGCGCGCAGAGACACACGCGCGCAGAGACACACGCGCGCAGAGACACACACGCGCAGAGACACACACACACACGCGCAGAGACACACTGTTGCACATTTCCACACAGACATGGATGTACTCACCCACGCGCACACACATTAGCTCATCCTCTCCCTCAGAGATTCATGTATGCGCAGTATTCAGTCATACTAGAGGCCCTACATGTGTCTGTCAGGACTGGATTGGCTCTGACTCTTCACAAGGTTACAGCACCGCGCCTCTCTTCATCACTAGCAGTAGCTATCACTTTAGAATCCTGCTCAGGCCAACACAGCCCCCAGGGTACAGACTGGGTGAGTCACCAGTACTGAGCAGCTGGGCGTGTGTGTCTGGGGGGGGGGGAGGAGGAGGACTGTCACACTGTGTCTATCTCTCCCCTCTCTCTCTGTGTATGTTTATCTCCTGCGTTCTCAAACTGCGTGAGTATTTATTACCGTGTTTGAGTGTGAGGGACAGCCGGCCAGTGTTAGAAAGAGGCATGGGCCAAACCCACTGCGCTGGTCGTGCTATGGGAGGTGCTGACTGTGTGATTGGCAGATTGGGAAGCAGTCAGAGGCCAGCAGTAGACACACACCAGCATCCCTCAGAACAAATAAGGGTATCCACCCCCTCATCTGTCACTTTCTCTCCTCTCTCTCTCTCTGTGTGTGGGGGGGGGGTATGCTTGCTTATCAGTCTTAAACCCCTCATCTCTGCCAATGGGGGATTTGAATTCAATAGAACAGAAATTGGGGCAGATTTTGCATATTCAGATTTCTCTCCACAGGAAAAGGAGGTCAGCTAGTACAACACTGGTTCCTTGTTATAGTTATTTTTGGAACAAATATCTATGGTAAACAGTGGGGCAATTCCACGGTAACGGAATGATGCTGAGAATCCCAATGTTTCACTTTAAAATGTATGTTAAACAAAAGCAGTCAACTTTTTTCACAGGGATGACATTTAACAATTTCCACAGAACATTTTACATAAACCCATTTACTTAAAGAACAGTGCAGATTAAAAGTTTGGTGACACAATGATGGAACAAACAGCACAAACTGTAATTCTGTTACCAAACTGCATCTGCACAGGCCAAGTAAATGTGTTTTTGTAACATTTTCAGTAGAAACTGTTTAGAAGTCGTCCTTGTGCGTGGAGTTGTATGGTTTCACTTTGCAATCATTGTTTTTTGTTTGACGTGCATTTTAAAGTGAAACATCTGACTCTCAGCCTCATTCTGTTATCGTCAAATTGCTCAGTAGTAGAGTTGGAAGATCATGGTACAACAGAAAGCATTTTAGGAATCACAAGCACGGTTAAAATTGGTCCGTATGTGACATCACATCACAACTGCCTATACATTTTCTAACCCACTATTATTTACATTAGGAAGCCTAAAATATAACCCATGTCTTTTTGTTTCCTGCTTGGTGCACATTGTTTCCTGTCCTCTGTGTTTACAGTGGCTGGCCATTTCACTTGTGGCCTGGTAAGAGTGGCGCCATAGCCCCATGGCAGAGACCGCGAGAGAAAGCTAAGATTAATGGGTGTTTACTGAGACCAGCGAAGGCTAAGAGACTGAGCCTGGCCATTTCTCTCCACTAAGATGACTGGGTCATCCACCGTAGTGTAGAGACACTGTGGGAGACGATGCAGGCCCCAGTCACATCAAGTGTTCTGTATGATGGTCTTCCTTGAGGGAGACAATGCAGTCCCATGCTGAGTTGGTTTGGCATCAGACAGGGACAGGGTAATAAAGAGTGGAGGTGTAAGGCCATATGTTTGAAATAATTTGTCTAGGTAGAAGTTGCCTTTTATAGACCAACAAGCAATTTTTCACTCAATCAAACTCATCCAGAAAGAGCAATTCCACCAAGACTCATACTACTACTTCTCACACCTAAAATCCAATTCATGTTCTATCAACCGGAATCCTCTTCCATCCAACCCATTTAACTCCACAGTTTTTGGTCGTTGTCTCAGAGAGCTCTCTGGCCCGGTTACAGAGTGTTTGTGTCCGCCATCGATGCTGATGGATCTGTGGCCGGAGTGGTTGTGACAGATGGTCTCTCTGTGGGGACAGGAGGGGGTGTGGTGGCAGTCTGGTCAGGTCCCACTGTCGAGCCTCCAGATGATCACGGTCAGGTTGACTGACCCGGACTAGGACACATGGGTGCAGGGATGGGGGCAGTCTGTCTGGAATATCCTTTCACCTTGCTAGGCTTTGTGAATGGACATATGGGAGGTTAGGGGGGAAATGTGTACGGTATAGAGGTCAACCGATTAATCAGAAGGGCCGATTTCATGTTTCCATAACAATCGGAAATCGGTATTTTTGGACACCGTACACCGTATTTCTTTACACCTTTATTTAACTAGGCAAGTCAGTTGAGAACACGTTCTTATTTTCAATGACGGCCTAGGAACGGTGGGTTAACTGCCTTGTTCAGGGGCAGAACGACAGATTTTTACCTTGTCAGCTCGGGGATTCAATCTTGTAACCTTATGGTTAACTAGTCCAACGCTCTAACCACCTGCCTCTCATTGCACTCCACGAGGAGCCTGCCTGTTACGCGAATGCAGTAAGAAGCCACGGTAAGTTGCTAGCTAGCATTAAACTTATCTTATAAAAAACAATCAATCATAATCACTAGTTAACTACACATGATTGATGATATTACTAGTTTATCTAGCGTGTCCTGCGTTGCATATAATCGATGCGGTGCGCATTCGCGGAAAAAGGACTGTCGTTGCTCCAACGTGTACCTAACCATAAACATCAATGCCTTTCTTTTCGTCTGGGAGCATATGGGGGAAATGCACTGTGGACAAAACATTAGGGACACCTTCCCAGTATTGAGTTGCAAAACCCATTTGCCCTCGGAACAGCTTCAATTTGTCACGCCATGGACTCTACAAGGTGTCGAAAGCCTTCCACAGGGATGCTGGCCCATGTTGACTCCAATGCTTTCCACAGTTGTCAAGTTGGCTGGATGTCCTTTGGGTGGTGGACCATTCTTGATACACACGGGAAACTGTTGAGTGTGATAAACCCAGCAGCGTTGCAATTCTTGACACGCTCAATCCGGTGCACCTGGCACCTACTACCATACCCTGTTCAGTTGCACTTTTGTCTTACACAATTCATGTCTTAAGGCTTAAAAATCCTTCTTTAACCTGTCTCCTCCCCTTCATTTACACTGCTTTTGAAATGGATTTAACAAGTGACATCAATCAGGGGTCATAGACTGACCAGGTGAATCCAGCTGAAAGCTATCATGGAAAGAGCAGTTCCTAATGTTTTGTTCACTCAGTGTATGTACATGGCAATACATGAATATAGAGGATCTGCATGATATTTCCTTAAATATTTGTTGTTAGCTCATCCAATGGTTTCCACACCATTATGTTGGCTTTCATGTACCCACTCTGTCAGTGGGTTTTTATAGTGTGGTCTTAATGTTTGTCACGACCATGCTTATAACCATTTGTGACTCTTTAACCCAGCTCTCTTCCCTCTGTTTTGTGTCTTCAGGTTTTGAATGAAGAATGCGACCAGAACTGGTACAAGGCAGAGCTGAATGGGAAGGAAGGCTTCATCCCCAAGAACTACATCGAAATGAAGGGACACCCGTAAGTATGAGCCAGCCTTCGAAAACTTGAGAGCCAAAATGGCAGGGTTCACCTCCCTCAAATTACTTCATGTTTAACCTGGAGCTCAAAATGGGGGTATCAAACGTGAGGTTCTAATGTTGGCTCCAGTACTAGTTTGTCAAATGTGTTTTTTCCAAAGGGCATTTATTTGTGCTAAATATCAGAAGAAAGGTAACTTTATAGACATTTTTACTTCTCTAGTTCCCATGGTTAGAACCATTCAGAAGACACTGGAACCAGAGTCTAGCGAACTCCTGTGGCTAGGATAAATGCTCCTCTGGTCTGAAGATAAGGGGGATAAAGGTCTCCTCGTGTTGCTGCTGTGGTCTGGAAGCTAGCCTGGAAGCGACCCTGCTTTCTAGATCTGATTTGTGGGTTATAGGCCTCTGAGTTCCATGTGGTCGCAGGGTTGTCGGTTTGGCAACTCAGAATCCCTCATGTGGCGTCGTCAGTCCTGATTCCAGAGTCTGTTTCTGCTGCGTCAGACCTATTAGGTTTTCCCCCACAATCGCCCTCTGGCCCAATATAGCCTCTGCAGATCTTTCTACATACCCTCTACTTAACATACAGTGCATTGGGAAAGTATTCAGACTCCTTGACTTTTTCCACATTTTGTTACATTACAGCCTTATTCTAAAATTGCTTAAATCGTTTTTTTTCACTCACTCAATCTACACACAATACCCCATAATGAAAAACAAAAATCGTTTTTTAGAAATTTTGGCAAATGTATAGAGAAAAAAAAATCTATCATAAGTATTCAGACCTTTTACTCAGTACTTTGTTGAAGCACCTTTTTGGCAGCGATTACAGCCTCGAGTCTTCTTGGGTATGACACTATAAGCTTGGCACACCTGTATTTTGGGAGTTTCTTCCATTCTTCTCAGCAGATCCTCTCAAGCTCGGTCAGGTTGGATGGGGAGTGTCGCTGCACAGCTGATTGATGGAGTGCTGCAGAGATGGTTGTCCTTCTGGAAGGTTCTCCCATCTCCACAGAGGAATTCTAGAGCTCTGTCAGAGTGACCATCGGATTCTTGGTCACCTCCCTGACCAAGGCCCTTCTCCCCCAATTGCTCAGTTTGGCTGGATGGCCAGCTCTAGGAAGAGTCTTGGTGGTTCCAAACTTCTTCCATTTAAGAATAACGGAGGCCACTGTGTTGTTGGGGACCTTTAATGCTGCAGACATTTTTTGGTACCCTTCCCAAGATCTGTGCCTCGACACAATCCTGTCTCTGAGCTTTACGGACAATTCCTTTGACTTCATGGCTTGGTTTTTGCTCTGACATGCACTGTCAACTTATATAGACAGGTGTGCCTTTTCAAAATCATGTCCAATCAATTTAATTTACCACAGGTGGACTCTAATCATGTTGTAGAAACATCTCCAAGGATGATCAATGGATACAGGATGCACCTGAGCTCAATTTTGAGTCTCACAGCAAAGGGTCTTTATACTTATGTAAATAAGGTATTTCTGTTTTTTATTTTTAATACATTTGCAAAAACAAATGTTTACTATTTTCGGTTTGTCATTATGGGGTAATGTGTGTAGATTGATGAGGAAAAAATATAATTTAATCAATTTTAGAATAAGGCTGCAATGTAACAAAATGTGGAAAAGGTGAATGGGTCTGAATACTTTCCGAATGCACTGTAGACCCTATTGTTTCAATATGGGGCACTGTTTTTAACATGCTATATTTTGTAAAGAATATGACTTCAGCTGAGCAACAGGGCTTTTGTGTAACTGTCAGATAGGAGATGGATTGTACTGTAACTGTCCTACATTTGCCCTTTCTACATAAACTTAAAGGTCACTAAATGGATCCTATTCTGAGGTATCCACTAAATAGAGATGGATTGTACTTTATATTCTACAGACACACACAGTAGCAAAGAGGGGCTTTGTCCTGTATAGTTGTCAGCTGTGTGAGAACGCCTTCCCCACCACCGCCACCTGCTCTCAGGGCTGTGAGGGCTCTCACACCGCAACCAATCAGATACAGAGAGCCCTATTATAGCAGTCAGGAAGAGACTGTCCATTAGCTTTAAGGATCCTATGACTGATTGGTCAGCTGGGCCTAAATACAGGAGGGAGAGGAGCAGCTGGTGGAGGAGGGTCCAGGATAGCAGGCAGATGGTGGGGCTGGATATGAAAAAAAACAGTACTCACTTCACTATTGGGCTGGCCTTGGCCTGGTTACATCCACCATGGTTGCTGTTACCATGCTGGAAAGGATCATGTGAGGAGAAGATAGCCAAGTCACAACAGTATGGTTTGATTCAGCTCGATAGTGTGTAAAGGGCTTTGACTCCCTTATGGAAGCCTGGTAGCCGTGGATGTCAGTGTGACCACATCAAAGAGCAGCACTCCACCGCAAAGCAGGAAGGACCAGGATAATAGGAGGATATCCACATTATCTCTCTACACACAGTGTTACTGTTACCTCAGGGTGTTACCTCAGGGAGATCAGAGCACTGGATGAGGGGGTTGGAGTTCTGTCATCCCTAAGCTTGTTTGCGTGTGAACACCAGGCACAAAGAATAGCATTGCTAAATGCTACATTTAACATTTACATTTAAGTCATTTAGCAGACGCTCTTATCCAGAGCGACTTACAAATTGGAAAGTTCATACATATTCATCCTGGTCCCCCCGTGGGAATTGAACCCTGGTCCCCCCGTGGGAATTGAACCCACAACCCTGGCGTTGCAAGCGCCATGCTCTACCAACTGAGCCACACGGGACCAAGCTAAAGGCTTGTGGGTTGAAACCAATGGCCCAGAGGTCAATGTGTGTGTACACATGTAATGGACTGAACTTGTTCTACTCGTATCTGTCATCTTTACCCAGCAGGCAAAATTAGCCGGTGGGTATGTGACTATCGGCTTGTGACACTGTTTGAGGACTCTGCCCTGATGATGATACTGTATGTGAAACCTGGCTGGATTATCATTCCCTCATGAGGAATAGCTGGTGTTGATCAGGTCCTCTGGCTTTGTCATGTTGTCTGAGCTCACAAACGAACAAGCTAAGCGGCTTAGCGCTAGCACTCACCTGCACTGACATGATCTACTGCTGTGGCTATTGGCTAAGCAGAGGGTATGCTATCGCTAAAATAAGCTACAGTATATGGTAAGGCTAAGCTATATGGCTAAATTAAGCTATATAGATAAAGCTCAGGGTGTGTATGCTTTCACTGGAGATAGGCACACATTGTGTGTTGCAACACCTTTGTTGGCACATTGTGACATAACACCTTTATCTAGACAGTAAAATTCCACACCTGACGAATCACAGAAGGAAAGGGAGGTCCCACACACCATCACACACTACCCCCATGCGCAAACACGCACACACACACAGTGACACACACACTCTGTATGGAGTATCCGTGGGGGTTGGTGACTGACCGCTGGTATTGGGCACCAGTCAGAGCCAGAGGAGTAGGTAGCAGGTGCGGTTGGCATGGCAGCACACAGAGTTGTCATTGTCTCGGCCCAAGGCTCCACCAGTTTTTTTTTTTTTTTATCAGACCAGGAACCTCCCTGTAATTACAACCTACTAGGACAAATGCAAAAAGACCAAATTAAATGGCCCACCGGTGCTCACTTACTGCATTGATTTCATTCTATTTGGCATGCACAATAGATGTGATATTCTGATTTTGACATCATTGTTTAGTAGTGTTATTGGTCGCTATGCACTTCACTCACTCCTCCCCCACAGACACAACAACCACTACAACTGTCAATAACAGGGGTCAGGTTTGAGGTCAAGCTCTGCTTAAGGCCATGTTTCCATGACATTGAGTCACGCCTATGACCCTACGCTTTGAGGTTACTCAAAAGGGTAGCTAGTTAGCGTTGACCGTCACAACCACACCACAATCAAATTCTGATAAGTGCTGCTTTTCCTACAAATGAAGAAGGGAAAAACCACCCAGCTTGGTAGGGCTGGTTGAAACAATGTCATTTCAACCAGTTTTGCCAGCACTATTTTTTCTTCTTCTTAATTTACAGTAAAACAGCACTTGTCACTGTTATTTACAACTTGTTTTTATATCATTTTTAATGAGTTATTAAAGTGTTTTGTTCTGATTTGTTGTGTCCCAGGTGGTTCTATGGTAAGATCCCCCGGGCGAAGGCAGAGGAGATGCTGAACAAACAGAGACACGATGGGGCCTTCCTCATCCGAGAGTCAGAGAGCGCGCCGGGAGACTTCTCCCTCTCTGTCAAGTATGTCACACGCACGCACACTCAGTTTTATTTAATTTCAGTTCAATCATTGTATAACTCATCGCCCGATCATATCCGTTTTCCCTTTTTTGTTACTTTAAAAAATTCACTGTTCTCCAATATCAGTCCTTCGTTTATTTTATTTTTCTTACTCTGCTAAGTGCTTTCTTTCTCAAGCACAGCTCCCATCTTGGTTTGCAAGGGTGGCGTCTAGCCAGCTTGACCTGGGAAGTGCTGACTGTTCTAAGTCAGTGACTGGCCACCCTGTTCCCGCTCTAGTCTTTATGTAAAGTCGCTGTGCAGATCTACAGATCCATATCAAGTTAATTGGCTGTGTCATCTCTGACTCACCTGGGGCTAACCAACAGTTATCTGCTACTAAAGCACTTTGGTCTCTGTCAGATAGCTCCGGTGTGGGCGCTGCTGCCTGTTATCAAAGCTTTGCAAGCTGGCACTTTCCCTAGTCCCAGGCTGTGTCTGCAGTAAGTAAGTGTGTGTGTGTGTGTGTGTGTGTGAGAAATGGAACCTTATTCCCTTTGTCCAGGCCAAAAGTTGTACACTGTATAGAGAATAGGGTGCCATTGTGGACACAGACTCCAGTTCAGCACTTACAGTAGGTGATAGAATATTATTCTTGTCGCTACTGCTACGTTTGCACTGTCCTAGTATCACAGCTGTGTACCAAACAACTGTCCCTGTCTAATGCAATCTAATGAAGTATATCTTCTGTGGCAAAATCCCAAACTCATGGTATCACACGGGGAGAAGGAAACTGGGCCATCTGGGCTTAAATCATTCATGAAAGCACTGACACAGATGGTTATGAAACGATTGCCCACGTGATGTAGACTTAACAGTGTTTTGACTGCTGTTCTCAGATGGTTACCACGGTAAATGTCATCACTCACTTTCTGTTTTATTCTATACTTATCTCCCCCTTCTCTTCCTCCTCCGCCACAGGTTTGGTCATCACAGATCTGAAATGGTCGGACTGATGGAAGTAGTAGGATGGTCACCTTGTTTAAACTTAACCAATCACTTCTAGATCTATGCTACCTCTCCCCAGGTTTGGTAATGACGTGCAGCACTTCAAAGTCCTGCGTGACGGGGCTGGGAAGTACTTCCTGTGGGTGGTCAAGTTCAACTCTCTCAACTCCCTGGTGGACTACCACCGTTCCACTTCTGTGTCCCGCAACCAGCCCATCTTCCTCAGGGACATCGAGCAGGTCCCACAGGTGAAGAGGGACACACACACAGGGACACACACACAGGGGACCCTCATCGATCATATCCGTTTTCCCTTTTTTATTACTTTCGAAAAGCCGCTTTACTCCTAAATCACTCCTCCCTTTACCTTATCAGTAACCACAAATGTTCTGTTTATTCTGTCCTTATCTCCCTCTTCTGCTTCTTCATCTTTTTCCTCTTCTACTTCTTCTCATCCTCGTCCTTCTCCCCAATACACACACACAAATACATGTACGTACACACACGTACAGCGCCTTCAGAAAGTACTCACACCCGTTGACTTATTCCACATTTTGTTGTTAGAGCCTGAATTTAAAAGTGTATTACATTTTTAAAAATCCTCACCCTTCTACACACAATACCCCATCTTGACAAAGCGAAAACATGTTTTTAGAAATGTTTGCAAATGTGTTCAAAATGAAGTGCAGAAATATCTCATTTACATAGGTATTCACACCCCTGAGTCAATACTTTGTAGAAGCACTTTTGGCAGCGATTACAGCTGTGAGTCTTTCTGGGTAAGTCTCTAAAAAGCTTTCCACACCTGGATTGTGCAACATTTGCCAATTATTATTTTAAAAATTCTTCAAGATCTTGGTGGTGGTTGGTCATTGCTAGACAACCATTTTCAGGTTTTGTCATAGATTTTCAAGTAGATTTAAGTAAAAACTTTATTGGCCAATCTTCCAATAGATACCCTTTGCGAGGCATAGGAAAACCTCTCCGGTCTTGGTGGTTGAATCTGGGTTTGAAATTCACTACTTGACTGAGGGACCTAGTCCTAAAACAAAACACTATTATTGCACCCAGAGTGAGTACATGTGACTTGTTAAGCAAATGTTTACTCCTGGACTTTTTTAGGCTTGCCATAACAGAGGTTGAATACTTATTGACTCGAGACATTTTAGCTTTTCATTTTTTTAATTAATTTGTAAAAATGTCCAAAAACACAATTCCACTTTAACAGTATGGGGTATTGTGTGGACAAAAAATCCTCTAAATTCAATGTATTTTAAATTCAGGCTGTAACACAATGTGGAAAAAGTCAAGGGATGTGAATACTTTCTGAAGGTAATGTATGTACACACAGCGCTGCAAATCATACGGAATACCAGGGAAATCCTCATCTCTGACAATCGTTTAATGAGATTGCATCACGTAATCTAAGCAATCATGCAAAAACACAGCTTAGCCGATTACCAGTGAACTACAGTTCACTAAGCAATTTTGCAGACAAATAGCTTAATTCACTATGGTGTCCATGTTGGTTATGAGACAAATATACAAGTAGAAGTACAATCCAATTGGTAGTTGGAAAACAGGGTCATGTTCATTAGGCACCAAACAGAAGAAAACTGACTTTAACAGAGGGTCTACTACACAGACCAATATGAAACACTAATTTCCTATTCCATTGCAAAGCGTTTTAAAACATGTTGCGTGCCCTAATGAACATGATCCAGGACTGTGTCTTGGCTAACCTGCCCGACTTCCCTCATCACGTATTCTAACCCATGTGTTTCTCCTCTCGTCTCTCCAGCATTCGACGTACGTGCAGGCGCTGTTTGACTTTGACCCTCAGGAGGACGGCGAGCTGGGCTTCCGACGCGGCGACTTCATCCAGGTCCTGGACAACTCCGATCCCAACTGGTGGAAAGGCGCTTGCCACGGCCAGACGGGCATGTTCCCGCGCAACTACGTCACGCCAGTCAACCAAAGCATGTGATCATGTCACATCCGTCAACCAAAACATTTGACTGGCTAAATGAATAATGACATGGCCCCCCTCGTCCCCCATTGGCACATTTACACCCCCTCAGAACTTTGAGGGACACTTCAGAAACACACACCTAAATGAGGAATGGGAAGTGGAGCAAAATCCCTGCAAAGACAGAGCGAGAGGCAGATTTCATTACTCAGACTCTACAGTTGACTCTGTGGATTCTTTGATGCAATGAGGGAGACACACGGAACAGAGAAGCATTGCAAAGGAACCTAAGTTGACGTAAAAAAAACAAACAAGGGATCCGGCTATAGCTCGACTCCGGCTACGGCCTCCCTTCTTATACGTTCTTTGTTTTCTTTCTTTATGCATGACATCACCATTCTATGTTTCAGTCTATTAGACAAAGACAATGAAGAAGATGTCAGAGACCAAAGACTCTAGTCTAGTGTGTTATTCATATCAACCCAGCTTTGGGCTCTCAGAAGGACCATGGACTGGAGAGAAAATCTATTGTTATCGATGTGTATGTATATCTATAAATATTTGTAGTTTGAGCCTGTTTTAGTGTGTTTTTTTCCCCATTAATTTACTTGATTTCTTCCCTATTTGTAGGCCTACATCGTTTTCTAGGATCATATTCATTTGGTACCAAATGGAAGGAAACAGATCCAAACAGGGAGGAACTACCTGAACTGAATAAGAAACACTCATTTTAGTTTTTCGTAGCAAAACGTTTTGAAACTGTGCACTAATTAATATGACCCAGATCATGCACAGAGTCTCTGAGACAAGAAGCTAAATGGTTTTCATGTGATTGGGAGTTATTCAATATAGGAATAATATTTAAGATGGAAATCTAATTTGGAGAAGGATTTCTACTTTGTTCTGGTATGAAAGCGGAAGCGCGGCTATCAGCTGGAACAATTTATGTCCTTTTTTTACCCGTTTAGACATGTAGGCGCTTTCTGCATTTGTAAATGTAGCCATCTTTCTCAATAAAATCAGAGACAATGGTATAGAGTTTTATGTCCACCCGCAATCAATAGACTTAATTGATGATGGGGCTGATTCAATATGACCTAAATGTAGCTAAATTGGGTTGTATGGGTTCTTTATGGAGATTGCTAGTGGTTGACTGGGTTGAAACGGCAGTATCCTTATAATCATTAGTTCTATGAAAGAAGGTATTGAATAGTGTACAGATGAGCGTGCTACACTCACTGATTTCACCCTGTGTTTGTGGAAGTTGGGTAGTGCCTTTTCCATCTCTGGTGTTTGTCTCTCCAGGTTGACCAATGAGCGCTTTTTAAGCAGCAGATCGCAGAGATATGGTGACCAATACATTGTCTCCATTCTCCACACATGCCGGCCATTGGTTAGGGGATACCTTATGGAAACCCCAGTCTGAATCTCTAAACCCATCTCAGCTTCGCAGTCTCTTGTCTCACTTTCAAGTATGATAATACGATGAAAGAGAAACATAATGCTTTGTGCCAGAGGGTATTGTTATGTAGTGTTTCCCTTGAGAAATTACTAAATGGTTTGATGTAAATGTGCAGTGTGGTTCTATGTTTTCAACAGAATGACATGCATATGACAAAGTCTTGTTTTGTCTGATTATGGGACGTATCAAAAGGGCTTTTGGAATTCTATGAGATTAGATGCGAACACATTATCTGCCGTTTTGGTTGTGTTTAAAGGGGGACATTTTTGACAGCGGGCGAAAAGAAGTCACAGAAAAGGTAGCTTAGCATTTCCTGAAAGAGGGGACATAAAGTGCTTGATCTGGGCAACATCTTCAGTATTTATCCTTCAGTCAGTGTCTGCTTGTGGGGGAGGCAGAATGGAATCCTCCATCTTGATAAAAAGATTAAAGGACCAATGATGCTGACAAACTGACTCGATCAGGATGACAAGCGCAACGGGTGGGTCATTTACCTATTGCTGTCCACAACTCTCTACTTTGGACCTTTTGAGAATCTTGAAGAGGACCTCAAATGCAAGGAATTCCATATTATCTCTCCTTCACTCTGCTTGTTATTCCCTATCTACACTCTTTGATTTGAAAAAGATACTCGAATATGCTTTATGGCTTCTTGAAGTAAAATGGCTGAAATACACAGAGGCAGGTCTGGAGGGAATATGCAGGGAGTGGACCATGCAAGTTTCCAATGTTATTTCTAGCCTGCAATGAACTGCAATGAGCCATTCCAATGAACTGATACTCCGATTGACTTGCAGGTGTTTGAGAATGCAAGGGCACGAGAAACCTTGCTTACGTGGTTTCTCAATGAACTGTAGCCTGGCTGTGTCACCTTGCTGTTGTTTCAAGCCGTCCTCCCCCCATTCAAAGTTCAGTATGTCACACTATGTAAAAAAATAAATAAACAAGTGACGTGTGTGTGTATTTTCTGTACGAGACAAGTATTTACTTCTTCAGGTGTGTCTGTATTCTCAGCCAATCATATGACATGTATGACCCTGAAGTTTTCCTGACCATCTGATCTGGAGTATTTCCAAGTCATGTCACGTGTTCAGGGGAAATTCCTGGCCCTAGACCTTATGCGATTGCAAGGGTCAATGTTTCTACAGGTTTTAGAGTTGAGACGGGTACCCTATTGGTTGACTCTTGGCCTGGTTGAACCAGATTGAACGCTGCATTCAGTCTGTTCTACCAGGCTAGTTGACGCTACCAGACGGTGGATTTCGCTGCTCTCAAGGGGCCTGATAAATAGGACCCAGTCCAAAACGTTGATGTCTAATTACGCTGTTTCTAGGTTCCCTTGCACTCTCCCGTGGTCAATATTTCACTCTCCTCGGTCAGTCAGTCATTCATTACAGTGCGAAGGTCGCCGGCAAGTGTACCATTCATTAAGCCTAGTTAGATAAGACACAACGCTGCACTCAGCACTCACTATTGTTTCACTTCGGGGACAATAGTCTCCAGTCTGCTACCAGTATCATTCTATGGTTTATTTCCTCGTTCACTCAATTGCAGCCGTCTGACTCGCGTTATTCCAGAGTGGTATCATAGTGGTTGACACCTAAGACGATGTGATTGTTTACATTATGCTGGGAAGTCTTTGTATGCATGTCTCTGACATGGTTGCTTTTATGTCATTTCATGATGTGCACGTATTAAAAACATATTTTTATTTTTTTACATTTCCGTTTTCAAACTGGAAGATGATGACGATGTCCCCTGATGTCTCACAGCATTTGATTTCCTTTGAACGTAGATAGACGACAACAGAATAATAAAACGATCACTATGAAGAAGCTACTGTTGTGACGTTGGTTACTTCTTGCTGTCGTGCATACTGTATGTTTCAAATTAGAACAATCCACATTTTCTTATGAGGAAGTTCTACGCATAGAAATGAGAACATTATGGGCCGGTACCCCAGACACATTAAGCCTAGTCATTCAATTCAAAACTCTTCAATGTAGATTCTCCATTTGAGAATGCTTTTTAATCCAGGACTAGGCTTCATCTGGGAAACAACTGGCCCTGTATCTCTATGGTTACTTCACTAACTATTTCACCACTTGAGCACAACAGAGAGCATGGAGGAGCAATGTAGCAGATTGGATGTGGGCTCTTATCATGGGTCATGTTTGGTTACACTCAACACCACACACTGTGACACAATGTTTCAAAAGAGAAAGATGCTGATTAACTGGGTGACATAAGTAGTCAGATAATATGCCCAAGTCCTGATCTAAGATCAGTTTGACATGTACCCACATGGTTACTATTAGAATTCATAAAAAATCCTACAATGTGATTTTCTGGATTTTATTTTTTCATTTTGTCTGTCATAGTTGAAGTGTACCTATGATGAAAATTACAGGCCGCTCTCATCTTTTTAAGTGGGAGAACTTGCACAATTGGTGGCTGACTAAATACTTTTTTGCCCCACTGTATATATACAGTACCAGTCAAAAGTTTGGACACACCTACTCATTCCAGGGTTTTTCTATATTTTGACTATTTTCTACATTGTAGAATAATAGTGAAGACATCAAAACTATGAAATAACACATATGGAATCATGTAGTAACCAAAAAAGTTTTCAACAATTTTTTAATTTCTTTGAGATTCTTCAAAGAAGCCACCCTTTGCCTTGATGACAGCTTTGCACACTCTTGGCATTCTCTCAACCAGCTTCATGAGGTAGTCACCTGGAATGAATTTCAATTAACAGGTGTGCCTTGTTAAAAGTTAATTTGTGGAATTTCTTTCCTTAATGCCTTTGAGCCAATCAGTTGTGTTGTGACAAGGTAGGGGTGGTAAACAGAAAATAGCCCTATTTGGTAAAAGACCAAGTCCATATTATGGCAAGAATAGCTCAAATAAGCAAAGAGAAACGACAGTCCATCATTACTTTAAGACATGAAGGTCAGTCAATCTGGAAAATTTCAAGAACTTTGAAAGTTTCTTCAAGTGCAGTCTCAAAAACCATCAAGTGCTTTGATGAAACTGGCTCTCATGAGGACCGCCACAGAAAAGGAAGACCCAGAGTTACCTCTGTTGCAGAGGATAAGTTAGAGTTACCAGCCTCAGAAATTGCAGCCTAAATAAATCAGGCCCTCATGGTCGAAATTCTGCAAAGAAACCACTACTAAAGTACACCAATAAGAAGAGACTTGCTTGGACCAAGAAACACGAGCAATGGACATTAGACCATTGGAAATCTGTCCTTTGGTTTGATGAGTACAAATTTTAGAT
The DNA here is from genome assembly GCF_016432855.1 of Salvelinus namaycush. Classification (NCBI taxonomy): domain Eukaryota; kingdom Metazoa; phylum Chordata; class Actinopteri; order Salmoniformes; family Salmonidae; genus Salvelinus; species Salvelinus namaycush. The sequence goes on from NC_052345.1 coordinate 12,627,760, forward strand.
TTTTGTTTCCAACCGCTGTGTCTTTGTGAGACGCAGAGTAGGTGAACGGATTATCTCTGCATGTGTGGTTCCCACGGTGAAGCATGGAGGAGGAGGTGTGATGGTGTGGGGGTGCTTTGCTGGTGACACTGTGATTTATTTTGAATTCAAGGCACACTTAACCAGCATGGCTACCACAGCATTCTGCAGCGATACGCCATCCCATCTGGTTTGCGCTTAGTGGGACTATCATTTGTTTTTCAACAGGACAATGTCCTAACACACCTCCAGGCTGTGTGAGGGCTATTTGACCAAGAAGTAGAGTGATGGAGTAACATGGCCTCCACAATCACCCAACCTCAACCCAATTGAGATGGTTTGGAATGAGTTGGACCGCAGAGTGGAGGAAAAGCAGCCAACAAGTGTTCAGCATATGTGGGAACTCCTTCAAGACTGCTGGAAAAGCATTCCAGGTGAAGCCAATTATGTTTAGGTATCTGCTTCCAGCTCTATCAGTAATACATACCCTAATACATAAACAATAAAGTACATACAGGTGACTAATTGCAAATTAACCAGATTAATTGCAAATTAACCAAATAGCAGAGATGGTTGCGTCAATGAGGGAAGTTGGTGAGAAGAATGAGGAGGGCAACTGTATAGATACTGCCGAGCTGGAGAAGGCTGAAGCCAGAGTCAAAGACCTCCAGAGGCAGCTGCACAGGAAAACCTTCTCCATAGAGAGATTCCAGGGAAGTGCTGGTGATATATGGTTTTACACCGGACTACATGACCTTTCTGACCTTATACGACTTCCTCCGACCAAAGCAAAGTGGCCAGCTGCACTACTGGGGCTCTGTTTTCAAAGGGAAGCCGGCAAAAGATGGCCAAGAGTTGGGGAGACACAGAAAGCTCAGTCCCATGGATGGACTGTTCCTGGTCCTCATTCGTCTCCGAGTCGGACTTTTAAGGAGGGACCGTTGCTGACTGCTTTGGCGTTTCGGTGCAATATCATGTATCATCGTTTCAAGCAGCTGCCCAGGCGACAGTTTGCACAGAAGCGTATGCCTGTCGCAGTCAAGACAACATACCCGAACTGTCGAGTCATAGTAAACTGCACAGAGGTTTTCATTGAAAGCCATCCAGGCTTGCCACAGTCCTGCACCTGGTTCAACTACAAGAACCATAACATGACCACGGCCGTAGTGTGCATTGCACCTCATGACTCCGTTATGTACATGTTTGATCTGTATGGGGGGCCAACTTCTGACAGACAGGTCTTTGGGGGAAGTGGATTACTGGACATGCTGGAAGCAGGGGACGGGTACTGGCGGATCGGAGTTTTGACATTCAGGACTTACTTGTTTCCAAAGGAGTCTGTGTCTCTGTGGCACCATTTGTGAGGGGGAAGTCTCAGTTCACTGCTCCAGAGGTGTGTGACACCCGTTGCATTGCTCATCTACAGATTCATGTTGAACCTGCCATTGAATGGGTAAAAAACTTCTCCAGCAGCAAGTTCCCATCAGCATGTGCTCAGAACTGAATGAGATCTGGCACATATGTTGTCATCTGACCAACTTTTCCCCACCCCTGGTTTGAATGGCCTGGCATGGTGTGGTGGTCTGGGCCGCTGGCCCTGGGGTCCCATGTGTTTGTGCTGTCGCGTTCAAGTCGGGCCGCTGTCTCTCTGGCACGGACACTCCTCCTGGCTTTCCGTTCTCTCTCGCACTGTCTGTCCAATAATTAGTATGTAATTGAGCATACATTTCCTTAAATTTCAAATAGAAAAAGGTATCTGTTATAAGTGTGTATTTGAATATATAATCACCATCAACATGGAAGACAATTTAAGTGTATATCATTTAGGTACAGCTCACATTTTTTGGAGAGCAAGATTTCTGGGCAAGCAAGTATTTTTTTGTATGTTAAATGTTCTAACTATCTTAGTGTTTATGGACATTTAAAGCATAGTAGTGGTCATTCAAATTTTCCTCTTTGATTATATGCTATTAATGCACATGTCACTTCAAATGTCTTGGAACCGTTAACCCTTTTCACAATCACGGGAGTTGGCCTATATGGATAGGGCTAAATCGAAATGTTTCTTACAGAAGAAATATGAGAAGCACGGAAGCAATTGAAAGGGAAGTTTAGAGATTGTGGGAAAACTATTAGACCAAAGTTGGAAGACACAACAGTTCACCCACCTGACAAAGGACTGACTCCAAACATTACACTGTTGCTTTTATGTGCATTGTCACATATTTGTATTTGTATTTATTATGAATCCCCACTACTCTTCCTGGGGTCCAGCAAAATTAAGGCAGTATATACCATTTTAAAACATCACAATACATTCACAGATTTCACAACACACTGTGTGCCCTCAGGCCCCTACTCCACCACTACCACATATCTACAGTACCAAATCCATGTGTATGTATAGTGCGCATGTTATCGTGTGTGTATGTGTCTGTGCCAATGTTTGTGTTGCTTCACAGTCCCCGCTGTTCCATAAGGTGTTTTTTTAATCTGTTTTTTAAATCTAATTTTACTGCTTGCGTCCGTTACTTGATGTGAAATAGAGTTCCATGTAGTCATGGCTCTATGTAGTACTGTGTGCCTCCCATAGTCTGTTCTGGACTTGGGGACTGTGAAGAGACCTCTTGTGGCATGTCTTGTGGGGTATGCATGGGTGTCCGAGCTGTGTGCCAGTCATTTAGACAGACAACTCGGTGCATTCAACATGTCAATACCTCTCATAAATAAAAGTAGTGATGAAGTCAATCTCTCCTCCACTTTCAGCCAGGAGAGATTGACATGCATATTATTAATATTAGCTCTCTGTGTACATCCAAGGGCCAGCCGTGCTGCCCTGTTCTGAGTCAATTGCAATTTTCCTTTCATTTTTTGTGGCACCTGACCACACGACTGAACAGTAGTCAAGGTGCGACAAAACTAGTGCCTGTAGTACCTGCCTTGTTGATAGTGTTGTTAAGAAGGCAGAGCATAACTTTATTATAGACAGACTTCTCCCCATCTAAGCTACTACTACATCAATATGTTTTGACCATGACAGTTTACAATCTAGTGTTACTCAAAGCAGTTTAGTCATCTCAACTTACTCAATTTCCACATTATTTATTACAAGATTTGGTTGAGGTTTAGGGTTTAGTGAGTGTTTTGTTCCAAATACAATGCTTTTAGTTTTAGAAATATTTAGGGCTAAATTATTCCTTGCCACCCACTCTGAAACTAACTGCAGCTCTTTGTTGAGTGTTGCTGTCATTTCAGTTGCTGTAGTAGATGACGTGTATAGTGTTGAGTCATCCGCATACGTAGAAACTCTGGCTTTACTTTAAGTCAGTGGCATGGGGCCTAAACAGCTACCCTGGGGAATTCCTGATTCTAACTGGATTATATTTGAGAGGCTTCCATTAAAGAACACCCTCTGTGTTCTGTTAAACAAGTAACTCTTTATCCACATTATAGCAGTGGGTGTAAAGCCATAACACACGTTTTTTCAGCAGCAGACTATGATCAATAATGTCAAAAGCTGCACTGAACTCTAACAAGACAGCCCCCACAAATCATTTATCATCAATTTCTCTCAGCCAATCATCAGTCATTTGTGTAAGTGCTGTGCTAGTTGAGTGTCTTTCCCTATAAGCATGCTGAAATTCTGTTGTCAATTTGTTTACTGTAAAATAGCATTGTTTCTGGTCAAACACAATTTTTTTCCAGAAGTTTACTAAGAGTTGGTAACAGGCTGATTGGTTGGCTATTTGAGCCAGTAAAGGGGGCTTTACTATTCTTGGGTAGTGGAATGACTTTAGCTTCCCTCCAGGCCTGAGGGCACACTCTCTCTAGTAGGCTTAAATTGAAGATGTGGCAAATAAGAGTGGCAATATCGTTGGCTATTATCCTCAGTAATTGTCCATCTAGATTGTCAGACCCTGGTGGCTTGTCATTGTTGATAGACAACAATAATTTTTTCACCTCTTCCAAGTGGCCCCATCCCTCTCAAGTTTGCACAGTTCCTAAGTAATTTCAATGCACTTTTATAACTCAAAGAAGTCTTCAACTATAAGGTGTTTTTTTGATCTCTCCTAGTTGTGCCGCTGAGGAACTAGAACAAGCACACTTGTAGTTGTTGTGTTTGGAACACAGCCCTCCATTCCCGCCATCACACAATTGCTGTTGTTTAAGCAATCCAAAAACATACCATTATAAATCGCAATCTGGGTCAGGTGGGCATCATTTGAAAGTCTGTTCTATTGCCAACATGACTAGCTAAGTTATAAAATTCGATCTTACAGTGTTAAACTTTCACCGGGTAATTCATAGAAACAGATCGTAATTTTGGTGTGCATTAAAAAGGAGTCATGCGTGCATTCAGATTTGTGTTCTGCTGCTAATTTTCCTCACAATAGACAAACATCGTCTCATTCTGTTTTCGAACAACCCAGGGTATGAAGCCATGTCACCTTGTAACTGTACATCAACCATAGTGATCGTAAACACTAACACTGTATATGACGTGAGTTTGATTACATGGATCCGAGTGTAAAGGGGGTACTCATCTGCATGTCACTCCCATTCTGAACCGGAACATAGGACTATGAATAAAGCCAGCCGCTGTTGAGCCTCAGACATGTCTGTTGTTCATTCCAGGTGGGAGAAGCGTAGAACATATTCCATTGTTGTCACAAGCAATCTACATCCACGACAGCTGGACTGCTATTAATTCACACAAGTCAGTCACTCATGAAACAAGATAGAATAGCTTTATTAGGCCTTGAACAAAAGTAGTATTTCGATTGAAAGCTGAAGAAACCAGACCAATATTAACAGATGAAACAACTCTGTGGGTACACGTACTGTATACAACATGCATAAGAAACATAGAAAGCTGAAGAGACTGTTTCCTTTGACCATCTAAACGTACGAAGTGTCATTTAGTTAGTAAAATGCCACATTTTTTGGTTTATTTTTTGCCTCCCTCACATCATGAGATGATATCTGTCTAATGTATGTATTATATGTAACAAGCAGGAAGAGTGAGGAAGTGTTCATCAACAAATTTGAGTACAGGTGCAGGCTAAAAAAATACTTACATATTCCTGGGTAAAAGTATGACTTTTATGCGACTCCTCATTCATGATTTATTGGTGAGCATAGGCAACATACCGTATGTAAGAAACAGAAGCTCTCCGAAAGGGAACATGCAGTCCTGCCATAGACAATCATCAAACAGAACTCTACACACCTCCATTCCTCTCTGTCTAGAACACCACATCGCATCAACGTGTTCTCATTATGGCCATTTGCCCCATTACTCAATAGTAGTACGGATGTTTCTAATTCAATCAGAGCTGGTCATCTGAATCTACTACAGCTGGGAAACTCTTGTCAAGTTTTGCTGCTTCTTTTAGGTGGATATTCCTGAATTTCGAGCTGCATCTCATGTCCCACAGGTGCATCTTCATCTCCTTCCACCACGATCCCATCTGGGGAAGCAGCCAGGAAGGGAGATGGTGTGTGCACCACTAGGCCGGAGTTCTTCACCTTGTAACGTAGGCTAAGGGCTTTGAATGCATCATGCTCATGCTCTTTACCAAACTGTGTGTATGGTTGTGAACTGGATTGGGTTTGTTAGGTTGTCAGCTAACTTTGTGTGCTTCGTTTTCCTCCTGATGACAAGTTTGAAGCTGTTATCTGTTCCATCCACTCCTAGTGCCATATCATGGTGCTGGTTGCAGTGCCCCTCTACACTGACCACACAGATGCACATTGCAGCAAGGAGAGAGGCACCCGGGCAACACGAGGCGCGTCTCTTGTTTTCATTGATGACAAAACCTCTGCCTTGATAAGCACTACATTACTCTCCTCCAGTTGTAGTGTTGACAAGCATCCTTTTCACATATCCATCTTTGAAAAACGTGGATCCATTTGCCTTATTAGCTCAGGTCAGCTGCTCTACGGTACTAGCTATGTTTATGTAGATACCGTGTGTCCACGAGAGATGACGGCAAAGATTACAACCTCTGCTCTGGTGGTGTGGATGTAGACCCGCTTGTAGCCAGCCTACAATGGCCAGGCGTGCTTCAATTAGAAAAATCCGACTTTCGTAAACTCTTCTGATTAAGTGATTCGGTTGTTAATCAGATCTAAGAAATATTATCACATAGTGGCCACTGCCTTTGACGTTAGATCATATTGGTCAACCTTTGAAAGACGAATTAACGTTAGAGTCCTCGTAAACAAATGCGGCGTCATTTTTGCGGAAAGTGTTACCCATGGTACGTTTAGTTCGATTTAACGTTTGCTACGTTGAGGACCGGTTTGTGTTGAACGACACGTTTCCCTAAAACTTTCTTGTACGGATGTGTTATTATCAGTTATTATTAGCTTTATTAGGCCTTGAACAAAAGTAGTATTTCGATTGAAAGCTGAAGAAACCAGACCAATATTAACAGATGAAACAACTCTGTGGGTACACGTACTGTATACAACATGCATAAGAAACATAGAAAGCTGAAGAGACTGCTTCCTTTGACCATCTAAACGTACGAAGTGTCATTTAGTTAGTAAAATGCCACATTTTTTGGTTTATTTTTTGCCTCCCTCACATCATGAGATGATATCTGTCTAATGTATGTATTATATGTAACAAGCAGGAAGAGTGAGGAAGTGCTCATCAACAAATTTGAGTACAGGTGCAGGCTAAAAAAATACTTACATATTCCTGGGTAAAAGTATGACTTTTATGCAACCTCATTCATGATTTATTGGTGAGCATAGGCAACATACCGTATGTAAGAAACAGAAGCTCTCCGAAAGGTAACATGCAGTCCTGCCATAGACAATCATCAAACAGAACTCTACACACCTCCATTCCTCTCTGTCTAGAACACCACATCGCATCAACGTGTTCTCATTATGGCCATTTGCCCCATTACTCAATAGTAGTATGGATGTTTCTAATTCAATCAGAGCTGGTCATCTGAATCTACTACAGCTGGGAAACTCGTCAAGTTTTGCTGCTTCTTTTAGGTGGATATTCCTGAATTTCGAACTGCATCTCATGTCCCACAGGTGCATCTTCATCTTCTTCCACCACGATCCCATCTGGGGAAGCAGCCAGGAAGGGAGATGGTGTGTGCACCACTAGGCCGGATGACATTGATGACAAAACCTCTGCCTTGATAAGCACTACATTACTCTCCTCCAGTTGTAGTGTTGACAAGCATCCTTTTCACATATCCATCTTTGAAAAACGTGGATCCATTTGCCTTATTAGCTCAGGTCAGCTGCTCTACGGTACTAGCTATGTTTATGTAGATACCATGTGTGTCGAGAGATGACGGCAAAGATTACAACCTCTGCTCTGGTGGTGTGGATGTAGACCCGCTTGTAGCCAGCCTACAATGGCCAGGCGTGCTTCAATTAGAAAAATCCGACTTTCGTAAACTCTTCTGATTAAGTGATTCGGTTGTTAATCAGATCTAAGAAATATTATCACATAGTGGCCACTGCCTTTGACGTTAGATCATATTGGTCAACCTTTGAAAGACGAATTAACGTTAGAGTCCTCGTAAACAAATGCGGCGTCATTTTTGCGGAAAGTGTTACCCATGGTACGTTTAGTTCGATTTAACGTTTGCTACGTTGAGGACCGGTTTGTGCTGAACGACACGTTTCCCTAAAACTTTCTTGTACGGATGTGTTATTATCAGGTTTATCTTGACTGATTTGCGTTATATATTTTTTATTTTGTATAATCAAGCATATGTTTATTTTCTTACCTTTTAATCAAGTCTTATAAATGAAGATGTCTTATTTCACTAGAGTAGCCTTTGCCGATTTTGGTTGTTCACAATTTGAATCGGTCATTTTTCTACATTCCGTGAATATTTTATTTTGTAAAACGGTATTGTTAACATTTTGAAACTGAAACTATTAAAGCTTGAATCTTTAGTTAAAACAATAACAAAGCGGCCAACCCACCTCTGTTTTGATAAGAAGCTGAGGGATGGGCCGGGAGAAATGTAACCACTCTCAAATTCATAGACAGAGCGATGGATGCAAGGACTGACCATCCATGATATCAACATTATAGTTTTAACCATGTTTTGAGGCTATGCAGTGTGTGTTTACAAACATTGGAGTAAAACAAGCTTATATTCTGGGTACAAGAGATTCTAGCAACAAAACAAAAAAAGTGTCAAGTTACAAATTACTTTGTTGTTTTGTTTACAGTTGGGTTTATGCCTATCATATAATCATTGTAAAGTTTGTTTCCCATACAGACTAGTAAATCATGTTTCTCGTAGATGGCTGTAAAATAAAAGTTTACCCCAAATCCTATCTATCACCATTTTATTACAATGAGGGGATTCTATTAAACAGGCACGAGTGTACCGGGCTATGGCCCGTCACGTGACCGGGAGAAGCTGTGAGGGAGGCGCACCCTGCTCTAATTAGACAACAATCGGCAGCGCTCGGTTATATTGTCAAGGCAGCATGATCCATCGTTCAGGGACATGGGAATGGAGATAACGCGTTTTTATCAAAAGGAATCCCTTTTGCATGTGAAAACACAGAATCCTACGCATTACTCCTTGTGCTTAAACTACCTTACTTTTGTTTTGAGCCAACTTTGCCATTGGTCAGAAAAGTACAATCACTTTACACCTGGTGCTAACTATGCCTACTCAGGCGCCCAAACCAGATTAACAGAATACCTTCAATGATTTATCGTCATTCTTTCTACAGCCCAGTGGGTGAAAGCGTGAGAAATTTGGTCCAAAGAAATTTCATTTTGGTGGTGTCTCCGCAGATCTTTGGTTTCTCCCTCATATACAGTCAATTATATTGTGCACCGGTCTATGGCCGTGACGTCAGCAGGCAAAATGAGAAGGGTCTGACTGAAACTCCCGGGAAGAACCGCCCAGGGAAACCAAATCCCTCTCTAGCTTCTCTTTCCATTGGCTCCTGACTACTTCGTTGTTCTGGCACTGGGCGGATTCGATTATGCTGAGCCGCGGGGCACCAGGCAAAGGCCCGTTACGTCATCGGGCGAAAGCGGAGAGGGAGGAGTGCAGCCCCCTTCTCAAATAGAATAGTAATCTGTGCCGCTCTGTCATTTTGTCAACAAGGCAGAATGGTGCATCATCCATTTTTTTCAATAAAATACATGTTAGAATTTTCTATCTCATTTTCATTGGGAAGGTAGATCAATCTCAAAAGCAATCACTTTTGCATGTGAAAAAACTTTGAACAGGGCTTTGAACAGGGCACATGGCTCAGGCCCAGGAGGCAGCCTGGTTCCAAAACTAATGCAATCAACTTTCACCTGGTACAAAACACACCTACTCAGGCGCCCGGGCGAGATTAAACAAACCCCCTCATTGTAGCTAAGCCTAACCCTTTTCCTAACCTGCCTAGGTGACTCCTGCTCCGTAGCACTCAAATCTGTAGCCATAAAATGCTTTGAAAGGCTGGTCATGGCTCACATCAACACCATCATCCCAGAAACCCTGGACCCACTTCAATTCACATATCCGCCCCAACAGATCCACAGATGGCGCAATCTCTATTGCACTCCACACTGCCCTTTCCCACCTGGACAAAAGGAACACCTATGTGAGACTACAGCTCAGCGTTCAACACCATAGTGCCCTCCAAGCTCATCACTAAGCTAAGGACCCTGGGACTGAAGAACTCCCTCTGCAACTGGATCCTGGACCTCCTGACAGGTCGCCCCAGGTGGTGAGGGTAGGCAACAACACATCTGCCACACTGACCCTAAACACGGGGGCCCCTCTGGAGTGCGTGCTTAGTCTCTTCTTGTACTCTCTGTTCACCCACAACTGCGTGGCCACGCACGACTCCAACACCCTTATTAAGTTTGCCGACGACACGGCGGTGGTAGGCCTGATTACAGACGACGACGAGACAGCCTATAGGGAGGAGGTCAGAGACCTGTGACAAATACCATTTTATTCTCCTAATCTGCTAGGTCAATTCACATAACCTGCTTCGTTAGTTCTCCTAACCTGTACGTAAATTATCCTAATTCCGCTACCTTAGTTCTATTAACCTGCTACATTAATTCACCTAAACTGTGATGTACATTTTCTAACACGCTACGATAATTATCCTAACCTGCTATGTAGGCTAAACAAACCATCTGTACTGACAAATTATCATAACATTGGCTGCCTCCTGGGCTTGAGCCAGGTGCCCCTTTCAAAACCCCAGCTAAGTGTGCCCCAAACAAAAGTGACATTGTTAAGCACGTGGAGTAATGAGTAGGATTCTGTTTTCACATGCAAAAGTGATTGCTTTCGATAAAAAACGTTTACCAATGAAAACTCTTTGAAAATTCAAAAATGTTGTAAGGAAAAGAGATGTATGCATCATGATGTAGACAACATAACCGATAGCAGCAGATTACTGTTCGATTAGAGAATGCTCTCCTCTCTTGCCGCTTTTTCCCGTTCACGACCGGTGCCCCGTGGCTCAGCATAATCGAATACGCCCATTGGTGTATCTGCAGTGAATATGGCGGATGCGGAAGGGGAGTCGCTGGAGTCGTGGCTCAGTGAGTTACATGCTTGAAAATTAAATTATATGTACTTCTTTATGAATCGTTGTAATGTTCAACAATTTTGCCATTCACAACGACATCACCAGTGCCAGCTAGAATATACATTTTATACAAATGTTAACAATGGCTATGTTCATTTATTTATCGTGTTTTGAGTCAATGTTTGGGGCATGAGAGGTGGCTTGCAATGAGCTAACGTTAGCTAGCTATTTTGGCAACAACAGTTCATGTTCACAATGCCCACGACCCTTTATTGACTCTTGTTAGGTAGCTAGCTAACTAAGCTTCTATTTTTTTGCTAGTTGTCAAGATTTTGGGAGTTAGTTTGCTAGCTAGATAGCTTAGCAACTACTGTATCTACTGTAGTTGTTTACAAATTAACCTCCAGCTGGCTACACAACTCTGACTAGCTAACTGCCTACCTAGTTACCTAATTTCCTGCAAGGGCTGCCTGCATTCGACTAGATCTTGCAGTGCTTGCGTCAAGACAAATGTGCAGTAATACATGACCTGTTTGGCTTTTATCACATTCAGGTGTCAGCCATGAGCAGTTTTTTATAAAGGAGCCTATGAAAACTCAGTCAGGGATAGATATTCATGTGATCCTTCCCCCTTGCAGACAAGGCCACCAACCCATCCAACAGGCAGGAAGACTGGGAGTACATTATAGGATTCTGTGACCAAATCAATAAGGAATTGGAAGGGTATGGATGCTTTTTCTGTGCTCTTCAAGTAACGTTACTGCAGGTCCCCTGGATCATATTTCAGAAGCTGAACTAATTTCTGCAGTGTTACGGTAGTAATCTCATTGTAATCAATAGGGTTTTCTGAAGATGTAATAGTTTTAACTTTTTATTGTTTAACTGCATAATCTCAAATTAGGCTAATTTGGAACTGTTGAATCCTTGAATTGTTTGAGATTTATTCTGATATTATATCATTTTAATTTCAGCCCACAGATTGCTGTGAGATTGTTAGCCCATAAAATCCAGTCCCCACAAGAATGGGAGGCGATACAGGCTTTGATGGTGCGTAACATCCCACTCCTACATTGTGTATTTGTAATTTATCACAAGGCCTATAATTCTTGGAGCTTTAACATTGACTACTTAATTTTGCAGGTTTTAGAGGCTTGCATGAAGAACTGCGGGAAAAGGTTTCACAACGAAGTTGGGAAATTTAGGTTTCTAAATGAACTCATCAAAGTGGTGTCACCTAAAGTAAGTAGATCATATCAACTGTTTTGTATTGGTCCTTAATCCCATAGTTCTGTATGTAATTTGTGGCTTTGTTAAAATGGAATCCATCCAGATGAACCCTGTTCCTGTTCCAGTATCTAGGTGACAGAGTGTCGGAGGTGGTGAAGAAGAGAGTGGTAGATATGCTCTTCAGCTGGACGCTCTCTTTACCCGATGAGGCTAAGATCAGTGAAGCTTATCAAATGCTGAAGAAACAAGGTAGGATTTCAACATAACCTGAAATAGGGTAAAAAAAATTTCATTCGTTTTTAGTCTATACTGTAAAGTCGCCATGGCACTTCTAACTGTTGCCTTTTTTCAGGTATTGTCACAGTTGACCCTGAGCTTCCTCTGGATAAGACACTGATGCTGTTGCCCCCATCCCGGCCCAAGAATCCTGTATTTGAGAACGAGGAGAAGAGCAAGGTGAGATGTTTCCTTCTTATGATGTTTGATGGAAGATCTTTGTATACGGACGCTATGAATTTACTTTGTGAAGAATGTTTTAATTGTGTTATCTTTAAAAAAATATATGTTTGAATTCTGTCTTTGGGATGCAAATAGCATAGGCTAGATAGCCATAATCTATGTCATTACAATAACAATTACACTATACAACCCTCCTGACTGTCTCATTCTTTTTCTCATTGGTCCTGGCGTGTTTGCTTTTCAGAGCTTCAAGTTGATCTATGATCAAAATATGTTTTCTCAAGCCCTGGGATCTGTCACAGGGCGTGGCTGCTGTGACTGGACCCTAAATGTGGGAAACAGACTAGAGTACTAGAGACTCTGACTTATTATTATTCTCTCTCTCTGTAGCGACTGGCCGAGCTTCTGAAGAGCAAAAAGCCTGAGGATCTACAGGAGGCCAACCGCCTCATCAAAAACATGGTCAAAGAGGTTAGCCTACATGCATCATCATACAGACACGCATCCAGTGACGTAGGCAGTAGTTGTGTAAACAGAGCTGCTCCACAAACATAATGACGTTGATGACGACCATAATGACGACAAGGGATTGAATCCGGCCCTCTGTCAGTCACTGTGGCCCAGTGGGTGTAAGGCAGGTGTGTGCTGTGTTTCAGGATGAGGTGAGGCTGCAGAGAGCGTCGAAGCGCAGCGGCACCCTGGAGGAGGTCAACAACAGTGTTAAACTGCTCAACGAGATGCTCAGCCACTTCAGCAGGGACCAATCAACGGATGGAGATAAGGAGCTTATCAAAGTTGGTCCACATCTTACTTCACTATCACTATTGTAGACTCTTCCCCCTCAAAAAAATTGAGATAGACACTTTTTATAGATTACCTTCGTGGAAAATAAAATGAAATCGCTTCCAAGACAATGAAAGTTTGCCTGAAAAATCTGTCTTTTGTTGTTAATACACTTTGGAAGCATATATGAAATGTGTTGTCATCACATATTATTATTGGTGTTGCTTTTTCATTTCAGGAGCTTTACGGTGACTGTGACAAGTTGAGGGGGACTGTGTTCAAGCTGGCCACAGAGACAGAGGACAATGACAGCAGCTTAGGTAACCAACACCCCCTGAGGCCTGCCATCTTATTGTCCGAAATAGTCAATTCCCTCCCATTGGTCATATTGATTGGTTGGATGAGCCTTCATTGTGACCTTTGACCTCTCGTGACCCCCAGGTGACATATTGCAGGCCAGCGATGACCTGTCCCGCGTCATCAACTCCTATAAGAGGATTGTGGAGGGACAGACTGTCAATGGAGAGATGGAGACACTTGGACCATCAACTACTACACAATGTAAGAACATGAGGGTTCACAGATTTTATTTTCTACCAGGGATTGTCCACCTTTTCCTTTCTGAGGCCCAGGTCTGGGGATTCTTTACAAAAGTATAAGCCCCCCTTCATCTGAGAACACATTGGTGTCTTATTGTATTTATCATCTTGGACTGTTTCACCCTCATCTTGTGAACTTCCCAAATCATGATAGCAGCAACAAATAAGTGAAACTCAATCAATCTCTTTCCTTCCCTGGCCAGGTACCAAAGACAGCAACCAGTCTGAGATCCTGATAGACCTGGCTGGTCTGGACCTCCAGAGCCCCTCACCACCAGAGCATCCTCCTCTAGCCCAGCACCCAGACCTCATCCCAGCCGACCTGCTGTACGGGTCTGCACCCCTCCAGGATCTTCAGGCCTGCCCTGCCATGGAGGACCCCAGCCCCGGCAAACCCTCTGCCGCACTGTCTCTACTGGATGAAGAGCTCCTCTCTCTAGGTACAGCACATCCTGTATCAGCACCTTTATGTCTTGGATCTGATAAGAAAGCATTAGTCTTGTGTGTCATTGTGATTCATGTTTTTGACATTGAATTCACATAGTAGACTCACCTAATACCCACATATATTGCCAAAGTCTCTCCCTCTTCCAGGAAATGTGGGTTTTCTTGATAGAACAGGAGAATAAATTGACTGATATATGGACTGTTTGTTTGTTTCAGGACTTAATGACCCAGTTCCTGCAAAAGATGACTTGAATAATCTGTGGACGACATTTTTGCAGGTAAATTTTCAAGTGTCCTAACCAGTCAATACTTTCAGAAGCATTTATCTGGTAGAAATATTTATCCTTCCTGGAAATATTGATCTTAAAAATATTAGCATGACACACATTGTATAATGTGATGTTAAACCCCTTCTCTTCCAGGCTCCCAACCCAGTTTTGGACCTGTTTGGCAGCGCCCTCCCAGCTACTGTATTCTCTGCAGCTTCTACGACAGCCGCCAGTTTGGACCAGTTAGGAGCTTCTACAACAGAGCCTGTTTCTAAGACAGCCGCCCATGTCAGTTGCCCACAATCCTCAGTGGCGGCCTCCTTTCCCTACCCCAGTGCTGCTGCCCAGGCAGTCTCCGCCTCCCTGAACCACAGTCTGCAAGATCTGGCCATGTTGGATCTGGGCAGCCCCAAGAGGTGCTCATCTCCACTACCAATCATACTTTATGTTCCTGTGAAGGCTAGATGCTAGCTAGCATGTAGCACACCATGTAACTGTGGAGGCTAGAAAGTGGATAACTGAAGTAACATTTAAATGCCACCATCTATAATAACCAATTGGCGTTATTACTTGATCTATTATTTTGAGTGTATGCAGTAGGGATGGGCGGTAGAGAGTACAGTTTTAATGTACATCCATCTGTCATCATCTACTATAGCATGTCTGGTGTGATCAACACCGGCGACCTGTTTGGGATGGGTGAGGCTATGGGTGCCAGTGCCTCCCCGAGAATTGGGATCCCCGCCTCCAGATCCAGCCCTCTTCCTCTGGGCATCCTACCGGCTGCTGCTGTTGCAGCCCCTACCTTGTCCCCTAAGACCCAGGCTGATGACAGCCCCCTTCTCCGCTCCCTGTCCCCCATCTTGATTCTCCCGCTGGGGCAGGCCAGCCCAGCCAAGTTCCCTGAGATCTCCCTAAGTAACGTCCACGTGCCCCTGGAAGCTATCAAGCCAAGTGAGTCCCAGGAAGACCTTAGCCTGATTCAGGGGTTTCTGGGTACTGTAGTTTGGTCAACACAGATGGCTCAGTATAGTGGCTGGAAGTGCAGATACTGAGTATTTTCTTCCACTGTCTGTCATTCTGTGATGTTTAAGGCAAGCTGTGTCCTGTGACGGCCTATGATAAAGACGGGGTCCGCGTTCTCCTGCACTTTGCTACCGACTGTCCGCCGGGCCGGCCGGACGTGCTGGTGATGGTGGTGTCCATGTTGAACACGGCACCTCTTCTCGTCAGGAACATAGTCCTACAGGCTGCTGTACCCAAGGTAAGGCTGACTTGGACAGTGGACACGCACTGTTACAACCTATTCAATTACACTGTGGTCTGTACTTACACTGTAGTACAGGGATAATCAACTAGATTCAGCCGTGGGCTAATTATTTTTCTTGAGTGGATGGTCGGAGCCAGAACATAATTACAGATCATTTGTAGACTGCAAAAATATATAATATTTGAAAACCTTGCTTACATTTGTATATGACCACATATATCTCTGTGTGGGAATACTTAGCAACAGCTCCCCAACATTAAAATCACTTGGAGCTGATTTCCTGGTGTTTTGACAGTATTTTATGTCCAACAATGGAGAAAAAAAGTTTGCTTAGAACCTGGGGGGCCAATTAAATCCAACGCTGCCAGTTGGGGAACCCTGCTGTAGTTGAGGAAAATATTTTAGCATACTTGAATCCTCACTCTCCTGACAAGTGAGATGTTCAGTGAGGTACTGCTTCAGACAGGCAGTGAAGTTTGCTCAAACTATAATATTTCTGAGTTATATATATATATATTATGAACCAAAGCCTGTCTTCAAACTGTCACTGATAACTCCCCCCCCCCCCCCCCCCCCCCCCCCCCCCCCGCCCTCCCTGTTCATTCCTTCCCCCTTGCCAGTCGATGAAGGTGAGACTACAACCGCCCTCGGGAACTGACCTGGCGCCCTTTAACCCCATCTTTCCCCCCGCCGCCATCACTCAAGTCATGCTGCTGGCCAACCCACTGATGGTGAGAGTCCTCCTAGTGTAGTCAATGAGAGTTATTCATCTGATATTTGCATGAGGTGAAAATGTGTTTTTTATAATGTAATAATATATTCCACTTAGTAGACGTAATGGTACAGTGAGTGTATACATTTTGTCTTTGTGATCCCTGCTAAGGTTCAGGATCTATTATTCCATCCTTTAGTTGTTACTTGGTCTTTATGATTCCTGACATCAGCTACCCATATCTCATATCACCTGGATCATTTGTGTGCTTTAGTTTGAAATCGAAAGGATGCTACAATGCTAACCAGCAGGCTAAGCTGGCATTCTAACTCTGTGCCTGTGTGTCTCTCGAAGGAGAAGGTCCGGATGAGATACAAGCTGACGTTCACACTGGGAGAGCAGCAGTGCACAGAGACTGGGGAGGTGGACCAGTTCCCCCCAGCTGAGATATGGGGGGCTCTATAGCCCCCCTAACCCCAAAATGGTGCCAAGGACAATACAGTAACACATGGTGGGGACAGCTTGAGCTTGAGTCTGTTGACACTACAAAGACTGTATTTGGGGGAGAATCAATGTATTTGTGAATGTTTCATATACTAGTAAGTTATTAAGCGCTATTATCATTGTGCCATTTGTTACATTGTTCTTCTGTTAGGTGTCATGTTAAAACTAAATTCGACTTCAAGCCCAATCTTCTCTGAATGGAATTGTTACAGAATTGCTGCACTTTAGAAATGCCGTACAGACTTACAATGTTTGGTTTTAGAGCAGTCATATACACTTGGAAATGTAACTTTCAACGGTCAATAAGAGCCAGCCTAGCATGTGATAAGAGTGGAAGTTATCACATGATATATATCGGGCAGTTACACAAGACTTACAATGAACTACCAGTAATTGGACAGGGACAATCTCCCGATTTGTCACAGTTAATGGAAAAGAAGCCCTAGACTAGTAGCATACGGTATACATGTATCTCTTTTCCGCCTGCCCCCTTTCACTTTATTCCAATACAATACCTCAGTAGAAAATGATGAAGATAAATGACAGTACAGATAGCTAAATGCTGAACACTTGCATAATGTTGTTGAGAAGAACTTTGTGAATATATTCAATTTAATTATTTGTATTTTTGGGAGCAGAGCGCTATTTATCTGGTCAGGTGGGATTTTTCTATTTCTACCTATATATTTCTATTAGTGCTATTTTGACATGTTTCAGTTATGGGAGGTGGTGGCCTGCCAAGGTGTGTGACTGTGAATCCTTATTTATTTTTAGGTGCTTGTCATGAAAGTATTGGTTTCCAGAGATGTTGTTAGCGAAGCAAGCTCTGTCTACTGTTTTGAGGTCTGTTTACTGCTGAATTCTTCCCTGCATACTGAACTCTTCCCTGCATACTTGACTTTGAATGGCTTGGTAGCAATTTAATATTAGTTTGTAGAAACCTGGGGCTTATCCAGGAGGGTGAAATATCACAGCACTTTCAGATAGACCTGTATTGAGTAGAACGAAGTTGTTTGAATAGGGAAGTTTGTCAGCTCTATACATTACATTTCTATCTGCGACGTCGTAAACCTTGCATCCCCATTCAAACAGCCCATGGGTGAAGGTGCTTTGCCTGCAGTGGTACAATAGGACATGAATCAGTCACTCAAAATAGGGCTTATGGGTGTCCCTTGCAATGTACTAGTATGTAACAAGAGTGTCTGACTATCTATGTCTGTATTCAGTCTGTCTGCGTTCTGAAGCCATTTTCTGTTATCAGTACCAATGTTACAATGGGAGGACTCTTCCAAACTTCAATATAAATTGTTGCTGTAGTTATTGTCAATTTTAGAGACTGGCAAATTAATTCATGTGCATTAATGTGTGGTTCTTTAATGAGATTGAACAGAAGTATGTACTGTAAATGTATTTTCAAACAGCTGTTTCACCGCATGAAAATTAAAGTCTTAATTTTAAAGAATTGCCACATTCTGTATGTGGTATGTTCATATGGCTGCCCTAACCCACTTGCGCCCATACAGACTGATTACCGGCGATGAAACACCTATAAATAGTCAACCCTCTTGGAAAATGTAATTTTACTTTGTATTTTTAAGTTTAGTTTCACACCAACAAGCAATACTGGGCACACACACTGTAGGTGCTCAGAAATGTAACACTGCACACACACTGAGTGCTCAGAAATGTATCGTCTGGAAAAAGCGCAGCACAGACAGCTCTCCAAACTGGCGCCGATGGAAGTGGCGCTCCTGCCGAAGCGTTGTGGAGAAAGCGCACAGTCGCTGAAGTGTAGCAGCCATGGCAGACGAAAAACCCAAGGTGAGCAATGAAACGTACTTTATTCGCAATATTTACAGTGAAGATGTATTTTCGTTATGTTGGTCTGTATGATATTCTGAAAATGTTTGAGGTTTAGAGCAGCTAATTTACTAAACCGGTTGATTTACTAGGAAATATTCCAGAATCGGTCTGGACCGCTAGGCTAACTACTAGCGTGTAGCTAGCTAGCGAATAATATCAGTAATGTGCCTTTTGTGATTTATTCACGTTGTCAGTCAATATAAGCAGTTTAATTTTCTAATTTAAATGTAATATTCATATTGTTCATATTCATGTGTTTTCTTGTCATGATGCAACCTAGATGACTAGCTAGCTAACGTCGAGGGCCCGTGCCCGAATAACAGTAAGGCAGCTAGCTAGCTAGATACAGTAGTTAGCATGCTAACATGATCAATTAGCTTGTTGTAAACATTGCATTGTTATGAATCGGGAGTATTCCGTGCAGACCATTGCACTTCACAATAATGTCTCTATCCAATATCATCCGTGATTTGAAAGTTAGTTTTGATGTGAATGATGGTTTAGTTACTAGAGAATGATCCAAATATCCACTCCCTTCTCTAATCATGGAATCTGTTTTAAGGAAGGAGTAAAGACGGAGAACAATGACCACATCAACTTGAAGGTGGCAGGACAAGACGGCTCAGTGGTGCAGTTCAAGATCAAAAGGCACACACCTCTCAGCAAACTCATGAAGGCATATTGCGAAAGACAGGTAAGGCAACATCAGCATCCATTGACTGACAAACATGCATGTGTAGCACATGGGGATGTGTGAAACTTACTCCTCAGCCTGAAGTATCCCCACTTGCGCTAGCGAATAGCTAGCTAGAATAAGACGCTTCAGGAGGGCGGTCACGTGTGTTACAAGGCAGAGGTCCGGAGTTCATGCAAGGTATGAGCCAAATCGGGAGGATGTTGTACTCACTAAGCAAGCAACATGTACACATGCATCCAGACTGAGGGCTTTATTGCAATGCACAAGTTCCCTTGATTGAAGTATTGTGTATTTTATAGTATTTGAAGTTAATATTTAAGTGTCTTGTGATGCCTTTTCACAGGGCCTGACGATTAGGCAAATCCGGTTCCGGTTCGATGGTCAACCAATCAACGAGACAGACACACCAGCACAAGTAAGTTGGTGGATAAGGTTTGTTATTGTTCCTCATATCATATGGTTGAGTTGACTGTTCATTGGCAAACGGTTTTATCCTGTGCCGGGGGCTGCCTCAAGGACCACATAGTTCCCTGGAGGCAGAGGTTCAATCCCTGTTCCTCCACTTTCTCTCCTGTAATCCTCTCATCTGGCTCCCCTTTAACATTCTGATCTGAACCTGTCAATAAAACTTCAAAATACCCCCCAAAAATATTTTAAAAAACATGCTTATAAATTGCTATGATGCTATAACTGATCTTGACTATGACTTTTGTTTTTTCAGTTGGAAATGGAAGATGAAGACACAATTGATGTGTTCCAGCAGCAAACGGGAGGTTTTCACTAGGATCCTATGTTCCCCACCAACACCCCTACCTCCCCTAATAATGTATTTTCTGAAACTCTGCTTTTGAATACCAATTCGACCTCTAACTCCTATCCCTTGGCACTTCATGCAGATCTGAAAAGATTGGACCAATATGGTAATATCTGACTTTCTGTGTTATAGCCATATTGGATACTTCCAATCCTTTCAGGTCTACAGGAGTAGGAGTTTTGTCAATTTGGGATTCAGCATACCTAGTTCTACAAGTGTCAATACCATTCACTCTGATATTCACAAAATGCACATAACATACTGTTGTATATTATATCATCCTTGCATTTATTCTGTACATAAACAACTGAGTGAGGATACCTATTGTCAGATCCTGTTTCATGTGCTGAACTAATCCAGCAATCAAAGCCTACAATTCTGGACAATGTCTTTTGGAAGGTGTGTGTAAGTTCTTTACATCTAAATCATCCGTTTTGACGATTGCTGGTCAGACTTTTCTGTTTCTGTTTTCAGAGATGGATTCTTGATCTTCATTTTTTTTTATACTTATGTTGTAGAAGTTGTTTGCGATGCAACTTGTATTGATGTTCTCCAATAAGCCTGCATTTAAATTGACTCATCTGTTATTGTTGAAATAAATGTAATCTTTTTTATATTTGTCTCTGTCATAGATATATACAGTGCCTTCGGAAAGTTCAGACGCCTTAACTTTTTCCACATTGTTAGGTTACAGCCTTATTTCTAATATGTATACAATTATTTTCCCCCCTCAATCTACACACAATAACCCATAATGACAAAGAAAAAAAGTTAAGTTTTTGCAAATTTATAAAGAAATAACCGGAATACATTTACATAAGTATTCAGACTCTTTACATGGTACTTTGTTGAAGAACCTTCAGCAGCAATTACAGCCTCGAGTCTTCTTGGGTATGACGCTATTTGGGGAGTTTCTGCCATTCTTCTCTGTAGATCCTCCTAAGCTCTGTCAGGTTGGATGGGGAGCGTTGCTGCACAGCTATTTTCAGGTCTCTCCAGAGATGTTCAAGTCCGGGCTCTGGCTGGGCCACTTAAGGACATTCAGAGACTTGTCCTGAAGCCACTCCTGCGTTGGCTTGGCTGTGTGCTTAGGGTTTTCCTGTTGGAAGGTGAACCTTCGCCCCAGTCTGCAGTCCTGAGCAGGTTCTCTCTCTGCACTTTGCTCCGTTCATCTTTGCCTCAATCCTGACTAGTCTCCCAGTCCCTGCCTCTGAAATACCATCACCACAGCATGATGCTGCCACCACCATGCTTCCCTGTAGGGATAGTGCCAGGTTTCCTCCAGACATTACGCATGCATTCATGCTAAAGAGTTCAATCTTCGTTTCATCTGACCAGATAATCATTTTTCTCGTGGTCAGAGTCTTCAGGTGCCTTTTGGCAAACTCCAAGCGGGCTCTCATGTGCCTTTTACTGAGGAGTGGCTTCTGTCTGGCCACTCTACAATAAAGGCCTGATTGGTGGAGTGCTGCAGAGATGGTTGTCCTGGAACGTTCTCCCATCTCCACAGAGGTACTCTAGAGCTCTATCAGAGTAACTATTAGATTCTTGGTCACCTCCATGACCAAGGCCCTTCTCTACCTATTGCTCAGTTTGGCCAGGCAACCAGCTCTAGGAAGAGTCTTGGTGGTTCCAATCTTTTTCCATTTAAGAATGATGGAAGCCACAGTGTTCTTGGGGACATCCAATGCTGCAGAAATATTTTGGTACCCTTCCCCAGATCTGTGCCTCGATGCAATTCTGTCTCGGAGCTCTACAGACAATTCCTTCGACCTCATGGCTTGGCTTTTGGTCTGACATGCACTGTCAACTGTGGGACCATATATAGACAGGTGTGTGCCTTCCCAACTCAAACAATCAATTGAAATTACCACAGGTGTACTCCAATCAAGTTGTAGAAACAGCTCAAGGATGATCAATGGAAACAGGATGCACCTGAGCTCAATTTCGAGTCTCATAGTTAAGGGTCTGAATATTTATGTAAATAAGGATTTCCTGTTTTTACTTTTTAATAAATGTGCAAAAATGTCTTAACCTGATTTTGTTTGTCATTATGGGGTATTGTGAGTAAATTGCTGTGGAAATTGTTTTATTTAATACATTTTAGAATGAGGCTGTAACGTAACAAAATGTGGAAAAAGTCAAGGGGTCTGAATACTTTCCGAAGGCACTGTAGATTTATCCTGCCATGTACTCTTGATGATGGGCAGCTGATGTCTCAATACATTTTGTTAGGAAAAGTGCCATTTTATTGATATGCCTGTGTGTCAATCTCACACAAACTGTAAAAGGTAATTAGTGCCCTGTGTTTTGGTTAATAATGTCACATGACCTGGATTTTAACTTGGATTTGAAGCCTTTTCCAAAAAATTAAAGCAATTGTCTTGAGGTTGGTGCTGGACCATCAGACATAAAAAGAAAGGGGGATGTTTGATGAATAAGCTTTAAATAAAGATTCAAATCCAAGTCATGACATAATGATAATATCAAATAGAAATATTACTGCTTAAAACCCCCATACAGAACCAGTCAGTCAATGCAATAGAGAACAATAATTTAAAAAATCTGACGATATGAATGACAGGTCATCTACTTACCCACTAGTTCATGATTATGATTCTGATCTACTGACTAGTGGAACACGATATGAATTGGTGATCATCAACCATCTGTTTACACAGGAAGCCCAATTGTGATATTTTTTTCACTAATTGGTCTTTTGACCAATCAGATCAGTTCTGAAAAAGATATGATATGATTGGTCAAAAGTTCAATTAGTGGAATTAAAGATCAGAATTGGGCTGCCTGTGGAAATGCAGTCCAGGTGACCAAGATAATCATTTTTCTCATGGTCAGGGTCTTCAGGTGCCTTTTGGCAAACTCCAAGCGGGCTGTCATGTGCCTTTTACTGAGGAGTGGCTTCTGTCTGATTCATATAGTCTGATTTTTCATGATTGTTCTCTATTGTATCAACTGATTGGTTCTATATGGGGTGTAAAAACAGAAGTATTTGTCAGGAAAGGATTTATCTCAAATTGTTTGATTGTACAGAAAGGAGGGTTATAATATCTCTAGATTCAGACATCATATGGATAATTTTTTTGTTGCTGAGGACAGTGCGCTTTTCTTTGGGCGCGCAGGTCGTACACCGATTCTCCAATCAAATGCATGATTAATGAGTCAGGAACCAATCAAAATAACGAATCGTCCTTTTGTGGGTGGCAATTCAACCATGGAAACGCCCTCTTCACGTTTGTGGTTTAAAGGCCGATTAATCCTTTTGCTTGTACTGGGTGGAGTAAAACGAGTCTGAGGTGGTGAAATATTGGTCTAAAAACGCCAAAATCGTCGTGTTATTTGCGATAGCTTATCAACTCTTACCAGTCTCTCACAAAATGACGACGACAACTATATATTCAGGCATGGAAGCCGGAGCAAAAAGCAGCTCCAGGTAAGCATCATGACATGTCAAGACCCTTGCATTTTCAGCCAAATGTCAAATGATGCAGCCCTCATCTAGACAGCTAAGTTAGCTAGCTAACCTTTAACTATCTGGTGAACAATAACTAACTGTCAAACAATACACAATTTTCTTACCCTGTTCGTATTAATGGCATTGTATATGATTTGTGAGAGGATGTATTTTACGATAAATGCATCTGTGGCCACAACCACCGTTGATTTTTGCCTCTTTGTATGTGGAACAGGCTAACGTTAGCTTGCTAGCATTTAGCTAGGGAATGTAGCTAGCTAACGACGTGCTCTTAGGTGTGTAAAAGCAAGCTAATGGTTCTAACTGATTGCCTTCAAATGAATCAACATTTGCGTGTTCTTTTATCCAATGCAGTGTGCATGACACTAGAAACAGACTGCTAGCATGACACTTGTCGTTGGCTAGCAAATCAATTAGTTAATTTTATGGTTGGGTGGGGCCCCATGTGGAAGATGCTTTTTCTAGCCGACTAACGTTACCAGTATCCACGTTGCCAACCACGACCATGCAGCCCTCGTCCATAACTAGATTTGCTCAAATTAAATAATCACTAAACCTATATTTGGTTAGTTACTGACTTGCAAAACCAACTATGCTAATCAGACATAAATTATTTTCCATCTTTTTTAACTGGCTTGATTAAGGTTGATATCAGGCCGAAGCAGCAGCCCCACATACAATGACATCTGGGTATTTTATGACCTACTGGTTGTAGTGTGGGCTGGGGGAACCTAACATGTCTGTTATTGTGAAAATCGATCAAGTGAGCTTGCACCTGGTTTACATTTATGCAAACACAAGGCATGTAAATCAAAAATATGTAGTTTTAATTGTTAATCTTAACAGAAGGTATTGCTTTCTATCATTATCTCTAAATGCAGAGAAGCTGCCATTTCAAATATTATTTCATGCTTTAAAAATCCTGAAGTTTGGTCTCCATGGGTTTGTCACACCCATTTTTCATCCTCTAAGACCTCGGCTTAAAGGTGGGTTCACTCACTGCAGGAAGAGTGGAGCCAGCAGGAGCCCATCTCTAACATGAATTTAAAGCATTTAGTGTGTCTGCCTAGATTAGCTCCAGTCAATGTGTCAGCTAACCAGGCCACCATAATGACAGGTGTCAGGAAGGCTTTGAAAGGAATTGGTCTTAATGTAGTGTTGTGCACCAGACACTGACTTAATCCCCAAGTAGCCTGGTGATGATGCCCTTTGTCCTGTGCAAAATATCAGACAGGTGTGTGTGCACTTATTTTTTCTTGAGCAGGGACTCTTACTTTAAGGGTACAAATCCTAGTTTAAGGCTATACCAGTAAGAAAGATGCAAGTTAGTCTAGTTATTTATTTTACTCAATACTTTTCTGATTGATTTGTTGCTTAGGGTCCTGCGCCCCCCTGGAGGAGCCTCCAACATCTCTTTTGGCAATGATGAGGAAAAGCCCCCCAATCGCAAAAACAAGATGGCCTCCAACATCTTTGCTGAACCAGATGACCCACATGCTCATCGGAGGAACAACCCACCTGGTAACCCATTACCCTACCACAGCCTCTTGTTTAATACTTAAACTGTGCCTCTATAGCTGTATGTAGCCTATGTAATTTATCAGTACTCTTCTGTTCATGTCCTCAGTCTTTAAATCTTAAATTAATTTCTAAGTGTACTGTCTTAAGTTCAGTTTTCAAAGGTCTTAAAAAATGCAACAGATGACTACAGTGTTTCCGTTATAGTGCCACTGCTTAATTGTTGCCATTGCGGCAATTATTACTATTTTTAACTTAAAATAATACTAGAGGCACACTTTCAAAATGTTAGAGCTATCCAACTATGTGTGTGTACGTCATGTGAGTCGAGCCGTTGCCAGAGGAGAGAGCAAAATTGCCTATACACATATTTTTTTAAAATTAGGATCCACATTAGCTGTTGCAAAATCAGCAGCCACTCTTGTGTCCACATGGAACATGACATACAGAACATTAATAGACAAGAACAGTTCATGGACTGGACTATATTAATAAAAATGTAAAAAGGGAAACGTAGCCTACATGTACATATCAATACATCTAGGTAAAATAGGGAAGAAGCAATGTGTTGTGAGGTGTTGCTTTATCTGTTTTTTGATACCAGGTTTGCTGTTCATTTGATGGAACGGAGTTCTATGCAATAATGGCTATATATAATACTGTACACTTTCTTGCATTTGTTTTGGGGACTGGGAAAATACCCCTGGTGGCATGTCTGATGGGGTGTGTCAGAGCTATGTGTAAGTTGACTGCAAACAATTTGGTATTTTCAACACGTTTCTTATAAGAATTAGCCCTTTGACTACAATGAAGAGCAAGATGTGCCGCTTAACTAAGTCTTTCCTTGCATCACTTGACTGGACAAAAATCGAGAAGTCAAAACTAGAGCCTGCAGGACTTGCTTTTTGGAGTGCGGTTTCAAAAAAGCAGAGGATCTCTTTATTATGGACAGACCTCTCCCCATCTTTACAACCATTTGAATCTGTTTTGACCATGACAGTTTACAATGAAAGGTAACGCCAAGTAATTTAGTCTCAACTTGTTCAACAGCCACACCGTTCATTACCAGATTCAGCTGAGGTCTAGAACTTAGAGAATGATTTGTACCAAATACAGTGCTCTTAGTTTTTATGTTCAGGACCAGTTTATTACTGGCCACACATTCCAAAACTGCTACAACTCTGTTAGGGGTTTCAGTATTTCATTCGCTGTGGT
Source organism: Salvelinus namaycush (assembly GCF_016432855.1). Lineage (NCBI taxonomy): Eukaryota > Metazoa > Chordata > Actinopteri > Salmoniformes > Salmonidae > Salvelinus > Salvelinus namaycush. The sequence goes on from NC_052345.1 coordinate 12,654,205, forward strand.
TGCTGACACGTATATGGTTGAATCATCAGCTTACGTGGACACACATCCTTTGTTTTATACCCAGTGGCAGGTCATTGGAAAAAATAGAAAAGCGGGACTAAAGAGATGCCCTGTGGTACAGCGCACTTTACTTGTTTGACACTTTAGAGAAGCTTCCATTAAAGAAAACCCTCTGAGTTCTATTAGATGGCTCAATCACAATATGGCAGAGGTTGAAGAGCCACAAGACATACAATACCATTCAAAAGTTTGGGGGTCACTTAGAAATGGCCTTTTTTTTGTCCATTAAAATAACATCAAATTGATCAGAAATAGTGTAGATGTAAATAACTATTGTAGCTGGAATAAGCCTTATTTTTTTGATTGAATATCTACAGAGGCCGATTTATCCGCAACTTTTCCATGTGAGAAATTGGCAGAGTTCCTCGGTCCAGTGTCTGTTCTTTTGCCCATCTTTTTATTTACCAGTCTGAGATGGCTGTTTCTTTGGGATGCTGGCCTTCTAGGCAGAGTCACCTCTTCACTGTTGACGTTGAGACTGGTGTTTTGCGGGTACAATTTAATGAAACTGCTAGTTGAGGACTTGAGGCATCTGTTTCTCAAACTAGACGCTCTAATGTACTTGTCCTCTTGCTCAGTTGTGCACCGGGGGCCTCCCACTCCTGCTATTCTGGTTAGAACCAGTTTGGGCTGTTCTGTGAAGGGAGTAGTACACAGCATTGTACGAGATCTTCAGGTTCTTGGCAATTTCTTGCATGGAATAGCCTTAATTTTTCAGAACAAGAATAGACTGACAAGTTTCAGAAGAAAGTCCTTTGTTTCTGGACATTTTAAGCCTGTAATCGAACCCACAAATGCTGATGCTCCAGATACTCAACTAGTCTAAAGAAGGCCAGTTGTATTGCTTCTTTAATCAGAACAACAGTTTTCAGCTCTGCTAACATAATTGCAAAAGGGTTTTCTAATGACCAATTAGCCATTTTAAAATGATCAACTTGGATTAGCTAACACAACGTGCCATTGGTACACAGGAGTGATGGTTTTTGATAATGGACCTCTGTACACCTATGTAGATATTCTATTAAAAGTCACGTTTCCATCTACTATAGTCACTTACAACATTAACAATGTCTGCACTGTATTTCTGATCAATTTGATATTTTAATGGACCAAAAAAATGTGCTTTTCTTTCAAAAACATGGACATTTCTAAGTAACCCCAAACTTTTGAATGGTAGTGTACTTTTGTACTTTTAACAGGTTATGGTCAATAATATCAAAGGCTGCACTGCAATCTAACAGTACAGCTCCCACAATCTTTATCAATTTCTTTCAACCAATTATCAGTCATTTGTGTCAGTGCAGTACATGTTGAGTGCCCTTCTCTATAAGCATGATGAAAGTCCTTTACAATTTGATAGACAACCCTAATTAGAGCTGGGCAGGTAAACTAAAATTACTGACACTGACTTTGCCCTCTTACCAAAGTTATTTTGCTTTCTTGGTGATTAGGCTGTAAAACATTTCTGCAGAATTTTTGGTGGTTCTAAATCCATTATTTGGTCAACAGTGATGTGCTTTACCTTCTTCCAGCAATGAAAGTACACTACATGTATGTGGACAGCTGCTCGTCGAACATCTTTTTCCAAAATCATTGGCTTTAATGTGGAGTTGGGGCCCCTCACCCTTTTTGCTGGGAAGGCTTTCCACTAGATGTTGGAACATTGCTTCGGGGACTTGCTTCCATTCAGCCACGCGCATTAGAGGTCGATCACTGAAGCTGGCCGATTTAGGCCTGGCTCACAGTCGTCTTTCCAATTTATCCCAAAAGTGTTAGATAGGGTTGAGGTCAGGGCTCTGTTCAAGCCAGTCAAGTTCTTCCACACCGATCTCGTTCTGTATGGACCTTGCGTTGTGCAAGGGGGCATTGTCATGCTGAAACAGGAAAGGACTTTCCCCAAACTGTTGGCAGCACAGAATTGTCTGGAATGTCATTACGATGGCTAGCTGTTGCTTAGGGATGCAAACTAGTCACCTTTTGCAGTTTGAATCCAAAATGGGTGACTTGTGTGATTTGTGTAGAGCTGAGAAGTTTGGGCGGGGAGACTTTGGATGACTACTGGTTGCATGTGAACGAGTGATGCGCTTTTGGCTGAGCCTGGGATAAAGCCAGTATTAATCCAAACATTCACATAACGGAATGCAGCACGCGATTGAAGAGAGGAACAACCAATTTGCTAGTTACAGCATCAGCACTCGCTCTTTATACAAGTTAATTTACAGCAGCATGTCCCCTGAACCACGAAGAGGTAGGTGAGAAGGTGATGACGCGTACTTAAAACCACTAGCATTTGGAAAGCTTGAGATGGGGAGAAAGTGTGGTACAAGTATTGTTAGCATTAAGTATCTTGCCAGCTGGATCATTCTCCGTTAGCCAGCCAGAAATGTTGGGCAACATTTGCCAACTTAATTTCACACCATAAACTCAATTTGATCAGTTATCTGGCTAATAAGGTCAGACAGCTACAACATCAGATGAAAGTTAGTAACCTAACCTTTCGCCGTAATATTAACTGGTTTATGACTCCTTGCCGTTCCTCAAGTTATAACGTGTTAGTTGCTTACCAGACCCTGGCAATCTGAAATGTTACATTGTTTTCCCTCTATAGTACGTGGTAAATTTTCAGATTGAGAGAATTAGGTGAAAGAGGCATTGCTTGTTAAACAAGTGGAGCTGGGCCTGGCTTAAGCTGGATGTCACCACTGTATAGAGGTGGGGAAAGTATGGTGTTCCTTCCATCATTCAATACAGTGGATTCAAAGGGGTATGCCAGGTGTACACTGCCTGAAAGAGACCCTTTGTTGGCATAATTGATATCCTGCTCTGCTGGTACATTATAGAACAGATGTCCAAAGGCAGAAGGTGTACAATGTAATGTGTAGCCCTAAGATATTGCTTTTGTTTTCATTGACAGTAACACTTGTGACTGGGGATTATTACACTTTTTTTTTAACTCAGTGAATGTTATTTTTGCACACATGTAGCCTTGTGTACTTGATCAATGTCTACTATAGTGCCCACTATAAAAGAGCAAAAAAAGAATGCTTGTTTGTTTCATTCTATTTCTACTTAAGATGGGGGGGAGGTTTCTACCGTGTGTGTGTGTGTGTGTGTGTGTGGGGGGGGGGGTCACAAGCGTTCTATTATAAATGGCTAACTGGAATGTTAGTGTTTATTTTTTTTCTCCCAATACTTGTGTCATTTGCAGGAAAGTCTAGCCAACAAATAACATTTTGGATTGCTTTCTTTACATTATTTTTTTAGCTGAAAGTTAGTTTCACATTAACAACTTTTATTTTACAGACGGATCATATTCTTTGTTTAATTAGTTAACTTCTTATGGCTGCAGGGCAGTATTGAGTAGCTTGGATGAAAGATGCCCAGAGTAAACTGCCTGCTCCTCAGTCCGTTGCTAATATATGCTTATTATTAGTAGTATTGGATAGAAGACACTGAAGTTTATAAAACTGTTTGAATGATGTCTGAGTATAACTGAACTCATATGGCAGGCAAAAACCTGAGAAGAAATCCAAACAGGAAGTGGGAATTCTGAGGCTGGTTGATTTTCAACTCATCGCCTATCGAATACACAGTGGGATATGGATCAGTTTGCACTTCCTACGGCTTCCACTAGATGTCAACAGTATGTAGAACCTTGTCTGCCTCTACTGTGAAGTGTGGCCGAAGGAGACGGGAATGAGTCAGGTCTACCATGAGCTGACCATGCGCGTTCACATGCGAGGTAGCTCTGTTCCATCGCACATCTTAAGTCAATGGAGTTCTCCGGTTGGAACGTTATTGAAGATTTATGTTAACTTCTTATGGCTGCAATCCCGTTCACGGGATGATATGACAACAGCCAGTGAAAGTGCAGGGCGCCAAATTCAAACACATCTCATAATTGAAACTCCTCAAACATACATGTATCGTATACCATTTTAAAGGTAATCTTGTTGTTAATCCCAACAGTGTCCGATTTTCAAATGGGCTTTACAGCGAAAGCACCACAAACGATTGTTAGGTCACCGCAAAATCACAGAAAAACACAGCCATTTTTCCAGCCAAATACAGGAGTCACAAAAAGCAGAAGAGAAAATGAATCACTAACCTTTGATCTTCATCAGATGACACTCATAGGACTTCATGTTACACAATACATGTTTTCTTCAATTAAGTTCATATTTATATCCAAAAACCTCAGTTTACATTGGTGCCATGTTCAGAAATGCCTCCAAAATATCTGGAGAATTTGCAGAGAGCCACGTCAAATAACATAAATACTCATCATAAACTTTGATGAAAGATACATGTTTTACATAGAATTAAAGATACACTTGTTCTTAATGTAACCGCTGTGTCAGATTTCAAAAAGCTTTATGGCAAAAGCACAATATTCAATAATCTGAGAACAGCGTTCAGCAACAAAAGGAAGCCATACAGTTACCTGCCAAATTGTGCAGTCAACAAAACTCATAAATAGCATTATAAATCTTCACTTTGCTGATCTTCGTCAGAATGCACTCCCAGGACTCCCACAAATGTTTATTTTGTTCGCTAATGTCCATTTATGTCCAAATAGCTATTTTTGTTAGCGTGTTTGGTAAACAAATCCAAAGTCAGGAAGTGCGTTCACTAAAAGCAGACCATGTCAAAAAGTTCCGTAACAGTCAGTAGAAACATGTCAAGCGATGTATTGAATCCATCTTTAGGATGTTTTTAAAACCTCTCCTTCCCCCTAGCAGGGATTTAATTTAAAAATTGTTTTGTATGTTTCAGTGCAAAAAAAGTATCCTTTTTGGGCCCTCACCAGTGTGCATCCCTGGACTTGCTAGCTAATTGGACCTGGGAGATGAACATGGGTTGTTTTTGACCTGAAATGCTTTATATAAAAAAAGTTGTTGCTCTTTGTAGAATTTTGATGGTGGTGTAACTTTAAGGTGCATTGTCCGACTGGAGTGTGGACCTCCCGTCTTTCAATAACCCACGGGTAAAGGCTCGTAATGACCAATGAGTAGCTTGGAGAGGTGGGACATGCAGTGCGTCAAATGGCTAAAATGGAACCAAGTTTTATTTTAGTGCCTGGCTATGAAGAATTCTGAATTCGCGTGAAATTATTGAATAACATGTAAATTTTTATTTTGCAATGCTCACTGACAACGTGAGCTGTCTGGTCTGCATGTTAGCCACCCGTTGCACCCTCTACAACCACTGTGACTTATTATTTGACCCTGCTGGTCATCTATGAACATCTTGGCCGTCTACTGTTAATCTCCACCCTGTGTAGCCAGAAGAGGACTGGCCACCCCTCAGAGCCTGGTTTCATCCTCGGTTCCTGCCTTGAGTTTTTCTTAGCCACTGTGCTTCTGCATTGCTTGCTGTTTGGGGTTTTAGTCTGAGTTTCTGTACAGCACTTTGTCATCGACTGATGTAAAAAAGGGCTTTATAAATACAGCTGCTATTTAACCTGATGGCAATATTTGTTGGACTACCAAGAAATGTATTGGTGAATTATTACCCATGCATTCAACTGAATCCATCTATTCTGCCAACAATGCCTTAGTTTGCGTTATGGATTATTTTTTGGGGGGTAAAATAACCTATTTTTAAAACCAAGTTTAGTTTTGTAGCATGCACGGTGGATTTTTTATATTATTTTTTACTGATGTTATGATAGTCTGTTTCACATTTGCCAATTGGTTAACACTGTCAGTTCCACTTTAAGAGCCAGCCCTAAATATACAACTTTTTGCCAACAGGCTCATTTCTGGAGGGGGATATCAGCAGGTGTGCGCAGACTTCACAAATGGTATTAAATTGCATTAAGTCTTAAATTGAATTTCATCGACCCTGGAGATACTCTGTATGTGGGATGCAAGTTGCAACTTCCTCCACAAGAGGGCAGATCATGTTCATGTATGATAATGTGACTCTTTTCTGTATACATCAATGATGTCTCTTTTGCTGCTGGTGGGTCTCTGATCCACCTCTACGCAGACGACACCATTTCTGTATACTTCTGGCCCTTCTTTGGACACTGTTAACTAACCTCCAGACGAGCTTCAATGCCATACAACTCTCCTTCTGTGGCCTCCAACTGCTCTTAAATACAAGTAAAACTAAATGCATGCTATTCAACCGATCGCTGCCCGCCTGTCCAGCATCACTACTCTGGACGGTTCTGACTTAGAATATGTGGACAACTACAAATACCTAGATGTTAGACTGAACTCTCCTTCCAGACATCTCCAATCCAAAGTTATATTTTGAATTGGCTTCCTATTTCGCAACAAAGCATCCTTCACTCATGCTGCCAAACATACCCTCGTAAAACTGACCATCCTACTGAGCCTCGACTTCGGCGATGTCATTTACAAAATAGCCTCCAATACCTTACTCAATAAATTGGATGCAGTCTATCACAGTGCCATCCATTTTGTCACCAAAGCCCCAAATACTACCCACCACTGCGACCTGTACGCTCTCGTTGGCTGGCCCTCTTCATACTCGTTGCCAAACCCACTGGCTCCAGGTCATCAACAAGACCCTGCTAGGTAAAGTCCCCCCTTATCTCAGCTCGCTGGTCACCATAGCAGCACGCGCTCCAGCAGGTATATCTCTCTGGTCACCCGCGAAACCAATTCCTCCTTTGGCCGCCTCTCCTTCCAGTTCTCTGCTGCCAATGACTGGAACGTATTACAAAAATCTCAAACTGGAAACACTCATCTCCCTCACTAGCTTTGAGCACCAGCTGTCAGAGCAGCTCACAGATTACTGCACCTGTACATAGCCCATCTATAATTTAGCCCAAACAACTACCTCTTCACCCTACTGTGTATTTATTTATTTATTTTGCTCCTTTTCATCCCATTATTTCTACTTTGCACATTCTTCCACTGTAAATCTACCATTCCAGTGTTTTACTTGCTATATTGTATTTACTTCGCCACCATGGCCTTTTTTTGCCTTTACCTCTTATCTCACCTCATTTGCTCACATTGTGTATATAGACTTATTTTTCTACTGTATTATTGACTGTATGTTTGTTTTACTCCATTTGTAACTCTGTATGTCGAACTGCTTTTATCTTGGCCAGGTCGCAATTGTAAATGAGAAATTGTTCTCAACTTGCCTACTTGGTTAAATAAAGGTTAAATATTTTTTCGCTTCACAGATATTAGAAGAAAAGCTGTCACCGTGTTTGGTTGGGACAAAAATTGATAAGCCACAATCAACAGCATGATCAATGCTATGGGATGTCGCGCTGCCTTGAAGCAAATGGTCGCACCAGATACTGACTGGTTTTCTGATCCACACCCTTTTTTTTTAACCAAAAGATGAGTATTGGTCACATCTGTATTCACAGTCATGTGAAATCCAGATTAGGGCCTAATGAATTGATGGCTTTCCTTATGAACTAACTCTTTTTGTTATAGTTTTGTTCAGTTTATGATAAATCCAACTTGTCTTTTATTTATTTTTTAGCTGTTGCGCAGGGGAGGTCCACATGTTATCTGAAAGGTGTGAGTGGTTTCTGGCTTGCCCCAGGCAGGATGCAGGATGTTGAATTGGTGTGTTCCCTGTCTTTGTGGTGTGAGTGGTTTCTGGCTTGCCCCAGGCAGGATGCAGGATGTTGAATTGGTGTGTTCCCTGTCTTTGTGGTGTGAGTGGTTTCTGGCTTGCCCCAGGCAGGATGCAGGATGTTGAATTGGTGTGTTCCCTGTCTTTGTGGCTGTGAACGCTATCTCATCCTCCTAACTTTCGTTTCTAGGACATAACTCGCGACCCCTTGTGATTTGGCAATAACAAAAATAAACCATGAGCAGTAGGATCAATCCATGAAATGGCAGAGCTAAGCAGTTTGTCATTCTTTTGATTAGATGAGGTGTTTGGCTACTTATAACACTTATCAAGCATTTAAAATGGTATCACTGGCATGATGTCTGTACATTTGAATGTAAGGCCTCGATCGCTTGGTGATTGATCCTCATTCCCTGGGAATTGTCTGACTAAAACCATGTTAATTGTGTCACTTTTGTGTATCTACAGGTGGGAAGCCCACTGGAGTGCTGTGTGGAGAACCCTCGGCTCCACTGAGGAGATGTGCTGCCCAGTCGTCCTCCAACAACCACGAAGACTCCAATGCCGGGGTGAGATGGCTCAACGCTGATCACACACACAATCTAGAATTTCCCATGTTGACGTTTCCTCAAAGTTAAACAATAGGCGTTCATTGTTGAGGATTTCCTCTTTCACTTTGCTTTCATGTAGTTGGCCTACTCATTTCTGTTCTAATAAAGTACCCTTTTTCCCCTTCATCTCCTCTTAGAATGGAGACAATGACATGGGAAATGCTGGTGAGGACAAGTTTAATGTATTGCTTGCTAACTTCCACTTAATAAACAAGTTGTCCAGATTAAGAATACATATTCATGGGGGGGGGAAACATGATTTGTAGTGTTAAATGTTTACCATTAATAGTGTTTGTGTATTTTGACTTTGCTATTACCAGATGTTTAAAAGCTTCAAGTAGCAGTATTACATTTTATGCTTGAGTCTCAAGCGTGTGAACCTGTCTGCTTTCCCATGTTTAGATAACACTGTTGAGGTCATTCCCATCCCAGAGCAGATGGATGAGGCTCCCCAGCCACCCGGAGGCGCTTCCCAGCCTGCCGCAGGGATGACGTCAGGCCGCAGGAACCCCCCAGGGGGAAAGTCCAGCCTCATCCTGGGTTGAGGTCCGTCCTTCTCTTTCTCAGAACTCGCCGTCCTTTTATCTTTTTTTAAAAAGAATCTCCACCTGTTCATCTGAGTCCAGGAAATTTGTCCCGTCCTCTTCTCCCTCCCCGAGTCTACATTGTTTTGATACTTCTTTTTTTTGGTACTTTTTTGTTGTTGACAGAAGCACTTTATGTACGTGATCCAAGCCCCTGGCATCTGTAATGCTGTAGTCACAGGCCTGCTGGGTAAAGGGCATGAGGTTTAAGTTGTCCCTCACTCCATCCGGTGTCTTTGGCAAAAGTTCTGATGCGTGATCAAAAAGGTTTTGAAAAACAAAAAAATGGATACATATGAAGTTGTTGCTTTTGCACTGTGTTCATTGAATGGCAAACTGCATGCACGCCTGGTTTGTTCCAAGTCCGACTCATCCAAAACATTTTGGTGAAGCCTTTGTTTAAAAAAATATATATAATAAAAAAAATAAAAAAGGGAGGGGGAGGTAAGTTATACTGTGAATGTTTTTATTTTAAGGTTATGCTGGACTAAATTGAGTCGTATTAATTAATTGTTGGGGTACATGATGTAGTGTTGCATGAAGTTCGGGACTTAAACATTTCTATGGAAACTAAAATCCACACGGGATCCAAGCTCTCAAATCAAACCCTGGCGTTATTTCTGAAGACTAAATTCAGTGATTATGTCCTGAAAAATGGACATTCTTATGTCATGAAATGGGAAAATAAGATTTAATTTTTGTATCTGTAGTCCTTACATGTCAAAGTTTTAACTTCAGTGCCAGGTTTGAGTGGTTTTTATGCTCTTTTTTTAAAGGGAAACTTTCTCAACAGGTTAAAGTATGCCTGTTTGTGTGTGGTCTCCATCTGATAGAATGACAAGTGACCTTATGACAGCTCTGCCTACTTCTCGTTTTGCCTAATCTTTTCATTCTCCATGTGGGAGCCAACAATTTGGTACGTTAAGCAAATTGTCCAGAGTTTTTGTTCAAACTTCTGTCACGGTCTCTCTTACAGGTCTGATGCCTATTTTACTGTCTGCCTTGTACAGAAACCTGTGGTTCAATGTATGTATTTACCCACACAGTTCAATTTTGTTCAAATGTAATTTGAATGAAATTGTACACATGGCTTTAGTGAATTCATGTTGAAGTGCTTTTCTGAAGATGTTGAATGGTCAGATGGGCTACATGACCGTTACTTGTTCATCCAAATTCATGCAGGTTTGTTTATCACTGTAAAAGTCGCAATGAATATTGGCACAAATTAAAAGTCATTTTTGACCATACACGGCTATGTCTTTATTTCTGATGCTAATGGCGCAGTTAGCTGTAGTAATTCAATAACCTACATAGATTTATATACTGGGTGGTTTGAGCCCTGAATGCTGATTGGCTGACAGCCATGGTATATCAGACCGTATTCCATGGATATAACATGTTTTTCTTACTGTTCTAATTACATTTGTAACCAGTTTATACACTAATGGCAATAAGGTACCTTGGGGTTTGTAGTATAGTGCCTTTGGAAAGTAATCAGACCCTTTGATGTTTTCCGAAATTGTTTACGTTACAGCCTTCTAAAATGGATAAATAATAATCCTCAGTGATCTATACACGATGACAAAGCAAAAACAGGTTTAACATTTCTGCAAACTTAAATCTTGAAATACCTTATTTACATTTCAGATCCTTTACTATGAGACTTGAAATTTAGCTCCGATGCATCCTGTTTCCATTGAGCAACCTTGATGTTTCTACAACTTGATCGGAGTCCACCTGTGATAAATTCAATTGATTGGACATGATTTGTAAAGGCATAAACCTGTTTACGTAAGGTCCCAAAGTTGACAGTGTATGCCCGAGCAAGAACCAAGCCATGAGGTTGACGGAATTGTCTGTAGAGCTCCGACAGGATTGTCTTGGCACAGATCTGGGCAAGGCTACCACATTTCTGCAACATGGAAGGTCCCCAAGAACACATTGGCCTCCATTCTTTAATGGAAGTTGTTTGTAACAATCAAGATTTTTTGTAGGGCTTGGCTGCCCGGCCAAACTGGGCAGAAGGGCCTTGGTCAGGGGGGTGACCAAGAATCCGATGGTCACTGACGGCTCTAGAGTTCTTCTGTAGAGATGAGAACCTTCTAGAAGGCCAACCATCTCTGCAACACTCCACCAATCAGGCCTTTATATGGTAGAGTGGCCAGACGGATGCCACTCCTCAGTTAAAGACACGTGACTGCCTGCTTGGAGTTTGCCAAAAGGCACCTAAAGACTCAGACCATGAGAAACAATATTCTATTGTCTGATAAGGAATCACTGTCAGTCCTTTTGAGTCAGTCTTTACCTGACAAAGTCATGTCAAAATTAACATTTTCACATGTGCCGAATACAACCGGTGTAGACCTTACCGTGAAATGCTTACTTACAAACCCTTAACCAACAATGCAGTTTTATGAAAATATTTACTAAAATAAAAACCAAATTAACACATAACGAGGCTATATACAGGGGGTTCCGGTACCGAGCCAATGTGTGGGGGTACAGGTTAGTCAAGGTAATTTGTACATCTATGCATAGATAAATGACAGCGAGTGGCAGCAGTGTAAAAACAAGGGAAAAACAATGCAAATAGTCCAGGTGGCCATTTGATTAATTGTTCAGCTGTCTTATGGCTGTGTGCACTTCTGTTATTGACACAGTTCCTTCCTACACTGAATTCCAGCAGGACTAAGTCTGAGCCATGCTGGAATATTGATGACAATCTCTGCATTACCTCCAGTGAATTCTCCTTTGTCAGGCCTCCATTCTTCCCCTGTGTCACTGTCAGGCCTTGCAGTAGCCTGTGCTCATGGATGCCAAGGGAAACCAGCCTTCCCCCCCCCCAAAATGTACAAAAAAAAAAAATGTATATTTTTTCCTTCAATTCGCAAGAGGCTGAATGCATCCAAGCGAGTAAAACATTGCCCCTCTTCCTTAGTATGTGTAGGCCATCTATCTGATGCTGTCTGGTCAAAAATATTGACATTGTTGCATTGAATGCAAGGGAAGCCAGTGAGCATATGGCCTCCCTTGATTAAAAAAATAATTATAATAGTAGCCAGTCAGCGTTGAGCTAAACTGAGTGAGCTCAGTTGTGAATTGTCCTGGCGCACCTAAAAAAGTGTCAAGGGAAGCCAGTTTGGGTTCACACCATTCACAATACATCAAAAGCAGAACGTCATTTGCAGAAAACAAACACATTTTTGCATCTCGTTGTCCAAGCTAAATAGGAAAGAACTCCCCTCACCTGGTTGTCTAAGTGTTAATTAAAAGGACAAAAACATGACCTGCAGACACTAGGCCCTCCACGGAATCAGTTTGACACCCCTGCTCTACAAATGGGGTGAGTAGACATGTTTTTTACTTGCACGCATTCTCTCGCTCTCTCTCTCTCTCTCTCCCTCTCTCTCACACACACACATTATGTTGAAGTTGAAATGGTACTGGAATAGTGGAGGCAGTCCCTGTTTTCATTTCAACTTGCAGTAACTCTCCGTGGTTCTAAATCAATAGTTGTTTAGTAGTCTGATACTGTAAATCAGTGGTGTCAAACTCATTCCATGGAGGGCCTAGTTTCTGCAGGTTTTTGGATTTTCCTTTCAGTTAAGACCTAGACAACCAGGTGAAGGGAGTTCTTTACTAATTAGTGACCTTAATTCATCAATCAAGTACAAGGTAGGAGCGAAAACCCGCAGACACTCGGCCCTCCTAACTGTTTGTTACACTCAAAATGCAATGTGGACTTCACCGGACAGGTGTTGCTCTCTCGGTTTTGTGACGAAACAAAGGTGTGGTTGAATTTATTCTGACACTGTGTCTTCTTATTGTCTCTGCCTTAGGCCTATATATCACGGTGTCAAGGCATATGAACTAACAGGTTATAGAGCAAACAACACAATTATCACAACACATAGGTTGTAATATGGCTTTTTTTCTTCCTGGCTTGTCTTCCCCGGGGATTTTACCCACGCACCGCTACTGAGGCCTTGTGTACCGGGTGAAGTGGGAGGACCATAGACCACAGCCATATCCTTGTGGGAGCAGAGCTGTTCTTCCATCCCTATGATCAGTTGTCAATGAGTCCCCCGCCTGTAAACGTTTGAAGACTTCTAATTGCTCCAAAACGTTTTGATGAGCTTGTTGTGTGGGGGATAATAAGCTAGCAGAATTACCGGGTGCCCGTCCACAACTGATGTCCTCAAAATATACTTTTTGGGGGGGAGAGTGACTCCCCCAGACATCCAAAATGCTGTGTTTTTTAATTTGGGGTGCTTGTGCCTTAACGTTGTCTCTGTTTGCCAAATGTGGAATGAAAGCAGTCTAAGCACCCTATGATGCAATAAATCCAACTGATTTATCTAATTAGCAGCTGTTGAGTAGGGGAGTTCCGCATGCTGTCTGAAAGGTCAGGTGGGGAGACTGAGTGGGTTTTGCCTTGCCCCCAGGCAGGATGTTGAATTGGAGTATTTCCAATTCATCGCTCACTCTTCCTCCAAACTTTCATTTCTAGGTCATAACTCGCAACCTCTTGTGAGGGTCAATCCATGAAATGGCCAAGCTAAGCAGTTTTACAAGCTAAGCAGTTTTACAAGCTAAGCAGTTTTAGTTTCATTCTACTTCATTAGATGCGGTGTTCGGCTGCTTATAACGCTATCAAGCATCTTAAACATTATCACTTTTGACAATAGACGTCTGTAGATTAGAATGTAGCTCTTTATCATTTGGGGATTAGCCAGTTAATTCGCTGTCAATAAATGAGAATCAAACTGGTGGGAAGGCCACTGGAGTGCTATGTGGAGAGCCCTTTGCCACACTGAGCTGCTGCCCAGTCCTCCTCCAACAGCCACAAACACTCCAACGCCGGGGTGAGATGTTGGCTTAACACTGTGTTCGTGTGTGTGTGTGCGATATCAATCTAGAGTTTCCCGTGTTGTCATTTCCTCAAAGTTAAACAATGGGCGTTCATTGTTGAGGATTTTCTCTTTCACTTTGTTTTCATGTAGTTTTCCTTCTCCTTTCTGTTATGTTTTCTAATCACCTACCGTTTTTCCATTCATCTCTGTATCACATCCAGCTGTGATTGGGAGTCCCATGGGGCGGCGCACACTTGGCCCAGCGTCATCCGGGTTTGGCCGGGGTAGGCCGTCATTGTAAATAAGAATTTGTTCTTAACTGACTTGGCTAGTTAAATTAAGGTTAAATAAAATTCTAAATTCAAAAGTCTCCTCGTGACATGGGGAATGCTGGTGAGGACAGTTTAATGTGTTTTTCTTGTGCTCTTGCTGATTACTATTTTTCTCCTACAGGAGAAATGAAGGCCTAGTGCAGTCATTTTCTACAAAAAACATTTGTATTTATTTATCAGGGAGTGATGCAGCACCACCCTTACTTCCCGCAGCTATGTTGAAATGTTAAATATTTAGTGCATATAGGCTTGTTTCTGTCTATGCTATTACCACATGTTTAAATGCTTAAGAGTCTCAAGTATGTTATCCTGTCTCCTTTCCCATCTTTAGATAATGATGTAGGTGGAGAGGCCATTCCTGCTCCAGATCAGAGGGATGAGACGCTCCAGCTGTCAGGAGGGTTCTCCCAGCCTGCCGCAGGGATGCTGTCATGCCACAGGAACTCCCCAGAGGGTAAGTCCAGCCTCATCCTGGGTTGAGGTCCCTCTCCTTCCTTCCCTATCGCTCTCTTTCTCCAAACTCTGCCATCCTATTCTCAAAAAAATTATTCAAAAAAAGAAGAATCCCCAACCGTTCATGTGAGTCCAGGAATTTCGTCCCACCCTCCTCTTCCTTTCCTCCCTCCCCGAGTCCATTGTTTTCCATTGTTTTGATACCCCCTCTTTTTTAATATTTGTAAGAGTTTTTTGAAAGAAGCACTTTATGTATCTGATCCAAGCCCCTGGCATCTGTAGTGCTCTAGTCACAGGCCTGCTGGCTAAAGGGCATGAGGTTTAAGTTGTCCCTCACTCCATCCCGGTGCCAATGGCAAAAGCTCCGATGCGCAATTGTTTTTGATGGTGCGAGACTACAGAAGAGGAGGGAAATGGACAAGAGGGACCGTACATACACAAACGGGACCCAGAACTTACCAGGTTCAAGTGAGCCCAGACATAATGTGGCGGCGTCACATTAACCAAATGCATTCCACGGAAAACAGCACAACAATCGAGAGAGAACAGGCACAGAGAGCTCCTGAGAGTGACACACAGGGAACTGTAGAGGGCGGTGGGGCAGTAAAGAGACCCCAGGCTGAAAGAAGGGAACGTGTTGATGAAGGTGCTGCTATAGCAGAACCTATAAGGGAGCAAGCACACACTGAGGATGTTCAGGAGCCTCCAGACAATCCTAGGCGCTACCCAGAACGAAGCCACAGTCCACCAGACAGACTGGACTTATAAACAAACAAACAAAAACTAACTGTTCAAGTTCAAATTAAAAGATGCAAAATAACTACAACAAGTTCTGGGAAGTGTTTCAGTTGTGGTTTGGTAAAAGTAACTCTGATTGTATAAGAGAGGGAATGTTATGTTCTGTTAATTACTGATGTCCCCTTTAAGAATGGAGCATCCTTGGTCATGCGCAGTGTTGTTCTATGTTTATTCTGGTACTAACTCATTTCAGTAAATGTGAAGCTCCAGTTCCATTTCTTGTATTCAGAGTCTTTCTTATTATATAAATAAGTAATAAGAGCTAAGACACTACACCCAGTTTCCATTGTTTGGCAAAAACTGCATGCGCGCCTCGTTTCTTTCCGAGACCGACTCAACCAAAACATTTTTGGTGAATCCTTTAAAAATATATATATACACTGCTCAAAAAAATAAAGGGAACACTTAAACAACACAATGTAACTCCAAGTCATTCACACTTCTGTGAAATCAAACTGTCCACTTAGGAAGCAACACTGATTGACAATAAATTCCACATGCTGTTGTGCAAATGGAATAGACAAAAGGTGGAAATTATAAGCAATTAGCAAGACATCCCCAATAAAGGAGTGGTTCTGCAGGTGGTGAACACAGACCACTTCTCAGTTCCTATGCTTCCTGGCTGATGTTTTGGTCACTTTTGAATGCTGGCGGTGCTTTCACTCTAGTGGTAGCATGAGACGGAGTCTACAACCCACACAAGTGGCTCAGGTAGTGCAGCTCATCCAGGATGGCACATCAATGCGAGCTGTGGCAAAAAGGTTTGCTGTGTCTGTCAGCGTAGTGTCCAGAGCATGGAGGCGCTACCAGGAGACAGGCCAGTACATCAGGAGACGTGGAGGAGGCCGTAGGAGGGCAACAACCCAGCAGCAGGACCGCTACCTCCGCCTTTGTGCAAGGAGGTGCACTGCCAGAGCCCTGCAAAATGACCTCCAGCAGGCCACAAATGTGCATGTGTCAGCATATGGTCTCACAAGGGGTCTGAGGATCTCATCTCGGTACCTAATGGCAGTCAGGCTACCTCTGGCGAGCACATGGAAGGCTGTGCGGCCCCACAAAGAAATGCCACCCCACACCATGACTGACCCATCGCCAAACCGGTCATGCTGGAGGATGTTGCAGGCAGCAGAACGTTCTCCACGGCGTCTCCAGACTCTGTCACGTCTGTCACATGTGCTCATGTGCTCAGTGTGAACCTGCTTTCATCTGTGAAGAGCACAGGGCGCCAGTGGCGAATTTGCCAATCTTGGTGTTCTCTGGCGAATGCCAAACGTCCTGCACGGTGTTGGGCTGTAAGCACAACCCCCACCTGTGGACGTCGGGCCCTCATACCACCCTCATGGAGTCTGTTTCTGACCGTTTGAGCAGACACATGCACATTTGTGGCCTGCTGGAGGTCATTTTGCAGGGCTCTGGCAGTGCACCTCCTTGCACAAAGGCGGAGGTAGCGGTCCTGCTGCTGGGTTGTTGCCCTCCTACGGCCTCCTCCACGTCTCCTGATGTACTGGCCTGTCTCCTGGTAGCGCCTCCATGCTCTGGACACTACGCTGACAGACACAGCAAACCTTTTTGCCACAGCTCGCATTGATGTGCCATCCTGGATGAACTGCACTACCTGAGCCACTTGTGTGGGTTGTAGACTCCGTCTCATGCTACCACTAGAGTGACAGCACCGCCAGCATTCAAAAGTGACCAAAACATCAGCCAGGAAGCATAGGAACTGAGAAGTGGTCTGTGGTCACCACCTGCAGAATCACTCCTTTTTTGAGGGTGTCTTGCTAATTGCCTATAATTTCCACCTTTTGTCTATTCCATTTGCACAACAGCATGTGAAATTTATTGTCAATCAGTGTTGCTTCCTAAGTGGACAGTTTGATTTCACAGAAGTGTGATTGACTTGGAGTTACATTGTGTTGTTTAAGTGTTCCCTTTATTTTTTTGAGCAGTGTATATATATATATATAAAATCATGTACTGTGAAAGATGTTTATTTAGATTTTTAAAGGGTTATGCTGGACTAAATTGAGTCATATTAATTGTTGGGGTACATGATGTAGTGTTGCTTGAAGTTCGGGACTTACACATTTCTATGGAAACTAAAATCCACACGGGATCCAAGCTGTCAAATCAAACATACTGGAATCATTATTTCTAAATTCAGAGAATATGTCCAGATAATGGGCAATTCTAATGTCATTGTTTTGTATTGTATCTGTCGTCTTTACATGTCAAAGTTATAACTTCAGTGCCTGTTTGAGTGCTGCGTGTATAACACATTAAGAACACCTGCTCTTTCCATAACAGACTGACCAGGTAAATCCAGCTGAAAGCTATGAGCCCAAAATGATGTCACTTGTTAAATCCACCTCAATCATTGTAGATGAAGGGGAGGAGACAGGCTAAAGAAGTATTTTGAAGTCAAGATAATTGAGACATGGATTGTGTATGTGAGGGTGAACGGGCAAGACAAAATATTTCAGTGCCTTTGAACAGGAATGTTGTGTATCAAAAATCACAGATAATTATCCGACATGCGCAAAATGATTCGGTGAGAGGAAGGCAATGCAGGCGTCTGTAATTTTCGGTTTATCGTCCAAGCTCTACCACAGCCACATTCTTGTGGGATCCGAACTGTCCTCCCATTCCATGCTCCTGCTGCAGACGACTGCACTGTCAGTGGGTCCCCCGCTCGTGAATGATAGATTGAAGACTTCTAATTGCTCCACTTAGTCGTGCAAGGGATAATGAGCTACCAGAACAATCTGGCGCGAATGTGACTCTCCCAGACTTCCACAATGCAGTGTTTTTCATTTGGGGTGCTTGTGCCTTTGCATTGTCTCTCTGTGTGACAAATGTGGAATGAAAGCGGTCAAAAATCCCTGTACTAACCCAGTCAGTGCTTTGAGTCCTCAAAAACATAGAGCTTTCAAGAGGATCTCATTTTGTGGTGGTCTGAAGTCAATAATTCACCGAAAGCACAAATATCATACCCCCAAGACATGCTAACCTCTCACCATTACAACAACAGGGGAGGTTAGCATTTTTGGGGGGTGTATGATGGGTGTGTCTAACTTTCTCACTCATCATTATTCACGATTCACTCAGGACTATCCATAATCATGGTAGCATCCACATGAATGTAGATGTGTTCAGAAACATATTCTAAAATGACAAATTATTTACCATACATGTCTATTGGGCACAAAATAATCTGAAACACAACCAAAACAAACAGAAAATGCATCCAACAAATTTGTAGAGTCACAAGCTTGATGAAATCATTGCGTGCTAGAAACATGGGACCAAATACTACTTTCAGAGTCAATCTTAAATGAATCATTGCTTATTTGTCAACTGGTTCCAACCAACTCAATGCACCACATGTCAATCAGGAGCTCTGCTGGGGCAGTCCCAGCAGTTGTCTTATATACGGCTATACACAGACAAGTTATATTTGCATGATTTAGCATAAATAATTCATCATTACTGTTTTGTTTCATTCATGTGACCGACCAATACTAGTTCATAACATGTGACAGACCAATACCTCACGAGGCTCCTTATCTCTAAGCTGAGACCTTGAAACTGAGATAACTTTCATTCTCAAAACAAGGTCTGGGCGTACTGGAAAATTGCAGCTACTGATTGTGAAGATTCGTTCAGTCAGTCACTTGCATGAACACAGAGATTGGTTTATAGAAAAAGCACAAACATATAGCATAGATATTGGTAAAATAGAAAAGCACAAGTATAACATTTCCATCACAAGAGCTCACTGTATTTTGAACTGCAATAAATGCTGCACTTATTAAGAATGGCCACGCAATTCCAGTCAAAATAGAAGATTGTAAGAAATACTGCTGCCTACCATTTATATATCCAGACTAACTCCATTTGTTGCCACTATCAATAAACCCAGTGGTTGTCCTTGCTTTTGGACCTGCTGCCCCAAAAAAGGAGTGGTACAGAACTTGTGACCCACATGTACGTGTGCACACACCAACATGCGCGCAAATGTAGCATTACAGCCATCAATGTTGATGCATTTTCAAAACACAAGATAGGCTACAGAAATAAACTGTGTTTTACCCCTGCATTTGGTGCAGAAATTCATTAATGTTAGCATTCATTGTCAACTAGGGATATATCATGTCACTTCCCTGGAGTCCAGAGCAGGCAAAATTATACAGCCTACATGTAGCGGAGGTAGCATGATCGGATGGAAACCATGTTCTGTCTGCACCGTGCCATCACTTTGGAGGGCAGCATGCTTGCAGAGTGCTCATTGCCGGCCCGACCAACCACCCTAGTTTCATTTTGCATGAATTAACCATCTGGTTTATGTTACCATGCCAAACGTAGCATATCATACTCATTTGAGTGTCCCGATTTACATTTGTTACATCTACTATGTTACATCTAGTCTATGAGACCTGGCTGGCCAGCCCAACCTGGAATAAACAAGCGTACAGTCAATAACGCAATAGAAAAAAACAAAGTCTGTATACAGTGTGTGCAAATGGCGTGAGGAGGTAAGGTAATAAATAGACCATAGTAGCGAAGTAATTACAATTTAGCAGATTAACACTGGAGTGATAGATGTGCAGATGATGATGTGCAAGTAGAAATACTGGTGTGCAAAAGAGCAGAAAAGTAAATAAAAGCAATATGGGAATGAGGTAGGTAGATTGGATGGGCTATGTACAGCTGCAGCGATCCGTTAGCTGTTCAGATAGCTGATGTTTAAAGTTAGTGAGGGAAATATAAGTCTAAGATCAACCCTAAATATAAGATCAACCCTACCTGGATGCCTGATAAGCGGAACAAGAGGAGGGGGTTCCTGAAGCAGCTGGGAAAGGCACTTGTAACCCCACACATTCAAAGAAGGGAGCGCCTCCCCCACACAGCAGCCTCTGCAGCGCTTGTGAAAGCTGTTCAGGGGGCTGAATCTTGTCCTGATCCACCTGAGGCTGCAGCTGGGGCAGGCAAGAGAAGGAGATGCCAATTCTGCCCCCAACGAAGGACTGTAAAACAGATACTATGTGCTGCACATGTGAGAAATACATCTGCAAAGTCCATACACACACATTTGCATACTGTCCTATATGTCACAATTAGAGTTGATTGATTTATGGTTTTCACGTTTTTGTTTTCTATCTATTATCTTATTTTATTCTTATTTATTGTTGTTGTTTATACACCTTGTGGGTGGGGTCAATGGTTCAAAAAATGGGAGAAGACTAGTATTTTGTAGTTGAATTCCTCATTGTGCAGTATATAAGAATATATACATCACAAATGGTCCTTTTGTTCGATAATGTCCTTCTTTATATCCATAAAAACTCAGTTTAGCTGGCGCACTTCAGTCAATAATCCACCCAGTTTCCCTCCATCAAAATGCATACAAAATGAATCCCAAACGTTACTAATAAACTTTTCAAAACAAGTCAAACAACGTTTATAATCAAACCTTAGGTACTCTAATATGTAAATAAACAATAACATTTAAGACGGAGAATCGTTATTGTCTTTCCTGGAGAAAAATACCAAAGAACACGCTCTCTTCCACGCGCGACACTGCAACACTACAGCCAAAATGGGAGCCACCTAGAAAAACTAACATTTTTGGCTCATTTTTCCCAAAACCAGCATGAAACTCTTTCTGAAGACTGTTGACATCTAGTGGAAGACCTAGGGACTGCAATCTGGGAGGGATTCCATTGATTTTCCCATAGACAGCCATTTCAATGAGTGCTGAGCTCAACAACAAAAAATCCAGATGGATTCTCCTCGGGTTTTCAGCTGCCATATCAGTTCTGTTATACTCACAGACATAACAAAACTTTAGAGTGTTTCCTATCCAATACTACCAATTATATCCATATCCTAGATTCTGGACCTGAGTAACAGGCAGTTTACTTTGGGCATGCTTTTCATCCGGGCGTGAAAATACTGTCCCCTACCCAAGAGAGGTTAAATGCAGTCTTTCTGCATTGTGAAGAGGGAAAACCCAGATATTCAGAAAGTTTGTGATGAATGACAGGTTGTTTCTTCGTGCAAAATAGATTTGGGGTTTAAAATTCATTTAAGCTGCTTTATTTTAGGGGTTTAGTGAATGTGGATAATTTTTTACCCTTAGGACAAGGGGAGTACACAGAATGTTAAGACTACACAAGGGTTAAATGTTGAATGTTGAAATATCTTGTTTCTTCAGCATTTGATAAGCTTCACTGATCTTAGCCTCATCGGGTAAAGAGAGCGTACAGCTGAAGAGCATATCTACCACGCTCTTCTTCACTACCTCCAACACTCTGTCACCTAGATACTGGAACAGGGTTCAGCTGGATGGATTCCATTTTAACAAAGCAACAAATGACAGTTTGTTAGTGGAATTAAATCATTCCTCTAATGTACTCATTAATTAAATTCAATCTGTCTATTTATAAGAATTTGTAAGATACTTATTAACATAAAATAGACAGGATACAGTCTTATTAAAATTAGATAATAGGGTTTATTCTCGGAGCAAGCTCCCATTTGATCATAAACACAGGTTTATATACAAGATATGACGTCATAGGTTACAGAATTAAGTCTCATTGTCCTGACAAATAGAAAACGGGTACAAAAGTTCATTCTAACCTCACAGGGCACTCACATGAAACACCATATAATCATTTATCCTGAAGGCTCACTATAATTGATTACCACTTTAGCAGACAACTCAAGATAATAGAAGACCTAAAAAGTTTATCTAAACATCACAGGGCTAAGTTGGGTCAGTTCAACCATAGTTTAAAGACCCTTTCTGCTTATTTTATGACCCACAACACAAATCTCTTTTCCCCAGGCATGCAGAGTTCAATTAGTTATAGTTTTATCTAAAGCTAGAATTTGTTTTAACTATTTATTAACAAAATTCCTAACACAGTTGTTTATAGATCTATGGGGTCAAGGACCAATACAAAACAGTTGATATTATCTACTTACTTTAGGTGACACCACTTTGATGAGTTCGTTTAGAAAGTCTGGTGTCATTACATTACACTGACTTCTCTATGGACATCAGTGGACAGCTCTTCTCTCAAGGGCTCTTTGTCTGAAACCTATTGATGCTGCTTGTCTCCTCTTTGTTTCCGTTGATATTGATCGCGTATGATAAGTAATACGATGACATATGATACAATAAATCCAACTGATTTATCTGATTAGCAGCTGTTGAGTAGGGGAGTTCCGCATGCTGTCTGGAAGGTCAGGTGGGGAGACTTTGTGGGTTTTTGCTTGCCCCCAGGCAGGATGTTGAATTGGAGTTTTCCCTGTCATTATGGCTTTGAACTAACTAACATCCCGTCCTCCTCTTCCTCTGCTTGCTAAGGGCAAATAGAGCCACTCTACAAATTGTTACTAACCCAAACACAGTATGGAACAATCAAACAAGAGCTAATGATTTATAAAATAATAATAATTCTAGTTATATTATTCTTTTCAACTTTGTTCTGATTTAATATCTTCAGTTTTGTTGGAAAGGAAAGGGTTAACACTGGATACTTTTTTTAATCTTCAATCAGGATTTTTCTTGGTGGTCTCTGGGGAGATAAATATAGCTAGCTAGGCCATCAGAACCTAGATAGGGAAAGATGTTGGGGTGAAACATTTGAGTGAATCAACCAATCACATTTTGACTTGTAATGGGTGGGGCCGTTTTTACAAAAAAACGTACGGAAACTTCTGCATTCCAGAAGGCCAACAGGTCACTGCTCAATAGTGAGCAGTAGTTTCAGGATGTTGAAATCAGGTTTATTTTTGGGTCTGAATTAAAGTTGAATATACTTATTTTCCTCTTGTTGAAAATACATATTTTACAGGTGTTGAAAATTTGTATTTTCCATATGTTGAAATCAGGCTCATTCTTGGTCACTGGTTACTTTGTGAGGTTAATGTGAAATGTGTTTTGCAATGGGAAGTAATAGTTTAGATTTGGTAAATTTCGATTGGGAAATGTTTAGCCTAATAGTTGTGTTTTTGTCGTCTTCGGATTGGGAACTACTGGCTTATTATGTTCAAGTGAAAGAACTGCTTATCCTTTAACATCATGCTTTGTGTGACTGCTGTCCATCAGCCCTATGCAGTGGTGTAGTGGTACCTGGAGAAGTGGGTATACTCTCATTTTGCCAATCAGGGGTGTAGGTATGAGTGGGCTTGGACACAGGCCAACTGGGAGCCAGGCTCTGCCCAATCAGATTGAGCAAAAACAAAAAAAGAAAAGATTATTATAACAAAAATGGCCCACCCAGCGAAGGAAAAGCACCCTGTGTGAAAAATCCTATCTTTTCCAATGGTTTTTTATTTGTTTTTCTATATATTATTTCCGATTTTCACTCTCAAAATAACTTTTTTAAATAGACAAATGACAACAATGCTTAAACCACATCAGGAGACCATTTTAGAGGTCTGAGTACTATTTTTGTAATAATAATGTTTTCTTTTTCGTTTTTGCTCAAACTGATTGGGCAGAGCCTGGCTCCCCAGTGGGTTGGCCTGTGTCTACCCAAGCCCACTCATGTCTACATCCCTTATGCAAACAGCACATGATAACTGAATTGTGAATCACAAATAGCCTACTAACTAAGACTTTGGACCAATCTTTTTCAATATCTGGTTTGCATACCCATTGTTGCCTTAGTTTTCATTTACCGGTAGATAATCATAAGCTGAAACATCTTTCCTACCTACCCTACCCGCTACCGATGACATTCTTCGGTGAGCTGCTCCATGCCAAAACCAGTTGAGAGCTGAGCACTCTTACTGCCTGCAGATGATATTCCGCTGAAACTAGCGGCACGCATGTGAATATATTTCACATGCTTTGTGTTTTTTGTAGGCTACTTTGTGCATTATTTCTCTATTGTACTATTTACTTGATAAGTCGTATACCTCCACTACGCGACTTTGATACACATTAGTGGGGATTAAGAAGTGAGTATAGGCAATGCCCACTGAAAAAAAAGTGTGTATACCTGCATAGACTGTTGCCTCCACTACACCACTGGCCCTTTGTGTTTTACAAGAAGTGCACTCTCCTACATGAGTGCACTGCACAGGAGGTTGGTGGCACCTTAATTGGGGTGGACAGGCTCAAGGTAATGGCTGGAGCGGAATCAGTGGAATGGTATCAAACACATGGTTTGATGCCATTCCATGCTCTCCGTTCAAGCCATTATTATGAATGGTCCTCCCCTCAGCAGCCTCTACTGATGCACTGGTATTACCATTACTGTCCTTTTAGCAGTACGAACCTGCCACACACTGAAGGCCTAGGTCCAATAGGTTCGCCACTGTGCAAACATGTCTATAATAGATATAAAGACTGCAGGTATTCATGTGAAACTGCTAATTTAGTTTTTTTACTCAGTCAGTTGGTACGAGTCCTCACTGTCTGAGACAAGACCGAGTACAAATGTATCTGACACCGAGACAAGACTGGAGAATGGGCATACTAATGTCATGAAAGGGAGAATTTGATTTTTTTAATAATAATTATGAGTGCTGGGTGTTCTTTAAAAGGGAAACTTTTTCAGCAACAGGTTAAAGTATGCCTGTTTGTGTGTGGTCTCCATCTGATAGAATGACAAGTGACCTTATGACAGCTCTGCCTACTTCTCGTTTTGCCTAATCTTTTCATTCTCCATGTGGGAGCCAACAATTTGGTACGTTAAGCAAAGTATCCAGAGTTCTAGTTCAAACTTCTGTCATGGTCTCTCTTACAGGTCTGATGCCTATTTTACTGTCTACCTTGTACAGAAAAACCTGTGTTTCAAATATCATTTGAATGAAATTGCACACATGGCTTTAGTGAATTCACTTTTTCAAGTGCCGTTCTGTAGATGTTGAAGGGTCAAGCTAGGCTACATCACCACGTTACTTGTTCATCCAAATTTTATCGCTGTAAAAGTCTCAATTAATATTAGCACAAAGGAAAATAAAATTAACATTAAAGTCACTTTTGACCATACACGGCTATATCATTATTTCTGATGGGAATAGGGCAGTTGGCTGTGTAGTCACTCAATTACCTAAATACATTTAGATTCAGTTTAATAATACTACTGTACATATTAACTGCAAAATGCCCTGGCTGTGGCCAAGTGAAACCCGTGACATTTCATTGTAACATTCCTTTCCAATTGCTGTCAGGCTGTGCATGAACGTTTAGAATACCCCCCATTCATCTGTGAGTCCCGTCCTCCTCTTCCTCCCTCCCTGAGTCTATTGTTTTGATACACTCTCCTTAATATTTGTAAGAGTTATTTGACAGAAGCACTTTATGTACATGATCCAAGCCCCTGGCATTTGTAGTGCTGGACTCGCTGGCTAAAGGGCATGAGGTTAAAGTTGTCCCTCACTCCATCTGGTGTCATTGGCAAAAGCTCCAACATGTGACTCGCAGATGAATGGGTGGTATTCAAACCTTTGAAGCACAGCCTGACAGTAATTGGAAAGGAATGTTACAACCAAATGTCATGGCTTTCACTTCTGAAGTTGTTGCTTTTGCACTGTGTTCATTGATTGGCAAAAACTGCATTCCAAGCAGGCCCCCAGTGTCTGGTCTGGAGCGTGAAGTCTCAAGCTCTGCTGGTCGGCTACTGCGATGGCAGTACATTCCCCGACAGGATTTCCTGCACGGCCTCGGCTGTGAAATCACAAAGACCCCCAAAAATTTCAACGGCATTCACAATGATTCCAATTTTTTTTCTTAGACTTCTTCTCTGCTTGTGCTGTACAGTGTATGACCTTTGCAATAAATAATACAAAGCCCACCTTTTCAACATGTAGCATTTCACTATCCCTCGGTTGATGAGGAACCTTCACTGGTCGTGGTGGCTCTGCTACCATAGTTTCTTCCCCGCCATTCGTTCCTTCCAATCTTCTTGCCACCTCATTCTCCTCCACCCTAACAGAGCACTCCCGGAATTCAGGCGCATTTTCACCTCCACAATTGCAGCATTTCACTTCATCTGGCATACGATACTCTTCCCTTCTGCACACACTTGACACATGACCATGTCTTTTACATTGATGACACTGAAGGGGCTAGTGCACAAAAGCTCTTACAGGGCATTTCATGAATCCTATCTTAATGTGAGAAGGGAGAGACTCATCAAAAACAGTAACATGGATGAAGTGAATTTATTTCAGTGGAGGCTGTCTCATAATAATGGCTGGAATTAAGCACGTAGTTGATACCATTCCACTAATTCCCCTCCAGCCATTACCACAAGCCCGCCTCCCCAATTAAGGTGCCACCAATGTCCTGTGATTTATTTTCATGCCCTTTAGCCAGCAGGCCTGTGAGTCCAGCACTACAGATGCCAGGGGCTTGGATCATGTACATAAAGTGCTTCTGTCAAATAACTCTTCCACCATACTGGTTAGTCGACGTGCACCAACCACTCCATCGATGTCTTCAGTAATATCCTCTGCCTTTATTTCTTCCGCCACACCAGAAATAACCCCCTTTGATGGGCGCCCTGCTACGAAAATCCATGCAGGAAACATTCCACTCAGATATATTTTTGAGTCTTAAAACACGCTTCTTCTGCTCCGCAGACACACAACAAAATCTAAATATAGACCACTTCTTGTGACTCTCACCGCCTCCACACTTTCCTTCAAAACAACCCAGATTCTCATTGTGATGTTAAATGGTCTTCCCAAGTAGCTTTGATCCAAAACTCTCACTCCCGACTAAAAACGAGTCTAGTGGTTTCCTTTTTTCCACCACAGCTTTACTTATCTTGTTTCCCTTTTTCTTCGCCATGGTAACCCACTCATTCTCACTTTCTGTACTATTAGCGTCACCCAATTCACTAGCAGTTTCAAACAAAACCTCAGTTTCCGCCATCTTCTGCCTCGAGCGAATTAAATGGTGATGTTCTTCTTCTATAGTTTAATGGCTTTCAAAATGGTTAAATGTGCATTCCGCCACCTACTGTGTGGGTGGATTATAAGATTTTTTTTTTTTGTGTATAAATAAATAAAATATCTTACAAACTATCAAAACAAAGAAATGAACTAAACCAAATCAACCTGCTGTTCTGTAAAAAAACAAATTCTAATCGGGTCCCAACACAAGATCAGAAGCTTCCTGTGATGGCGGGACATTTCCTAACAACAATAGTCCTTCTAGTGCTTCTGCCATGAAGTCTTGGAGCCCCAAACACTTCTCAGATGCAGATATAGTGATATCCAGCTTCTTGGACTTCTTAGACACTAGTGCAGTACAATTAATCACAGTGGCTTTAAATGCCACAACATCCACATTCTTCACAATGATCACTCGATTGACTTAAAACACTAGCAGCTGGTTGCAATGCATCCACCGCCATATATTCAACACTGTTGCCTCTTGCCCCTTTGACTCTCTTCACCGCCTCCACATAGAAGATCTGCTGTACAGCCCTGATCCTTGACACCTCAACCTCCTTCACCTTTACATGGCACTCAAGGAAGTCCGGAGTATGATCCCCATCACAGTTGCAACGTTTTCCATTCACAGATTCTTCAATATCATACTTCTCCCATCTGCAAACATTTGACACGGGACCATATCCTTTACAATTCTCACAGTGTAATGGTTTGGACACAAATGCTCTCACCGCATACCTCAAATATGCAAGCTTCACATGTTCAGGTAGAGTCTCCTCAAACAACAATATCGACAGGCTTTTCTCCTTCCTTCCATTTTCCATACAGGTCAGGCGACGTGCACTGACCACTCCTGGGAGTGGTACTCATCATCTATATCCAACAAGACCCCAGCTATAACTCCTTTGGCAGGAGGCCTGCTCCGAAGATCAGTACATGTTACTTCTGACGTGGACAATTTAGCCAGATCCAGTGTACACTTCTTCTGTTCTTCATCAACACAATTACCCAAAACAAGGCCGTGTCTAGTCACCTTGACTGAATCCATCTTTCCCACTGTTTTCTTCACAGTTCTTGATTTCCCAAATTGATTTCCTTGTCCAAAAAGCGCAGTCCAATAAGAAAGACATTATTGGACCAGTCCTTCTACTAAATCTTTTGCTCGTTTTATTCTAGGCTTTATTTCACTAATTTCCATTCATTATCACACATCTCAGGGGTGCGTGCTTCGTCCCCTCCTGTACTCCCTGTTCACCCACGACTATGTGGCCAAGTACGACTCGAACACCATCATTAAGTTTCCTGACGACACAACAGTGGTAGGCCTGATCACTGACAACGATGAGACAGCCTATAGGGAGGAGGTCAGAGAACTGGCAGTGTGGTGCCAGGACAACAACCTCTCTCTCATTGTCAGCAAGACAAAGGAGCTGATTGTAAATTATAGGAAAAGGAGGGCCGAACAGGCCCCCATTACCATTGACGGGACTGAAGTGGAGCGGGTCGAGAGTTTCAAGTTCCTTGGTGTCCACATCACCTACAAACTATCATGGTCCAAAAACACCAAGACAGTTGTGAAGAGGGCACGACAACACCTTTTCCCCCCCAGGAGGGTGAAAAGATTTGGCATGGGTCCCCAGATCCTCAAAAGTTCTACAACTGCACCATCGAGAGCATCCTGACCGGTTGCATCACCGCCTGGTATGGCAACTGCTTGGCATCTGACTGTAAGGCGCTACAGAGAGTAGTGCGTACGGCCCGGGAGATCACTGGGGCCAAGCTTCCTGCCATCCAGGACCTCTATACAAGGCAGTTTCAGAGAAAGGCCCAAAAAAGTATCAAAGACTCCAGTCACCCAAGTCATAGACTGTTCTCTCTGCTACCGCACGGCAAGCAGTACTAGAGCGCCAAGTCTAGGACCAAAAAGATTCTTCCCCCAAGCCATAAGACTGCTGAACAACTAATCAAATGCTACTCGCTGCTTATTATCTATGCATAGTCACTTTACAAATGACCTTGACTAACCTGTACCCTCGCACATTGACTTGGTACCGGTACCCCCTGTATATAGCCTCGTTATTGTTATGTACATTTCTTGTGTTACCTTTTGATTAATTAGATTTCTTTTGACTTTAGTTTATTTAGTAAATAATTTATTAACTCTATTTCTTGAACTGCATTGTTGGTTAAGGGCTTGTAAGTAAGCATTTCACGGTAAGGTCTACACCTGTTGTATTCGGCGCATGTGACAAATATAATTCGATTTAATTTGACTTTCAGATTCAAACGCAGTCGCCATTTCCTCCTCTCCACTTCCAAAGCTTTAAATGGTGATTCATTCTGATTATTACATTTGTTGTCACACGGGACCACGTGCTGACACAGACCAATCACAGGCCAGCAGGCTACGAGGAGGCTCACAACCCGATGCGCGCTCTCTCAGGAAGGATGAAAACGACTACATCGACCATGATCCTTTGCTAGTTACGGCTACTTTCACCATGATTCTTAGCTATTTTGTTGTGCCATTCAGCCCCATAGAGCCCAACAGTGGAGGTGTCTTAATACCTGTAAAACCTAGCGGTCAAGAAGGGTAATGGTTCCAATCAGTTTCCACGAATCATTTTTCCCACAATGGATTTCAGAAACCCTTAAAATAAGGGCTGTGTTTCATGTAGGTTTACCCTGGCGTGACATTTTGATAACCGTGTAAGTCTCTCTCAGACAGGTGACAAGCTGTGACAGTGATATTCAATGTTGAAGAAATGTTCATTTCATCACAGAAACAGATACATTAGTTACAATACATGACTGAGTGACTAAGGCAACCACTTTCATTTTTTTAATTTATTGTTGAATAAAATGTAGTCTAAATGACTTATACACATAACAGTAAATCATCAACCTCTAGTCCTTTACCAATAATTGTACTTTTTTTTACAAGCATGATTTGCGTAAAAAGGTATTTGTGTAGGCCCACTTGATCTGGACCCAAGGCTGCTCATTACCCTTCCTGGTCTCCTTCCCAATGAGGAGGATGGGTTTAGAACCAAGTTCATGCAACTGAAACACAAACATTAACACACTACATTTCTGATCTTTGCAGAAAATTCAAAAGTCAACCAGTGTTTGGGTGAATTGGTTCTAGAACAGTATGCTCCAACTGTAGGCCTACACAAGCACCCATCTGTCCAATGATGGCAAAGTTAATTTAATGCTGTCCATCTGCCCTTTGTTCAATTGAATAATTCAATTTCATATAGCCCTGGTGCACTACTGCATCTGTATTAGATGCTGTATCCTCCATTTCCTCACAACACATTTTGGTAACATCAAATTATAAATATTTCAATAAGAACATATTCAAACCACCCATCTAAAAAAAATTGAATTATAGGCTATATGTTCTTGAATGTACAGTTTTGGCATGCAGCAGGCATAAATATCATGACACATACTAGTGTTGCAGTATGGAAACAGGTCTCGGTCTACATTTTGAGCAGTGGTGTAAAGTACTTAAGTAAAAATACTTGAAAGTATTACATAAATCGTTTTTTTGGGGTACCTGTACTTTACTTTTCTATTTATATTTTTGACTACTTTTACTTTTACTTCACTACATTCCTAAATAAAATGATGTACTTTTTACTCCATACATTTTCCCTGACAGCCAAAAGTACTTGTTACATTTTGAATGCTTAGTAGGACAGGAAAATGGTCCAATTCACACACTCAAGAGAACATCCCTGTCACGCCCTGGCCTTAGTTATCTTTGTTTTCTTTATTATTTTAGTTAGGTCAGGGTGTGACATGGGGGAAGTATGTGTTTTGTATTGTCTAGGGTTTTTTGTATGTTTATGGGGCAGTGTCTAGTCTAGGTGTATGTATGTCTATGGTTGCCTAGATTGGTTCTCAATTAGAGATTCATTGGGTAGTTCGTGGGTTATTGTCTATGTCGCATGTTAGCACATTGTTTATATAGCTTCACGTTCGTCGGTTTGTTGTTTTGCTTAGTTTGTAAAGTGTTCTTCGTTTCGTGTCATTAAATGAGAAGAATGTATTCTAACCACGCTGCGCTTTGGTCCTCCTCTCTTCCACCATACGACGATCGTGACAATCCCTGGTCATCCCAACTGCCTCTTATGTGGCGGACTCACTAAACACAAATGCTTAATTTGTAAATGATGTCTGAGTGTTGGAGTGTGCCCCTAGCTAACCGTAAATAAAAAAATAAAAAAAATTATGCCATCTGGTTTGCTTAAGTAAAAAAAAAATTAAAATAATTGTACTTTTACTTTTGATACTTAAGTATATTTTAGCACTTACATTTACTTTAGATACTTAAGTATATTTAAAAACAAATATTTGTAGGCTTTTACTCAAGTAGTATTTTACTGGGTGACTTTCACTTTTTCTTGAGTCATTTTCTATTAAGGTATATTTACTTTAACTCAAGTATGACAATTTAATACTTTTTCCACCACTGATTTTGAGTGTCTTGGTCTCGTCTCAGACACATTTGTACCCGTACAGATAACTTCTATGGTCTCGAATTTAGTCAAGTCAGAGATCAGGGGCCATGTGTACTATATGTATCAAGCCTCTCAGAGTAGGAGTGCTGATCTAGGATTAGGCCCCCCCGTCCATGAGTTCCCCTAGTCCATGAGTTCCCCTAGTCCCGACGTGACGATGCTATCCCCTTGCCTGAAAGACCCACCTCCTCTCTGCTTTTGGGATGACCAGGGATGTTCTCTTGAGTGTGTGAATTGAACCATTTTCCTGTCCTTCGTGTCAAAGTAGAAGTCCTGCATGTGAGGAGGTATATGTGCACAAACAAACGATAACTTGTGGGGGACATTTATTTTCACATGAGAAAAGCAAATGAACTGGGTCTAGGCAGGTAGCCAAGGGGTTAAGCGCGTTGGGCTAGTAACCGAAAGGTCGCTGGTTCGAAATCCCTAGCCAACTAGGTGAAACATCTGTTGATGTGCCCTTGAGCAAGGCACTTAACCCTAAGTGGTCCTATACATTTGACAAAATTAGTACAATGTCTAAAACAGACCCTTGTTTGAATGTTTAATCATTTGTTATTTTGGATATTTTATATAAATTCACTAAGGTATAAGGACCAACCCTCTCCTGAACCGTCACCTTGCCACTGTTGAGAGGCTTGCGTACTGCAATGACCATAAAACGACCAATGCGTCAAATCGAAACCGAAAGTTTAGACAGCCTGTCAGTGTAATCTTTAAATCAGATTCACTCTAACCTTCCACACTGTAACAACCTGAAGCATTTGTGCGGTAAGATTTTAACGTTTTTGGTGTCTCTAGCCTAGCTTTTCTTAATATTGATTAAAGTTTATTAAATTGTTGACCATTCATATTGCATTACAAGTGTGCGTTTACCGATTTTTTAAAAAGCCGTCCATTTGATTCCCTGATTTGCATACTGCTATTATTGATTTTTGAGCTCAAAACAACGTTTTAATGCAGATAAGTTACAAAATAATTATCGAAAGAGGGTGAATCCTCACTGCAGAAACAATAAATAATCGGGTCCATGCTCATGTTTGCTGTGTGTAAAAAAAAAAAAACGCAATATTCCATATTTGGTCAGGTAACATTTTATTTGAACGCGCATTTCATGATCTGACACAATGATAGCCTTCATTTGGGCTTTACGTTGAAGATTAGCATTTTCTTTCATGGTTCTATGTACATTTTTAAATATTTTGAGAGAAGAACCGTTTGGGAACCCAGTGCGCCTTCTCTTTTAAGTGAACAGAGCCAAATGAGCCGGCACCCTGAAAAGACTCAGAATACCCATTATAGTACAGACGTCAATTCAACGTCAATTTCATGTTGGTTAAACATAATTTCATTTAAATGACGTGGAAACAACGTTGATTCAACCAGTATGTGCCCACTGCCAGTGGGTGTTTATTTGCATAGTAAAATGATGTATATTTGCCCAGTGAAAGGTCTGAGGGCTGCATTTCGAAGCAGGTTATGTTTAATTATGTATATCAAAACTTTTGGAGCTTTCTCTACATGTATACTATATGGAATTGTTTGTTTGTTTTTGGCTTCAAACCACAACCAAGTTAAGTGCTAAGTTCAAGGGCTACATTGTACTGACAGAACTTCCTTCTCATTTACTTCCCCTTAAAGTGAAGTGTAATGGGATTCTACGACAAAGAATGTGCTAAATAACAAATTGAAGGGTATTGCACATTTGTCCCTTGATTATTGCATACATCTTTGCATCTGTTGGCCTATTTCATGCTTCTTTCAATAAAAGGTCCCTCCAGAAGCCCTCACTAGGGAGGAAAAAATCCCTTATTCTCTCATTGCAGCTGTTTATTCCTTTGGGCATTGTTCAGCTGCATTGGCTCTAGAAGCAATGAGGATATTATGGGGGAGAATAACTCCAACAGCTTTAGTGGCCACTTGAATGAATTTAACAGGACTGTCATCTCCCACACAAATGTTTCCTTAATAATATAATGTGTTTCCTTCAGTGAGTGTTATGCTTTTTTGTCTATTTGTATAATGTTCACATTATGTTGCATTTGTCTGCCAAAGAAATAGTTGAAACAGACATGTTGACAATCCAGATGGGAGGTGACAAATAGATGGTTTAATAGGGGACAGTTGACGGTGTTGCCTATGTTAGACCTTCATTCACTATGTACTTAGTTAAGACCTATTCAGCACTTTACTGTAGTCAAATTGGATTTGTTTCTGTTAGCAACTGTTTTATTTTTATTTTCGGGGGGAACAGTCCAGAGGCACTTTGTGAGTGACAGGCAGTCTATAGACTTACCTCTGATGGATTCTGGGTTCTCTCCTAAACTTGGGATAGGGTTCATTATCAGGTATCCTATTGAAATATTGAGGCTTAGGTTTAGAGGGTCTACACCAGAAGTTAATGGTTATCTGTAGGAGGAAGGTATATAGTGGTGGCAATGAAGCTTGGAATGTACTGAGTGTAGGGAAACTGATCATATGTGGCAGGCATTAATAAGGGGGGAGAGTCGAGGATCAGTGATGAAAGGGGTCGAGTTCAGGTCACGTTAAGGGAGAAGGGAAAGTTTATTGCCCGTATCACTTAGTTTCCTGCCTAGCAATAGATGCAATGTTTAGCGAGAAGGAGGAGACTCCAACCAGAGTGGGGTACATATATACGTACCTCCACTATTGTAACCTTGTCTCTGTCTGTTCAGCTGTTCGATCCTTTTGGAAGAATTAACTTGGTTTAAGCTTTAATAGTGTCCGTCGAGTTCTTACTCTGATAATTAAAACCTAACACCTCATACTGCTGTGACAAGTGTTGTCATTGTACATTTCTCTCTTCCTACTCAGGAATCCAAAGATGACTTCAGCTACCAGCTTCCTGATTGTTGTGATCCATTTAGCCTGTATCAGATCTGGAGATTCCTCTGAGAGTAAGTTGTGCCATAATAATGGTTATAAAATGTTATATACAAAAATGTATTTATTATTTTCAGCTGATTGTTAACTTAGGGGTTTGGGAGAAATGTATATTATTTTGTACTAAAAGTTTAGTAAGATTGGTCACATTATCATAAAACTGACTACTATACCAGTAATTCTGTCTTGTATTATTGTCAATTTGTCTCTGAAATGATATTTTACTTACAGAATTTGTCAACCTGGAGTGTAATGAAGAGTCCCATGGGGTTTATGGTCAGCAGTCATTGCTGCAGTGTAATGTCAAAGCTGTTAAGAAAGTGACCATCTTGACCGTGACCTGGAAGAGGGTGGAAGCTCTTTTGTTGGAATACAATCAAGATACATTTAACCCAACTCCTGGGTTTAAATTTGCTGAGCCATCCTGGAACAAGAAGAATACGAATGTGTCCTTGTTGTTGACAAATACCAAGATGGCCGACACGGGGGAGTATACATGCATGGTGAGAACAGACAGTGGTGATGATACAGCTACAACCAGCCTCAGTGTCACAGGTGAGTCCTGTACTGTCTACAGTTCAAACAATTGTGATTATAAAAAGATAAGCACCTTTCAACACAGGTTCATGAAAGGAGAAAACTGAAACATGTGAGATATTCAGCCACCCTTGGAGGTCAATAGAAGAATAGAATACAACAGCTTTTTAAATGTGTCTCAGCTCATAGCCTTCATCAGGGTGTTATGATGCCCACATGCCGAAATGTGTTGAAATGAAGTTCTATTCAACTTCCGTTCTCACACACACACTTCCATACATTTATGATACAAAGTTGATAAGGATGTTTATTCTGGAATATGTTCAGGGGGAGTTTAGATCTATTTGTGTGTGTGTGTGTGTGTGTGTGTGTGTGTGTGTGTGTGTGATTGGACAGTACAGCAGGAGCCAGAGTTACTTTCTGTTTCAGAATGACAGTGCTCAAATGGCACAGACTAGTACCAGTGGGAATGTCCACAACTAGCCTCCATAATGTCCATTCTACCCATGTCATGCAATCAGTGTTTACACAATAGGCCTAGTACACACAGACTAAAATAGAACGTGTGTTAGAGATAGAAGAAAGGTCATTCCAGTTTATTAAAATCACTCCTCCAGTAATCTCATTCCAAGTTATAACCCTCGGATGGACGTTGAAAAGGTGCAAAGTCTGTCTTAACGATGTTTACCCATCGACTTTGTATAACTACTGATGTAGCAAATATCACCCACATGTATGATAGATTTCTCTCTCTCTTCCAGCTAAGTACATAACTCCAACCATGAGCTCCATCCCTGAGACCAACATCGAAGAGAACACAGGTGTGACCATTTTCTGCAACTCTACAGGCGGGCAACAGAAAGGGTCGATCCGGTGGTTTGACCAGTTTCGCAACGATTGGACGCGCAGTGCTGAACTGGTGGCCAAAGAGACTGAAGATGGACCGTTCAGCCTCTCCAGTAAATTCAAAGTGCAGAAGGCTACATCCAGTTCCACAAACTACACGTGCGAAGTGCTCAATGTCAATGGTGCCGTGGAGGGGATGGCATCATTTGTGATCCAGTTTGCGCCGCGAGACTCAGGTACGTGCTGCCATGGCTGCTACCTATGGGTATGAATATGTTGGTGATGTCATCCTTTGTAAAAGTAGGGTCAAGTCCAAAACATGCCAGTCTCTCGTATTCCCTCATCCTGACCCTGATAATTGTAAACAATTCAGCCTCAATCTAGTCTACATTTATTAGTATAGGCCTTTTTACGACGTCTTTATCATGTGCGAGCACAATAAAAGTCAGCCTTATCATGAGAGAACAACATGTCACTGAGGAGTAGAGGCCGTAACATGCTCCTCAATCTGACTGAACATCTTCCTTGAAACTGGAAAAAAGGAAAATGCTTGTGTTGGTTTGGGTAAGAAACAACAGATAGCAATCGTAATGGCATATTTTTGTAGGCACTAACTCCCCCAATGGTTTGTTGGACAAAGCCAATGGGGAAAATGAGTTTCTCTAGGGTTTTTGGATAAACGCCAAAAATAAGGTCTGTGGTAAACATAGGCTTAGGAGATCTTATACGTTTAGTTCTACGAGATAATCTTCATCAGTTAACATAACTTTTTGTGAATTTTGAAGCCTTTATGTCATTTAATAAAGCACATAAAGGCTTCATAATTCATAAAGGTCATATTAATCTGACAGATATTATCTCATAAAACAAAACATATAAGATCTCCTAAACCTGTGTTAACCTCAGACCTTATTTTCGGTGTTTATCTCATAACCCTATTTTTTCCCCATTAATTTTCGCCATAGGAATGGCTGAACGAACCAAGAGTAACTCATTTGCGGGTTTTAGGGCTACAAGCCGGCACTCTCTTCATGCGTGTTTCAACAGGAATCCGGAAACTCTTCAATGTTTGCTTAACCCAGTCTACTTGTCATCTGATGAGCCTATAGGAAATTACTAGGTTAATAATGAAATAATGATGGTGGAGTTGTAACTACCTGCGCTAGTTGAAAATTAGAGCTCATAGTCTCCAATCTGTCTCTAATGCTCCCTCTTATCACGATTCAGTGCAGTCATCATAATACCTTCTTACCAGAACATTCTGTCTCTGCAGTTGTGTTTCTTATCTCTGGCAGCCATTTTGAATATTCTTTCTGATCTGCGGTCCTCCAGCTGTTGTTCTTTAGCCTGGCTGGGGATTTTCCAAGACAAATGATCCATCTAATGCCAAAACAAATTGTTCTTAGCAATGGGAAGTAAAGTAGCCCTTTCCTGCTGTCAATGACCAAAAGTGCCCTCTCTGGCCTCATGAGTGGAATGTTAGGAATATTTTTCAGAATTTCACAATCAATAAAGATGTTTGTTTATTTATTTTTTTAACAAATCCGGTGTTTCTATGTCAAAAGGTTTTGTTGTATTTCAGTCTTCAAGATTTGTTTAAGACTAACAATCTCTCCTGGTGACCTTTATTTAGCCCACTGCAGTAAAAGGTTATTAAGATGCATGCCGATTTGAACAGAGCTCAAGTCTGTGTGTGAAATGCCCTGATACTGACTTTGACCTGACTTTGACCCTTTTCTCTTGACTTCATATGAATTGCCTATTTATTTTGTAACTCCCAATTTATGTCAATTTTGTCTGTCCAGGTAGGAAAGCTGACAAATTGGATTCTGATTCCACCACCAATTGGCTAGCCCCGGTTGTAGTCATAGGATCTCTGATCATTGGACTCCTTGCTGCGCTGCTGTTATTTAAGAGGCGCTCCGCCCGACGTAAGTACATGAATTGTCATACTCATACAGTAGAAACTGTTGTCTGTGTATAACTCCATTAATAAATATCATTACATGGAGCTTTGATCATGTATCTGATTACGTATATGTTTGTCATGCTATTTTAGTGCTAGATTAACCTGTACAGTGGCCCTGCCTCTGCCAAGCCTGCATGCTCTGGCAGCCATCCATTTTTTCTTTGCATGGGGGATTACACAACCTGTAATGTTGTCTGGTAACTCAGCCATTCATTTAGAGTAGTCAAATCAGTGGCATGTTGTGGCATGCTATTAACCATGAACAGCAGTGTAGTTAATACAATCCATATTACTATTATCATATACACTGAGTATACCTAACATTAGGAACACCTTCCTATTATTGAGTTGCAAACCCCTTTTGCCTTCAGAACAGCCTCAATTTGTCAGGGGATGAACTCTACAAGGTGTCGATAGCGTTCCACAAGGATGCTGCCATATGGCGACTCCAGTAATTCCTAACAGTTGTGTCAAGTTGGCTGGTTGTCCTTTGGGTGGTGGACCATTCTTGATACACACAGGAAACTGTTGAGTGTGAAAAACCCAGTAGTGTTGGAGTTCTACAATTGCGCCTGGTACCTACGACGTACCCCGTTCAAAGGCACTTAAATCTTTTGTCTTGCCCATTCACCCTCTGAATGGCACACATACACAATCCATGTCTCAATTGTATCAAGGCTTAAACCCTTCTTAAAACTTGTCTCCTCCCCTTCATCTACACTGGTTGAAGTGGATTCAACAGGTGACATCAATAAGGGATCATAGCTTTCACCTGGATTCACCTGGTCAGTCTATTTCATGGAAAGAGCAGGTGTCCTTAATGTTTTGTATACTCAGTGTATAATATTATAATAATACTATTATCTATTAATGGATTAAGCATTAACTGCACTAGTAGGCTATTTATTGTTCATCAACATTACTTTTGGTTAAATGATGATCTTTTTGATTTCATTTAGGTTTTGTGTCATTTTTGACAGGAGCTCGAAGGCAGTCCACCTTTCCGTTAATGAGTATGTCCTTCGATATTCAGTATTTATTGAAATATAGAATATTTGATATTTCTTTGTCACTTTGGGTTTATGGTTTCCCATCTTTCCTAGACAGTTCACATAATTCCCTGTAAAAGCAATACATATACTTTATAATGACCAGCATCATATTTGGAATTATGTTTTATATTTTTGTTTTATACTTTTATAACTGTTATAAATTAGAACTTTTTATAATACTTTTATAACTGTTATAAATTATAACAACACTCCATAATGCATTCACATAGCCTGAGTGCCAGTCTGTTTGGTCTATCATGCCAAATCCTTGTCAGTCATTGTCATGCGTAACATTTTTGTCTTGACAATGAGCTATGGAGTTGGCAAGAGTAGTTTAAACAGATATTTGACCAGGCTAGCATTCACATGCATTTGGTTTGTGAAACTAGCCACTCAGCCTTGGACAGTAAAACTGTGAAACTGTGGCCACTCACCCAGAACACATGTCTGTCTGTTCTCAACCTTCCAAATCACATCCTCTATCAGTTCCTCTTTACTGTTGCTTCAGAGGGAGATACTTTGTTTACATTGGGCCCTTATGTCTGATATGCTGTACGTACAGTATCTGTTCTATCATGCCAGGGCAGGTATGGGGGGCTCCAGTGGCAAAAATGGGCCTGGTTTCTTGTCCCAGTCCGTCCCTGTATCTGTCCCTGTGTAATATCTGATATGCTGTACACACAGTATCGGTCTTAGCTTTCCTATTAAACATGACTACTAGGGTGATTGAATGTAGGTCAAAGGGAAGTGTTTCATCCGTCACAAGTGGAGTATAAAATGGAGTCCGGATGATTACTAATTGTTTACCAAACCAGTTGGCGATGATGGTGGCTCCACTTTTGCGTTGATCTCATGGGGAAATCTTAAGAATTGACTCACCCCTGTACTAATTCCGTTAGTTTAGCTGCATGGCTGTGTTGAAGGGAGATTATGTATTTGGGTCATACTATTATGTAATGCTGGGTGAAATATGGGCTTATCTGCACTGTGAGGGAAGATTTTCTATCTTGACTAACTTTTCTGTTTCTGCCCGACTCTTAATTTCACTGAACTTCGAAGGAGGCAAGGTTCTTCTGGAGATTTAAATGTTAGATGACATTCCTCCACAATATGTCACAGATCAGCTTCTGACTTAGTCTTTTTCTTTTTTAGGTGACCACCAAACAGATACCAGGCATGATGGAGATGTTGAGGCAGAAGGTACTGTGTCCACGTGTTCAATCTACAATTAATATATCTAGATTTATATTGTACATCTATAATGAATATATCTGTCAAAAATATATTGTATTTATAAAAGCTTTTTTCTATTCAGCATCATGGTTTCTTAGGGGACATGTTTTTTAAAATGATTGATTGTCCTGTAGTTAACCTTGTGGTTATCTTGTAGTTTACATGCTGCTCGTGCTCCTTGTAATGATTAGTGAAGTCTCTCCTGTTTTTACTTTCTATTATTGTGTAACATTATGCTCTTTCTCTCTTTCTCTCTTTCACCTTCTCTGTCTGTCTGTCGGTTCTCTATCACTCTCAGTCTCCCTCTGTCCAGGTCTAAACAGTGACAGTCCACAGGACCAGCGTAACAGTCTCTAGTAAATGATTCGTTAACTGGTAGTCTCTGGAAGGGACTGTTTCCTTGACGATCAATAAGAGGCTTGTCACCATCACTATCTTTTGATAGATTGTTTCCTGTTAAGTGTCCGATGACAGTCACTTTGCCACTCAGGTCATTCTGATTGAGGCATTTGTTTTTTCATAATCTACTGATGATGTCAGCCTTTAAGGTCTGTGGTTGATTACAAATGATATGTAACTGCCCTATATATCAATGTTTCTATACAGGGTTGCCATGGGGTTGCCATGGTGTCATAATGCTCTAGATTCTACCACTGCAGAACATTGGTATACTGTAATACCAGGTAATCTAATCAATGTACACACTATAAGGTGCATGGTTTAACATTCCACCTTTCCTATACTGTAGATTCTACCATAGTGGTTGTTATTACTATACTGTAACACCAGACCATCTAATCACTATAAGTTTACACACTGTTGTATACTAAGGTTGTGCGAACATTCAATTTGAACACAGCACTTTTCTGAAAACATGTAGTAAAACTGGTTTCCCTTCTGAAAGAGGGTTTCGCAAGACTGTACAACAACCACTTTTGTAACCAAAAGCCAGCCTGTTGCTCCTACCACAGAGGATTTTGTTTGTGTCCTTCCTCATTCTCCTTTCTTCTTGTCTTGCGCTATCTGCTGGTGGAAAATGCAGGTCTATATTTATATAGATACCAGCCTTTAAACACTGTGGTTGATGACTGTGGTTGATGACTTTAACAGCCTATGTTTAAAAGCCAGACATGATTGGTTCTGTACAGCAGGGTTCCCAAACTGTCGGTCCACAGCAAGGTTTGAAATTATTATATTTTAGTCAAACATATATTTTTGGGCTTCTTGCGTTTAATTTGCAGTCTACACATTTTTTGTAATTATGTTCCGGCCCCACGACTCAAGAAGAAAAGAAAGAAAAAAAACCCGGCCCCCCGGCTGAATGTAGTTGATGATCCCTGCTGTATAGGGTTGCCATAGTGTCAGTATACTGTAGGTTCTACCAGCATGATTGTTCAAACTGTACCCTTAACACCAAGCCATCT
The DNA here is from genome assembly GCF_016432855.1 of Salvelinus namaycush. Classification (NCBI taxonomy): domain Eukaryota; kingdom Metazoa; phylum Chordata; class Actinopteri; order Salmoniformes; family Salmonidae; genus Salvelinus; species Salvelinus namaycush. The sequence goes on from NC_052345.1 coordinate 12,695,896, forward strand.
AATCATTGTAACGTTTCACACTATACTAGAAGGTTCATGAGCAATGTTCCCTCTGATTGTTTTCATCACTGAGCAAACTTGAACGTTGTGAAAATTCTGTCCCACTTCTGGACGCGTGTTTACTGTGAACACGGAGGCTGAGTTTTAACAGTGGTCAAGTAGACTAGTGTGTCTATTTGATCATAATGTAGGCCTACCAGAGTGGCCTACCATCAAAAACAATGAAACAAATGCCTTCCATAACATTTTAACATGGTAATAGCTGTTCTATTGTTCAGCCTACAGTAACAGCCAATGTGTGGTGTTCAATGTAGGCCTGCATTCAATGAGACTTTTGAAGAAAACATGCAAGGCTTGACATTAGCCTGTTTCTCCACTTGTCCTTCAGACAAGGAGGTGACTGACAATGTTGTTGTGTTGTTTGTTTATGCGTGTACATATCACTTTTCCAAAAATATGAAGTAAACTGGTTTCGCCTCTGAAAGACGGTTCTGATAGATACTCTTCTGTGCCTGCCACTATTCTCCCTGGACTTTGATTCTGCTACAATGTGTATGTGAAGAAATGCTAGGCAAAATATAAATACATTACGTAAGTACATTACTTTTGACTAGAAGGAATAGGGAGCCATTTTGAATTCAACCTTTGACTTGACTTTGTGTAATCTCTGGAATTTATTGTAACATTAACCAACCTTGTTACCAACAGCCAGCCTGTTGCTTCAACAGTTCTACCGCAGCAGTTTGTTTGTTTTGTCCTTCCTTTTTCTGCTGGTGGAAAATATAGGTCTACGTTTAGCCCAGGCTTACCTCCAAGAAGTCATTTTAATGGCATGCAACAGTAAACATGAAAAACAATGGACTAGAGTCAATTATTAATCTGAGAGAATTGGTATCAGTTTCAAGGCAACATAGACATCTTCACCTGGTGGTTGATTATGATACATTTGGAAAAACATTTTGTGTTATGCAAGGGGCAGCAATTGTCTTCTGTTTATATAATGATCGTTTCAGTTCCCATGATGTTTTACTGCTCCCATGTTGCTGATGGCATTACATATAGACTGAGAAATCTGTTGTATTGTGGCAGCTTGAGGTGAATGGCGTCCACAACAAGACTACACCTCCCACAATTCCTTCACACTCCTCTACAGTGTCTGTTCCTTCTTACTTAAGTGCATACTTGGCAGTTGGCACTGTAGATACAGATATGATTAACCTATTTCTATCTACTATACAACTATGTTTGTGTGTGAAGTTATGATTATTTCCCAATTCAAACAAAAATAAGACATGTTATTTCGTAGTGTAAGAGGTCAAGATGAGAGAGGAATCCTGTCTATATATGAAGTGATTATCAACTGATTTGTTAATAAGTTTACTTTTTTTTTTTTTAAATACAACTTCCTGTTTTCAGCACATACATATGCCTGCTTGAGGCCTGCTCTGCACCTTACCCCATATAACAAACTTTGTTATTGCTACATTTTGTATGTTTTTATATGTGAACTTGTTTGTTATTAATTATAACATTGAGATTAAAGCTTTTTTACTTTGTCCAGATATAACATGTAAAATCATCTTTTGTATAGTATGTCCGGGTATATTTTGCACTGTGAAATTCATGTTCAGATCCTGCACCTTGATACTGTTCATTAAATATAGGCGCAGGGAGAAAGTTGTTACACTGAACGTTTTGTAAATATTTTCAATTGTTGTTTTTAAATACTATAATCTTTAAACAATAAAAAATCATAATTGATGGGGTGGCTAATCTGCATTCTTTTATGTTCTAAGATCTAAACTGTTTTAATAAGTTTTAAGGAACCAAAAGCAGTAAACCCATTGTGAGGAAAATGTATATAATTAGTGCACAAAGGAAATATAAAAAATAAAAAAATCTTTAGAATTATGTATTATATACAATGCCTTGCAAAAGTTTCCCCCCCCCTCTTGGCGTTTTTCCTATTTTGTTACATTACAACCTGTAATTTAAATGGCTTATATTTGGACTCCATAGTCCAAATTGGTGAAGTGAAATGAAAAAAATGACTTGTTTTAAAAAATTCTAAAAATAAAAAAACGGAAAAGTGGTGCCTGCATATGTATTCACCCCCGTTGCTCTAAATAAGATCTGGTGCAACCAATTACCTTCAGAAGTCACATAATTAATTAAATAAAGTCCACCTGTGTGCAATCTAAGCATCACATGATCTGTCACATGATGTCAGTATATATACACCTGTTCTGAAAGGCCCCAGAGTCTACAACACCACTAAGCAAGCGGCATCATGAAGACCAAGGAGCTCTCCAAACAGGTCAGGGACAAAGTTGTGCAGATCAGGGTTGGGTTATAGAAAAATATCAGAAAACTTTGAACATCCCACAGAGCACCATTAAATCCATTATTAAAAAATGGAAAGACTATGCCACCACAACAAACCTGCCAAGAGAGGGCCGCCCACCAAAACTCACAGACCAGGCAAGTAGGGCATTAATCAGAGGCAACAAAGAGACCAAAGATAACCCTGAAGGAGCTGCAAAGCTCCACAGTGGAGATTGGAGTATCTGTCCATAGGACCACTTTAAGCCGTACACTCCACAGAGCTGGGCTTTACAGGAAGAATGGCCAGAAAAAAGCCATTGCTTAAAGAAAAAAATAAGCAAACACGTTTGGTGCTTGTTGAAAGGCATGTGGGAGACTCCCCAAACATATGGAAGAAGGTACTCTGGTCAGATGAGACTAAAATTGAGCTTTTGGCCATCAAGGAAAATACTATGTCTGGCACAAACCCAACACCTCTCATCACCCCGAGAACACCATACCCACAGTGAAGCATGGTGGTGGCAGCATCATGCTGTGGGGATGTTTTTCATCGGCAGGGACTGGGAAACTGGTCAGAAATGAAGGAATGATGGATGGAGCTAAATACAGGGAAATTCTTGAGGGAAACCTGTTTCAGTCTTCCAGAGATTTGAGACTGGGACGGAGTTTCACCTTCCAACAGGACAATGACCCTAAGCATACTGCTAAAGCAACACTCAAGTGATTTAAGGGGAAACATTTAAATGTCATGGAATGGCCTAGTCAAAGCCCAGACCTCAATCCAATTGATAATCTGTGGTATGACTTAAAGCAGCAGAACCCATCCAACTTGAAGGAGCTGGAGCAGTTTTGCCTTGAAGAATGGGCAAAAATCCCAGTGGCCAGATGTGCCAAGCTTATAGAGACATACCCCAAGAGACTTGCAGCTGTAATTGCTGCAAAAGGTGGCTCTACAAAGTATTGACTTTGGGGGGGGGGGGTGAATAGTTATGCACGCTCAAGTTTTCAGTTTTTCAAAAACATATTTCTTGTTTGTTTCACAATAAAAAAAATATTTTGCATCTTCAAAGTGGTAGTCATGTTGTGTAAATCAAATGATACAAACCCCCCCAAAAATATATTTTAATTTCAGGTTGTAATTAATTTTGTCCCTTGTGAATACAACCCTGGTTTGATTGAGATGTGACACTGAACAGAAGCAACATGTCCACTAGAGGAATTTCTCTCCTCGCATTAAAATGATGATGCAAAGCGTGAGATGAGATATGAGCTGAGTTTTATTAACATTGAGAAAAATCGACATCTGACAGATAAATAACATGAACACAACATGCTTTAGCATGCCTGTAGATATGTGAATGCCACAAAGTTCATTTACAGTTGGATCTGTTGTGTTTTATAACAATGCAATCCATTTAAACTCTCCACTCACCATGTTTTTTGATTAACACAATAAACGATTGAAATTATAATAACATATATAGAATTTGATTCAATTAAGAATTATAAATTAGACTGCAGTAATACATGCAGGTGTGGTTGACTGATGTCAGATGTGTCCTATTTCCTGTCTTTCTAAGTAGATGTCAGACAGAGACAGACAGCAGTATACAGGCAGCTGTGGTGATGGTGATGTCACTGCTGAAGTGTTTGCTGTTCTACTTCTCATTCAATGAATTGACCACAGCAGCAGGTAAGGCAAGCTGTTTCTTCCCACCAATCAAGGTTGATTCTGTGTTAAATCATGTTAAATCATTAAAGTGAAGGTTCTGAGTCCTGCAAATGTTTAATTTTGAGTATCCAACATATTGGAACTTTCTCCACATGTCAAGTATACAATATGGATTTTTTTTCTTCTCAAACAACAACCATGTTAGCGGGGTCCTACGTCCTTTTATCCCTTGATCATTGCCCGCATCTTTGCATCTGTAGGCCTATTTCATGCATCTTTCTGTAAAAGGTCCCTCCAGAAGCCCTCACTAGGGAGGAAAAAATCCCTTATTCTCTCATTGCAGCTGTTTATTCCTTTGGGCATTGTTCAGCTGCATTGGCTCTAGAAGCAATGAGGATGTTATGGGGGAGAATAACTCCAACAGCTTTAGTGGCCACTTGAATGAATTTAACAGGACTGTCATCTCCCACAATGTTTCCTTAATAATAGAATGTGTTTCCTTCAGTGTGAAAAAAGAGCCTTTCGCAATTGACTTTTCCCTCCCTTACTAGGTCTGACTTTGCTGATTGCTACTTCCCTGAGGAAAAATGTATTCACTATGACTGTGATATGTGGTTGATCCATCTAGCTAGACTACATTACCAAACGTTTGTGGACACCTGCTCGTCAAACATCTCGTTCCAAAATCATGGGCATTAATATGGAGTTGGTCCCCACTTTGCTTCTATAACAGCATCCACTCTTCTGGGTCGGCTTTCCAGCAATGTTGGAACATTGCTGTGGGGACTTGCTTCCATTCAGCCACAAGAGCATTAGTGAGGTCAGGCACTGATGTTGGGCGATTAGGCCTGACTTGCAGTCGGCGTTTCAATTCATGTTCAATGGGGTTGAGGTCAGGGCTCTGTGCAGGCCAGTCGAGTTCTTCCACACCAATCTCAACAAACCATTTCTGTATGGAACTCGCTTTGTGCACGGGGGCATTGTCATGCTGAAAGTACAGAATCGTCTAGAAAATCATTGTATGCTGTAGCATTAAGATTTCCCTTCACTAGAACTAAGAGGCCTAGTCCGAACTATGATAAACAGCCCCAGATCATTATTCCTCCTCCACCAAACTTTATAGTATTCAGGCAGGTAGCATTCTCCTGGCATCTGCCAAACCCAGATTAGTCCGTCAGACTGACAGATGGTGAAGCGTGATTTATCACTCCAGAGAACGCGTTTCCACTGCTCCAGAGTCCAATGGCGGCAAGCTTCACACCACTCCAGCCGACGCTTGGCATTGCGCATAGTGATCTTAGGCTTGTGTGCGGCTGCTCGGCCATGGAAACCCATTTCATGAAGCTCCCGACGAACAGTTCTTGCGCTGACATTGCTTCCAGAGGCAGTTTAGAACTTGGTAGTGAGTGTTGCAACCGAGGACAGACAATTTTTACGCGCTTCAGCACTCGCCAGTCGCAGTCTGTGAGCTTGCGTGTCCTACCGCCTCGCAGCTGAGCCGTTGTTGCTCCTAGACGTTTCCACTTCACAATAACAGCACTTACAGTTGACCAGGGCAGTTCTAGCAGGGCAGAAATTTGATGAACTGACTTGTTGGAAAGGTGGCATTCTATGACGGTGCCACGATGAAAGTCACTTGGTTCTTCAGTAAGGCTATACTACTGCCAATGTTTGTCTATGGAGATTGCATAGATTTGTGTTCAATTTTATACACCTGTCATTAACGGATGTGGCTGAAATAGCCGAATCGACTAATTTGAAGGGGTGTCCACATAATTTGGTATATATAGTGTATCTTAAGATGAACACTTAATTCGCTTTGAATAAGAGTGTCTGACTAAAATGTAAAATGTTATGCTCTTTTGTCTATTTGTATAATGTTCACATTTGATTGTATTTGCCTACCAAACAAATAGTTGAAACAGGCATGTTGACAATTCAGATGGGAGGTGACAAATAGATAGTTTAATAGGGGACAGTTGCCTTATGGCCTGTGTTAGGCCCTCATTCACTATGCACTTACACTGAACAAAAATATAAACGCAACATGTAAAGTGTTGGTCCCATGTCTCATGAGCTGAAATAAAAGATCCCAGAAAAATGTTGTGAACAAATTTGTTTACATCCCTATTAGTGAGCATTTCTCCTTTGCCAAGATAATCCATCCACCTGAGAGGTGTGGCATATCAAGAAGATGATTAAACAGCATGGTCATTACACAGGTGCACCTTGTGCTGGGGACAATAAAAGGCACACCACACAATGCCACAGATGTCTCAAGTTTTGAGGGAGAGTGCAATTGACATGCTGCCTGCAGGAAAGTCCACCAGAGCTGTTGTCAGAGAATGTAATGTATATTTCTATACCATAAGCCACCTCCAACGTCCTTTTAGGGAATTTGGAAGTAAGTCCAACCGGCCTCACAACCACAGACAAGTGTATTGCGTCGTGTGGGCAAGCGGTTTGCTGAGTCAAAGTTGTGATCAGAGTTCCCAATGGTGGTGGTGGGGTTATGGTATGGGCAGTCATAAGCTGTGGACAATGAACACAATTGCATTTTATCGATGGCAATTTGAATGCACAGAAATACTGTAAGGCCCTTTTATTTTGAAAGGTGTCTGTGACCAACAGATGCATCTGTATTCCCAGTCATGTGATATCCATAGATTATGGCCTAATGAGTGATAGGCAGTCTATAGACCTACCTCACACAGTCTATAGACTTACCTCATACTGCTGTGACAAGTGTTGTCATTGTACATTTCTCTCTTCCTACTCAGGAATCCAAAGATGACTTCAGCTACCAGCTTCCTGTTTTTTGTGATCCATTTAGCCTGTATCAGATCTGGAGATTCCTCTGAGAGTAAGTTGTGCCATAATAATGGTTATAAAATGTTATATACAAAAATGTATTTATTATTTTCAGCTGATTGTTAACTTAGGGGTTTGGGAGAAATGTATATTATTTTGTACTAAAAGTTTAGTAAGATTGGTCACATTATCATAAAACTGACTACTATACCAGTAATTCTGTCTTGTATTATTGTCAATTTGTCTCTGAAATGATATTTTACTTACAGAATTTGTCAAACTGGAGTGTAATGAAGAGTACCATGGGGTTTATGGTCAGCAGTCATTGCTGCAGTGTAATGTCAAAGCTGTTGAGAACGTGACCATCTTGACCGTGACCTGGAAGAATGTGGAAGCTGATACTCTTTTGTTGGAATACCATCAAGATAAATGTCACCTAACTCCTGGGTTTAAATTTGCTGAGTCATCCTGGAACAAGAAGAATACGAATGTGTCCTTGTTGTTGACAAATACCAAGATGGCCGACACGGGGGAGTATACATGCATGGTGAGAACAGACAGTGGTGATGATACAGCTACAACCAGCCTCAGTGTCACAGGTGAGTCCTGTACTGTCTACAGTTCAACCAAGTGTGATTATAAAAAGATACACACCTTTCAACACAGGTTCATGAAAGGAGAAAACTGAACATGTGAGATATTCAGCCACCCTTGGAGGTCAATAGAAGAATAGAATACAATACAACATTACATTACATTTTTTTAAGTGTGTCTCAGCCAGGCTGTTGAAATAAAGTTCTATTCAATTACCTTTGTTGTCGCACGCACGCACGCACACATTTATGATACAAAGTTGATAAGGATGTTTATTCTGGAATTTGTTCAGGGGGAGTTCAGATCTATTTTTGTGTGTGTGTGCAGCAGGAGCCAGAGTTACTTTCTGTTTCAGAATGACAGTGCTCAAATGGCACAGACTAGTACCAGTGGGAATGTCCACAACTAGCCTCCATAATGTCCATTCTACCCATGTCATGCAATCAGTGTTTACACAATAGGCCTAGTACTCACAGACTAAAATAGAACGTGTGTTAGAGATAGAAGAAAGGTCATTCCAGTTTATTAAAATCACTCGTCCAGTAATCTCATTCCAAGTTATAACCCTCGGATGGACGTTGAAAAGGTGCAAAGTCTGTCTTAACGATGTTTACCCATTGACGTTGTTAAGAACTGCACCCACATGTATGTAATATCATTTATCTTCCTCTCTCTCTTCCAGTTATGTACAAATCACCAACCAACCATGAGGCACCAGAAAGGGTTGATCTGGTGGTTTGACTAGTTTGACGCAAACTGCACAGGCAGTGCTGAACTTGTGGCCAAAAAGACAGACGACAAAGTGTTTAGCCTCTCCAGTAAACGAACAGTTCTGAAGGCTACATACAGTGGTTCCACAAACTACTCATGCACAGTGCACAACCCCAATGGGGTCCAGGAGGGGAAGGCATCACTTGAGATCCCGTTTGTATGTTCCACAGGTACGTTCTGCCATCGTGGTCGGTATACATGAATGATGTTTGTGATGTCATCCTTTGTAAAAGCAGGGCCAAATCCAAAACCTGCCAGTCTCCCTTATTCCCTCATCCTGACCCTGATAATTGTAAACAATTCAGCCTCAATCTAGTCTACATTTATTAGTATAGGCCTTTTTACGACGTCTTTATCATGTGCGAGCACAATAAAAGTCAGCCTTATAATGAGAGAACAACATGTCACTGAGGAGTGGAGTAGGTCAGGCCGTAACATGCTCCTCAATCTGACTGAACATCTTCCTTGAAACTGGAAAAAGAAAATGAATGTCTTGGTTTTCGTAAGAAACATTCCATGCATATTTCAACATGAATACAGAAGCTCTTCAATGTTTGCTTAACCCAGTCTACTTGTCATCTGATGAGCCTATAGGAAATTACTAGGTTAATAATGAAATAATGAAGGTGGAGTTGTAACTACCTGCGCTAGTTGCAAATTAGAGCTGATAGTCTCCAATCTGTCTCTAATGCTCCCTCTTATCACGATTCAGTGCAGTCATCATAATACCTTCTTACCAGAACATTCTGTCTCTGCAGTTGTGTTTCTCATCTCTGGAAGCCATTTTGAATGTTTTTTTCTGACCTGCCTGGCTGGGAATTTCCAAATAAAAATGATCCATCTGATGCAAAAACGAATTGTTTTTAGCAATAGGAAGTAAATTAAGATTATATTTAGATTAGAAAAGAGCTCTAGTCTGTGTGTTTATTTTAAGATATCAAAATAATCCGAAAAATTACTCCGCTGGAAATTAAGTTGGAACAAGTGAAATGACCTGATACTGACTTTGACCAATCATAGCTAACCTTTTCCTCCGGATTTGATATTTTAGAAAAATATTGGAACTTCTATTTAGTAGAAATGACATTGAACTTTGGTTGACTGAATCCAGGTCTACTGGATTAGATTTGTAAAAATAATCAATCTGATTTTATTTGTTCTTGTAACGTTCGTCTTGTGGTGAATGAACGGACCAAGGCGCAGCAGGTGATAAATACATACTGATTTATTAAATGAAAGACGAAACACTAATGAACACTAGAACAAACTACAAAACAATAAACGAAGGCAACAGACCTGAAACAAACAAACTTACATATAGACGAAGAACGCACGAACAGGAACAGACTACCTAAAACGAACGAACAAACGAAACAGTCCCATGTGGTATACACAGACACAGGAACAATCACCCACAAACAAACAGTGAGAACAGCCTACCTTAATATGGTTCTCAGAGGAAACGTCAAACACCTGCCTCTAATTGAGAACCATATCAGGCAACACCTAAACCCAACATAGAAAACACATAACATAGACTACCCACCCCAACTCACGCCCTGACCAACTAAACACATACAAAAACAACAGAAAACAGGTCAGGAACGTGACAGAACCCCCCCCTCAAGGTGCGAACTCCGGGCGCACCCCTAAAACTCAAGGGGAGGGTCTGGGTGGGCATCTGTCCGCGGTGGCGGCTCCGGCGCAAGACGAGGACACCACTCCACCATTGTCTTTGTCCCCCTCCTTAGCGTCCTTTGAGTGGCGACCCTCGCCCCCGACCATGGTCCAGGAACCTTCACCAAGGCCCCTCCTAAATAGAGGAGACAACTCAGGACAGAGAGGTAGCTCAGGACAGAGAGGTAGCTCAGAACAGAGAGGTAGCTCAGGACAGAGAGGTAGCTCAGGACAGAGAGGTAGCTCAGGACAGAGAAATCGCTCAGGACAGAGAGATCGCTCCGGACAGAGAGGTAGCTTAGGACAGAGAGGTAGCTTAGGACAGAGGGACAACTCTGGACTACTGGCAGCTCCGGACTGAGTGGCAGCTCCGGACTGTAGGGCAGCTCCGGACTGTAGGGCAGCTCATGACTGGAGGGCAGCTCATGACTGGAGGGCAGCTCATGACTGGAGGGCAGCTCATGACTGGAGGGCAGCTCATGACTGGAGGGCAGCTCATGACTGGAGGGCAGCTCATGACTGGAAGGCAGCTCATGACTGGAAGGCAGCTCATGACTGGAGGGCAGCTCATGACTGGAGGGCAGCTCTGGCAGCTCCTGACTGGCTGGCGGCTCTGGCAGCTCCTGACTGGCTGGCGGCTCTGGCAGCTCCTGACTGACGGACGGCTCTAGCGGCTCCTGACTGACGGACGGCTCTAATGGCTCGTGGCAGACGGATGGCTCAGACGGCGCTGGGCAGACAGATGGCTCAGACGGCGCTGGGCAGACGGATGGCTCAGACGGCGCTGGGCAGACGGATGGCTCAGACGGCGCTGGGCAGACGGATGGCTCAGACGGCGCTGGGCAGACGGATGGCTCAGACGGCGCTGGGCAGACGGATGGCTCAGACGGCGCTGGGCAGACGGATGGCTCAGACGGCGCTGGGCAGACGAGCAGTGCAGGCAGCGTTGAGCAGACGAGCAGTGCAGGCAGTTCAGACGGCGCTGGGCAGGCAGGCAGCTCAGACGGCGCTGGACAGACGAGCAGTGCAGGCGGCGTTGGGCAGACGAGCAGTGCAGGTGGCGTTGGGCAGATGAGCAGTGCAGGCGGCGTTGGGCAGACGAGCAGTACAGGCGGCGTTGGGCAGACGGCCGACTCCGACCTGCTGAGGCGCACAGCAGGCCTGGTGCGTGGTGCCGGAACTGGTGGTACCGGGCTGAGGGCACGCACCTCAGGGCGAGTGCGGGGAGAAGGAACAGTGCGTACAGGGCTCTGGAGACGCACAGGAGGCTTGATGCGTGGTGCCGGAACTGGAGGCACTGAGCTGGAGACACGCACCACAGGGAGAGTGCGTGGAGGAGGAACAGGGCTCTGGAGACGCACTGGAAGCCTGGTGCGTGGTGTAGGCACTGGTGGTACTGAGCTGGGGCGGGAAGGTGGCGCCGGATATACCGGACCGTGCAGGCGTACTGGCTCCCTTGAGCACTGAGCCTGCCCAACCTTACCTGGTTGAATGCTCCCCGTAGCCCGTCCAGTGCGGGGAGGTGGAATAACCCGCACTGGGCTGTGTTGGCGAACCGGGGACACCATGCGTAAGGCTGGTGCCATGTACACTGGCCCGAGGAGATGTACTGGAGGCCAGATATGTAGAGCCGGCTTCATGGCACTTGGCTCAATGCTCAATCTAGCCCGGCTAGTGCGGGGAGGTGGAATAACCCGCACCGGGCTATGAACACGTACAGGAGACACCATGCGCTCTACTGCGTAACACGGTGTCTGCCCGTACTCTCGCTCTCCACGGTAAGCCCGGGAAGTTGGCGCAGGTCTCCTACCTGACTTCGCCACACTCCCCTTTATCCCCCCCCCAAGAAATTTTTGGGTGAGCCTCTCGGGCTTGCTAGCGCCTCATAATGCCGCCTCTCCGCTTTAGATGCCTCCAGCTCCGCTTTGGGGCGGCGACACTCCTCTGGCTCTGCCCAGGGTCCTTCTCCGTCCAGAATCTCCTCCCATGTCCATTCCTCCTTGACCCACTGCTGCTGTCGCTGCTGCCCGTTAACCCGCTGCTTGATCCGGGTTTGGTGGGTGATTCTGTAACGTTCGTCTTGTGGTGAATGAACGGACCAAGGCGCAGCGGGTGATAAATACATACTGATTTATTAAATGAAAGACGAAACACTAATGAACACTAGAACAAACTACAAAACAATAAACGAAGGCAACAGACCTGAAACAAACGAACTTACATATAGACGAAGAACGCACGAACAGGAACAGACTACCTAAAACGAACGAACAAACGAAACAGTCCCATGTGGTATACACAGACACAGGAACAATCACCCACAAACAAACAGTGAGAACAGCCTACCTTAATATGGTTCTCAATCAGAGGACAGGAACACAGGAACAATCACCCACAAACAAACAGTGAGAACAGCCTACCTTAATATGGTTCTCAGAGGAAACGTCAAACACCTGCCTCTAATTGAGAACCATATCAGGCAACACCTAAACCCAACATAGAAAACACATAACATAGACTACCCACCCCAACTCACGCCCTGACCAACTAAACACATACAAAAACAACAGAAAACAGGTCAGGAACGTGACAGTTCTCAATTATGGACTTTGTGCATCTATACCTGGTCACAGATAGAGTAGCACCTCATGTATTTAATTCAAAAACACGTGAATTTCCTATTTCATTTGTAAATTGTTTCTTTTCCCCCCGCATTTGAAGGTTCAAAATATGATTTCGCTTCTGATTCCACCACCAAATGGCTAGCCCCAGTTGGGGTCATAGGATCTCTGATCATTGGACTCCTTGCTGCGCTGCTGTTATTTAAGAGGCGCTCCGCCCGACGTAAGTACATGAATTGTCATACTCATACAGTACAGACTGATGACAGCTCTCTTAGACTGTGTGCTACGTGGGCCTGGCTGATATGTGTGATCTCTCTCTCTCTCTCTGTAACTCCTCCATGAACAGATATCATTGTATGAAGCTTTGCTGAGTATCATGGATCTCTGCTTGGCATGCTAGTTTGTGCTAAATGAACCTGTGCAGTGGGACTGGATGCTTTGGCAGTTGGCAGCCAGCCATTTTGGCTCTGAATGGTGATGCTTACCTTAAAGTTGCACTGCCAAGTACCTCGGTAGTCAAACAACCTAGTGAAAATACCCCAGGCTCAGCCAGTCGTCAAGTACGGTAGATAAACATCAGACATCTTTACTATATGATCAGTGGCTTTCAGCCATGTGTGGTATAGGCTTATACTAACCATGAAAAACAGTGCATTTGATGCTCAATCCAAGTCAATATTAATGGATTAAGCATGAAATGTACTAGTAGGCTATTTATTGTTCATCAACATTGCATTTGGTTTACTTATTAGCTTTTTTATATATACTGTACAAAAGTATAAACGCAACATGCAACAATTTCAACAATCTTACTGAGTTACAGTTCATATAAGGAAAATCAGTCAACTGAAATAAATAAATTAGGCCCTAATCTATGGATTTCACTTGACTGGGCAGGGGTGCAGCAATGGGTGAGCCTGGGAGGGCATAGGCCCACCCACTTGGGAGCCAGGACCAGCTTATCAGAATTAGTTTTTCCCCACCAAAGGGCTTTATTACAGACAGAAATACTCTTCAGTTTCATCAGCTGTCTGGTTGGTTGTTCTCAGATGATCCTGCAGGTAAAGAAGCCGGAGGTGGAGGTCCTGGGCTGGCGTGGTTAGATGTGGTCTGCGGTTGTGAGGCCGGTTGGACGTACTGCCAAATTCTCTAAAACAACGTTGGAGGCGGGTTATGGTAGAGAAGTGAACATTAAATTCTCTGGCAACAGCTCTAATGGAAATTCCTGCAGTCAACATGCCAAATGCACACTCACTCAAAACTAGAGACATCTATGGCATTGTGATGTGTGACAAAACTGCGCATTTTAGACTGGCCTTTTATTGTCCCCAGCACAAGATGCACCTGTGTATTGATGATGTTGTTTAATCAGCTTCGTGATATGCCACACTTCTCAGGTGGATGGATTATTTTTGCAAAGGAGAAATGCTCACTAACAGGGATGTAAACTAATTGGTCAACAAGATGAGAAAAATAAGCTTTTTGTGCATATGGAACATTTCTGGGATCTTTTTTTTCAGCTCATGAAACATGGGTCCAACACTTTACATGTTGCGTTCATATTTTTGTTCAGTATAGTTTGTTTTAAGATTTATTGTAATAGTAGGTTTTGTGTAATTTTTTCACAGGCACTCGAAGGCAGTCCACCTTGCCATTAATGAGTATGTCCTTCAATATTCAGTATTTATTAAAACATTTTATTTTAATTTGTCACTTTGGGTTTATGGTTTCCCATCTTTCCCACACAGTTCACAGAATACACTGTACAAGCAATACATATACTTTATAATGACCAGCATCATATTTGAAAAATTTGATCAAAATTATAACTCAACAAATGATTACAACAACACTCCATAATGCATTCACATACCCTGAGTGCCAGTCTGTTTGGTCTATCATGCCAACTCCTTGTCACTCATTGTCATGCCTAACATCTTGTTGTGACAATGAGCTATGGAGTTGGCAAGAGTAGTTTAAACAGATATTTTACCAGGCTAGCATTCACATGCATTTGGTTTGTGAAACTAGCCACTCAGCCTTGGACAGTAAAACTGTGAAACTGTGGCCACTCACCCAGAACGCATGTCTGTCTGTTCTCAACCTTCCTAATCACATCCTCTATCAGTTCCTGTTTACTGTTGCTTCAGAGGGAGATACTTTGTTTACATTGGGCCCTTATGTCTGATATGCTGTGCGTACAGTATCTGTTCTATCAGTACAGGGCAGGAATGGGGGCCTCAAGGGGCAAAAATGGGCCTGGTTTCTTGTCCCAGTCCGTCCCTGTATCTGTCCCTGTGTAATATCTGATATGCTGTACACACAGTATCGGTCTTAGCTTTCCTATTAAACATGACTACTAGGGTGATTGAATGTAGGTCAAAGGGAAGTGTTTCATCCGTCACAAGTGGAGTATAAAATGGAGTCCGGATGATTACTAATTGTTTACCAGACCAGTTGGCGACAATTTTGCATTGTTCCAACGGGGAAATCTTAAGAATTGACTCACCCCTGTTCTAATTTCGTTTGTTAACTGCATGGCTGTGGTGAAGGGAGATTATGTATTTGGGTCATACTATTATGTAATGCTGGGTGAAATATGGGCCTATCTGCACTGAGGGAAGATTTTCTATCTTGCAAGTCTCTTGACTAACTTTTATTTTTCTGCCCGACTCTTAATTTCACTGAACTTTGAAGGAGACAATGTTCCTCTGGAGATTTAAATGTTAGATGACATTCCTCCA
Organism: Salvelinus namaycush; assembly: GCF_016432855.1. NCBI lineage: Eukaryota > Metazoa > Chordata > Actinopteri > Salmoniformes > Salmonidae > Salvelinus > Salvelinus namaycush. The sequence continues at coordinate 12,711,114 of NC_052345.1, forward strand.
CAATATGTCACAGATCAGCTTCTGACTTGTCCTTGTTGGTTATCGGTCACAGTGGCCACCCAACAGACAGGCAGCACGATGATGAGGCAGAAGGAAAAGTTATCCTCACTGTATGTTGTATCTACATCTAACATGTCTATATCTCTATTGTACATCTATAATGAATATATCTATCTAAAACATATTGTATCTACATCTACTGTATTTATAATAGCTCTCTTTCTATTCAGCATCATAGCTTCTTAGGGGACATGTTTTTTTAAATGATTGATTGTCCTGTAGTTAACCTTGTGGTTATCTTGTAGTTTACATGCTGCTCATGCTCCTTGTAATGATTAGTGAAATGTCTCTCCTGTTTTTACTTTTTATTATTGTGTAACATTATGATCTTTCTCTCTCTCTGTCTTTCTGTCTCTCTTTCTCTCTCTTTCTTTCTCTCTCACTTTCTCTCTCTCTCTTTCTCTCTCTTTCTCTCTCTCTCACCTTCTCTGTCTGTCTGTCGGTTCTCTTTTTCTTTCACTCTTTCACTTTCTTTCTCTTTCACTCTCACTGTCTTTCACTCTCTCTCTCTGTCTCCCTCTCTCCCTCTGTCCAGGTCTAAACAGTGACACTCCACAGGACCAGCGTAACAGTCTCTAGTAAATGATTCGTTAACTGGTAGTCTCTGGAAGGGACTGTTTCCTTGACGATCAATAAGGGGCTTGTCACCATCACTATCTTTTGATGGACTGTTTCCTGTTAAGTGTCCGATGACAGTCACTTTGCCACTCAGGTCATTCTGATTGAGGCATTTGTTTCTTCATAATCTACTGATGATGTCAGCCTTTAAGGTCTGTGGTTGATTACAAATGATATGTAACTGCCCTATATATCAATGTTTCTATACAGGGTTGCCATGGTGTCATTATGCTCTAGATTCTACCACTGCAGAACATTGGTATACTGTAATACCAGGTAATCTAATCAATGTACACACTATAAGGTGCATGGTTTAACATTCCACCTTTCCTATACTGTAGATTATACCATAGTGGTTGTTATTACTATACTGTAACACCAGACCATCTAATCACTATAAGTTTACACACTGTTGTATACTAAGGTTGTGCGAACATTCAATTTGAACACAGCATTGTTCTGAAAACATGTAGTAAAACTGGTTTCCCTTCTGAAAGAGGGTTTCGCAAGACTGTACAACAACCACTTTTGTAACCAAAAGCCAGCCTGTTGCTCCTACCACAGAGGATTTTGTTTGTGGCCTTCCTCGTTCCCCTTTCTTCTTGTCTTGCGCTATCTGCTGGTGGAAAATGCAGGTCTATATTTATATCTTGCCCAGGGCTCGCCTCCATGAAGGCAGTGCAATGGAACGCAACTGTAAACCTGAAAAACAAGAGTCAATTATTCATCTGAGAGAATTGGTATCAGTTTCAAGTTTACCTGGTGTTTGTTTATGATACTTTTGAAAATGCCACAATTGTTTTATGTTATGAAAGAGGCTGCTATTGTCTTAATATTGTAGTTATATAATGACTGTTTCAGTTCCCATGATGTTTTACTGCTATTGTAACGGTGTTCCTCCTCCTCTTCAACCGAAGAGGAGGAGTAGTGATTGAACCAAGGCGCAGCGTTGTGAAATGACATATTTTAATTAAACAAGACGGAATAAACACGAAACGAAAACACTAGAATAATTAACAAAATAACGAAACGAAAACGTAGACAGACCTGAACTATACGAACTTACATATAACACGAAGAACGCACGAACAGGGAAAATAGACTACACAAAAAGAACGATGTACAAACAAACCGAACAGTCCCGTATGGTGCGACAAACACTGACACAGGAGACAACCACCCACAACGAACACTGTGAAACAACCTACCTAAATATGACTCTCAATTAGAGGAAACGCCAAACACCTGCCTCTAATTGAGAGCCATACCAGGCAACCCTTAAACCAACATAGAAACAGAAAACATAGAATGCCCACCCAAACTCACGTCCTGACCAACTAACACATACAACAAACTAACAGAAATAGGTCAGGAACGTGACAGCTATCATGTTTACTGCTGTCATATCGACTGAGAAATCTGTTGTTGTATTGTGACAGCTTGAGGTGAATGGCGTCCACAACAAAACTCCACCTCCCATAATTCCTGCCAAATCTTGTATCAGTTCCTTCTTACTTCAGTACATGATTGGCAGTTGGCACTATATATACAGATAGGATGATTCATACATCTCTATGTCAGCCTGCTTGGCAAAAGTCGGGGCTCTTCCAAAGAAGCTTGGGCTTTTGGCTTAGATCTACTATGGTGGTTTGAGATGTTCATGTGTAAAGTTTTGTTTATTTCGCAGTTCAACAAAATGTGTTATTTCTTCTCTGTATGAAGTGATACAAATCAAGTGATTTGTTGGAGGAAAAAAAAGCAACTTCCTGTTTTCTGCACATAGATATGCCTGCTTGAGGCCTGCTCTGCACTTTAACCCATATAACAGACTTTGTGTTGCTACATTTTGTATGTTTTTATATGTGACTTTGTTTGTTATTAATGTGATAATTGAGATTTCTACTTTGTCCCCCCCAAAAATGTGAATCATCTTTTGTATGATGTTTTTTTGTATATTTCGCACTGTGAAATTCCTTTTCAAATCCCACACCTTGACACTGTTCGGGTTTTGTAAATAGGATGAAGATTTTAATTGTTGTTTTTAATTACTACAATCTATAAACAAATAAAAAGTATAATTGATGGGGTGACTAATCTGAATTTTTTTATGTTCTAAGATCTAAACTGTTTTAATAAGTTTTAAGGAACCAAAAGCGGTAAACCCATTGTGAGGAAAATGTATATAATTACTGCACAAATATATATATATTTTATCCATCATTATGTATTATATAAGTAGTTACAGTACCTGAAGTTTTTTTTTGCCCAGCAACAGTACAGGGTTGCATTCATTAATGCACACCGTAGCAAAACTATTTGCAACGGAAAACAAATATCAAATCAAACTTTATTTGCCACACGCTCCGAATACAACAAGTGTAGACTTTACCGTGAAATGCTTACTTACAAGCCCTTAACTAACAGTGCAGTTCAAGAAGAAGAAAATATTTACCAAGTAGGCAAAATAAAAGTAACACAATAAGAATAACAATAACGAGGCTATATACTGTACAGGGGGTACCGGGACCGTGTCAGTGTGTAAGGGTACAGTCTAGTTGAGGTAATCTGTACATGTAGGTGGGGGCGAAGTGACTATGCATAGGTAACAAACAAACATTGAGTAGCAGCAGTGTACAAAAGGGGGGGGGGGGGTCAATGTAAATAGTCCGGTGGCGATTTTTATGAATTGTTCAGCAGTCTAATGGCTTGGGGGTAGACGTTGTTGAGGAGCCTTTTGGTCCAAGACTTGGTGCTCTGGTACTGCTTGCCGTGCGGTAGCAGAGAAAACAGTCTATAACTTGGGTGACTGGAGTCTCTGACAATGTTATGGGCTTTCCTCTGACACCGCCTATTATATAGGTCCTGGATGGCCGGAAGTTTGGCCCCAGTGATGTACTGGACAGTTCACACTACCCTCTGTAGAGCCTTACGGTCAGATGCCGAGCAGTTGCCATACCAGGCGGTGATGCAACCGGTCAGGATGCTCTCGATGGTGCAGCTGTAGAACCTTTTGAGGATCTGGGGACCCATGCCAAATCTTTTCAGTCTCCTGAAATTGTCTTATTGGACAAGTTCAGGTGGTCCCTCCACATTTTGGCCAATCTGCTATCATTTTGTTCCTTGTGAATACAACCCTGGTTTGATGGAATCCAAGTCAGAGATGCGACACTGAACAGAAGACAACATGTCCGTTAGAGCAGGGTTCCCCAACTGGCGGCCCACGGGCCGGTGGTTTTATTTTGCCCCCCAAGTTTTCTGACCCCCCAAAAATATATATAAACTTTTGTTTTTTTGGAATTTTCATTGTTGAACATAAAACACCAGGACTTTAAAAACACCAGGAAATCAGCACCAAAGGATTTAAATTTTGTAAATATGTTCTCAAGTATTCCCACACATAGAGAGAGATGTGATCATATACAGTGGGGCAAAAAAGTATTTAGTCAGCCACCAATTGTGCAAGTTCTCCCACTTAAAAAGATGAGAGAGGCCTGTAATTTTCATCATAGGTACACTTCAACAATGCAGACAAAATGAGAAAAAAAAATCCAGAAAATCACATTGTAGGATTTTTAATGAATTTATTTGCAAATTATGGTGGAAAATAAGTATTTGGTCAATAACAAAAGTTGATCTCAATACTTTGTTATATACCCTTTGTTGGCAATGACAGAGGTCAAACATTTTCTGTAAGTCTTCACAAGGTTTTCACACACTGTTGCTGGTATTTTGGCCCATTCCTCCATGCAGATCTCCTCTAGAGCAGTGATGTTTTGGGGCTGTTGCTGGGCAACACGGACTTTCAACTCCCTCCAAAGATTTTCTATGGGGTTGAGATCTGGAGACTGGCTAGGCCACTCCAGGACCTTGAAATGCTTCTTACGAAGCCACTCCTTTGTTGCCCGGGCGGTGTGTTTGGGATCATTGTCATGCTGAAAGACCCAGCCACGTTTCATCTTCAATGCCCTTGCTGATGGAAGGAGGTTTTCACTCAAAATCTCACGATACATGGCCCCATTCATTCTTTCCTTTACACGGATCAGTCGTCCTGGTCCCTTTGCAGAAAAACAGCATCAAAGCATGATGTTTCCACCCCCATGCTTCACAGTAGGTATGGTGTTCTTTGGATGCAACTCAGCATTCTTTGTCCTGCAAACACGACGAGTTGAGTTTTTACCAAAAAGTTCTATTTTGGTTTCATCTGACCATATGACATTCTCCCAATCTTCTTCTGGATCATCCAAATGCTCTCTAGCAAACTTCAGACGGGCCTGGACATGTACTGGCTTAAGCAGGGGGACACGTCTGGCACTGCAGGATTTGAGTCCCTGGCGGTGTAGTGTGTTACTGATGGTAGGCTTTGTTACTTTGGTCCCAGCTCTCTGCAGGTCATTCACTAGGTCCCCCCGTGTGGTTATGGGATTTTTGCTCACCGTTCTTGTGATCATTTTGACCCCATGGGGTGAGATCTTGCGTGGAGCCCCAGATTGAGAGAGATTATCAGTGGTCTTGTATGTCTTCCATTTCCTAATAATTGCTCCCACAGCTGATTTCTTCAAACCAAGCTGCTTACCTATTGCAGATTCAGTCTTCCCAGCCTGGTGCAGGTCTACAATTTTGTTTCTGGTGTCCTTTGGCAGCTCTTTGGTCTTGACCATAGTGGAGTTTGGAGTGTGACTGTTTGAGGTTGTGGACAGGTGTCTTTTATACTGATAACAAGTTCAAACAGGTGCCATTAATACAGGTATCGAGTGGAGGACAGAGGAGCTTCTTAAAGAAGAATTTACAGGTCTGTGAGAGCCAGAAATCTTGCTTGTTTGTAGGTGACCAAATACTTATTTTCCACCATAATTTGCAAATAAATTCATTAAAAATCCTACAATGTGATTTTCTGGATTTTTGTTTCTCATTTTGTCTGTCATAGTTGAAGTGTACCTATGATGAAAATTACAGGCCTCTCATCTTTTTAAGTGGGAGAACTTGCACAATTGGTGGCTGACTAAATACTTTTTTTGCCCCACTGTACATATGTAAACAAGGTTTGAAATTATGTTTTCGTCAAACATATCTGTTTGGGCTTCTCGCGGTCAATTTGCAGTCTACAAATGATTTGTAATTATGTTCCGGCCCCCCGACCACTCAATCTGAATCTAGTTGATGATCCTTGCACTAGAGGGAAGAGATATGGGCTAAGTTGTATTAACATTGAGAAAAAACTATCTGAAAGAGGGTTGACATGAATGCAACTTGATATAACTTTGATATGCTTTAACATGCCTCTAGTTATGTGAATGCAACAGCGGCGAGCACCTTAGAGATCCTTTTTATGTCTCAAGGTTTTACTGCTAACCTACAAAGCATTACATGGGCTTGCTCATACCTATCTTTCCGGTTTGGTCCTGCCGTACATACCTAAACATACGCTACGGTCACAAGATGCAGGCCTCCTTACTGTCCCTAGAATTTCTAAGCAAACAGCTGGAGGCAGGGCTTTCTCCTATAGAGCTCCATTTTTATGGGATGGTCTGCCTACCCATGTGAGAGACGCAGACTCGGTCTCAACCTTTAAGTCTTTATTAAAGACTCATCTCTTCAGTAGGTCCTATGATGGAGTGTAGTCTGGCCCAGGAGTGTGAAGGTGAACGGAAAGGCACTGGAGCAACGAACTGCCCTTGCTGTCTCTGCCTGGCCGGTTCCCCTCTCTCCACTGGGATTCTCTGCCTTTAACCCTATTACAGGGGTTGAGTCACTGGCTTACTGGTGGTCTTTCATGCCGTCCCTAGGAGGGGTGTGTCACTTGAGTGGGTTGAGTCACTGACGTGATCTTCCTGTCCGGGTTGCTCCCCCCCCCCCCCCCCCCCCCCTTGGGTTGTGCCGTGGCGGAGATCTTTGTGGGCTATACTCGGCCTTGTCTCAGGATGGTAAGTTGGTGGTTGAAGATATCCCTCTAGTGGTGTGGGTGCTGTGCTTTGGCAAAGGGGGTGGAGTTATATCCTGCCTGTTTGGCCCTGTCCGGGGGTATCATCGGATGGGGCCACAGTGTCTCCCGACCCCTCCTGTCTCAGCCTTCTGTCTTATCCAGTGTCCTGTGTGAATTTAAGCATGCTCTCTCTCTCTCTCTCTCTCTCTCTCTCTCTCTCTCTCTCTCTCTCTCTCTCTCTCTCTCTCTCTCTCTCTCTCTCTCTCTCTCTCCTCTCTCTCTCTCTCTCTCTCTCTCTCTCTCTCTCTCTCTCTCTCTCTCTCTCTCTCTCTCTCTCTCTCTCTCTCTCTCTCTCTCTCTCTCTCTCTCTCTCTCTCTCTCTCGGAGAACCTCGGAGAACCTCGGACCATGCCTCAGGACTTCCTGGCCTGATGACTCCTTGCTTTCTCCAGTCCACCTGGCCGTGCTGCTGCTCCAGCTCTCTGCCTGCGGCTATGGAACCCTGACCTGTTCACCGGACATGCTACCTGTCCCAGACCTTCTGTTTTCAACTTGCTAGAGACAGCAGGAGCGGTAGAGATACTCTGAATGATCGGCTATGAAAAGCCAACTGACATTTACTACTGAGGTGCTGACCTGTTGCACCCTCGACAACCACTGTGAATATTATTATTTGCTGGTCATCTATGAACATTTGAACATCTTGGCCATGTTCTGTTATAATCTCCACCCGGCACAGCCAGAAGAGGACTGGCCACCCCTCATAGCCTGGTTCCTCTCTAGGTTTCTTCCTAGGTTCTGGCCATCCTAGGGAGTTTTTCCTAGCCACCGTGCTTCTACACCTGCATTGCTTGCTGTTTGGGGTTTCAGGCTGGGTTTCTGTACAGCACTTTGAGATATCAGCTGATGTAAGAAGGGCTATATAAATACATTTGATGTGATTTGATTTGAAGTCAATTCAGTCGTATCAGAAGAATATGCAGCTCTGAAGCTTCTTATCAGAAACAGATCACGGACCTCACACAAACATTTAAGGAAAGGGGGTGCAACAAAGGGGGTGCAATTGGGTAAAACATGCCAATGATAGTTTTGAAGGACTAACACAGTTGGAAAGCCTTCAACCAAAAGTTAAAGAAAAGCAGAACATGTCCCCTCATGCTTCACCCAATACTCACCATTGAGGAAGGAAGGACATTACCATGAAGTACTGGTACATTATTGATACTGACCCACAATTGAAACCCATTTTTAAATATCTCCCACATTAGGTCTTTAAAAGACCCCCAAACGTGAGAGACATTGTGGTTAAATCAGATTATCCAAAGGAGAAAAGAGAAACTTTCTTGGACAAGGTTCAAGAGCGTAATCACAAATGTTGCCAATGTGCTCAATGCAGCTTCACGTACAAATGCAACTCATTAACCCAACCCCGCAGGACAAAGATGTATTATTAAAGGCCTGATTACCTGCATGTCCAGCAATGCTATTTACATGTTGAAATGTCCTTGTGGTCTGTCTAGGGAAAGCCCGTAGAAGCCTTAAAACCCATAGAAAGCTTAAAACACGGATCAGTGAGTACCACAGCAATATACGGACATGAGACAAAAAATCTGGTTGCTGTTCATTTTGTACAAGCGTAACAGTATAGCTTCCGTCACTCTCCTCGCCCCTACCTGGGCTCGAACCAGGGACCCGCTGCCCACATCGACAACAGCCACCCTCGAAGCATTGTTACCCATCGCTCCACAAAAGCCACGGCCTTTGCAGAGCAAGGGGAACAACTACTTCAAGGTCTCAGAGCGAGTGACGTCACCAATTGAAACACTATTAGCGCGCACCCCGCAAATAGCTAGCCATTTCACATCGGTTATACTCACCCACCTTTTGACCTCCTCCATTTCCGCAGCAACCAGTGATCCGGGTCAACAGCATAGCTTCCGTCTCTCTCCTCACCCCTAGCTGGGCTCGAACCAGGGACCCTCTGCACACATCGACAACAGCTTCCCACAAAGAATCGTTACCCATCGCTCCACAAAAGCCGCGGGCCTTGCAGAGCAAGGGGAACAACTTCTTCAAGGTCTCAGAGCAAGTGACGTCACCGATTGAAACGCTATTAGCGCGCACCCCGCAACCTAGCTAGCCATTTCACATCGGTTAAACAAGCTGGACATCCTATTAGTTCTCTGAGATACATTGGAATAGAAATTATCAAGATGTCACGCAGGGGAGGGGACATTGAGAAGAAACTTCTTCAAAGGGAATCTTTCTGCATCCCCAGGCCCAAAACACTGTCTCCTCTTGGCCTTACATTTACATTTTACATTTTAGTCATTTAGCAGACGCTCTTATCCAGAGCGACTTACAGTAGAGTGCATACATTTACATACTGAGACAAGGATATCCCTACCGGCCAAACCCTCCCTAACCCGGACGACGCTATGCCAATTGTGCGTCGCCCCACGGACCTCCCGGTTGCGGCCGGCTGCGACAGAGCCTGGGCGCGAACCCAGCGACTCTGGTGGCGCAGCTAGTGCCCTAGACCACTGCGCCACCCGCGCAGCCTTAAGTTAACGAGCAGTTTGAGGCCGTTTTTATAGTTTCAAAATGTCCAAATGGGGTTTTTTAAATTCTAATTGATTATTGTATGTGTATGTATATTACTGTAAATAATGATCACATTCCTTGTGTATGATCATATATTTCGTTGAATGCTAATACTGTGAAACTAGGTTATACATTTTTACCTCCTGTTTCAGGAAGTGATGTCACTGAGTACTGCCCCTATATATATATGACCTTCCACACCGACCTGGGATATGAATGTCTGATAACCTAAGGGTCGAAACGTTGTTATAAATAAACATCACCTGGGAGCATGAGCAGCAGTGTCCGGCCTTTTCCTTTCTGTTTTCCATGAGTTTCAAATAAGCAACCATAGCCTGCTGGTCGTGGATAAAAAAACAGTTAAGAAATACTGTTCTTTAGTGGTTATTTTTGGTACAATTGTGTGTGCGATAGGTATCTTGTATGAGTGCCAAAGCGCACTGATCGGATTTTCCCCATCCATGTCCTCCAGCTACTGCGGTAACGCTGACCCCCTTTCATCCAGCGTCTCCAGCGTCCAGCGTTTCATCCATCCATCTCCCGATACCCTCTATGATGGTCAGCATCATCACCAGCGTCTCCACCACCCTGCTGTGTGCTGTCCTTTTCTAATCTGGGGAGTCCTGATTGTGCTACTACTAAAGAGATGGTGCTCTTGGCACAGAAACTGGGATGCTTTGGCTCAATATGTATCAGGACTCTTAACGCTACAGGCATATGGTTCATGTTTGCTCAGTAGCATTATCAGCTCTTGTTGTGTTCCTTTTGGTTTGCGTTTAAAAAAAAGATGGACAAAGTGGATGCCATGAGACCTGAGACCTGTCCTGTCTGCAGGTCTAAATAATCCACATACACCCTACAGGTTACTTGCCTGGCTACCCAAACTCCTTGCTCCAGCCAAACGCTACACCACGCCCACTGACGTTAGTTTCTTCTCCGCAATGAATCTGGATCTGAGTAACCCCCCGATGAATTCTAGAATGGAAATCCATTCTAGACCATCTGATAGGTCCTACAAACCGATGGGTTGGGCCAGAGTCAGAACAGGTGAGTAAAGCACCGTTTTGAAGATTCATCATTGACTTTGATACTCTGATTGGTTAGAGATGATCCTATCGCTGATGAATTTGTTTTGTACAACACCTCTCATTTTGATGTCATCACATATGACTTCAATGATGGCAGTCTCAGACTGAAGTATGTAGCGAATGATACAACAGCGGAATAATTCCGTTTGAGTTGTCAGGCAAACAGGTTACATATTTCGAGGGAGAAAACCCCCCAAAAGTTTATGTAGGGTTATGTAACTAAGCTTAATAACCTTATATGAATACAAACTTCTGGGGAATGGTATACAACCTTTGTCTTTCTGCCTGTTTTGTTCTAGCTTGACACTAGACGGCAGTCTCTCCTCAATAACTGAGTGAACTGGCAGCCAGAGCGTTGCTGGCTTCAATATCCCATGAGCTACTTTCCACTGTTGTGCTCTTCAGCAAGGCCCTTTTACCCTAGATCTCCAGAGGCTGCCCCCAGCCTGTGATGTGTGTGTTGTTGTGTGTCAAGTTGGCTAATGTAACAGCAAAAAGATAAATAAAGGTAGCATTGAAAAGTGAAAATGATCCAGTGGTCATATGGTGATATTACAGGAAATGGTACCCTGATGAATGACAGAATGAGTTCAATTTGAATCATTTCCCCAGACAAGGTGCAGTACTTTAGTAGGCTACTACAATACACCCATTGACGCTATGATAAGATGATTACACATATCTCAAAAATAGAATTCAATTAAGGATTGTTGTTTAGATTGTGTATAATGTTCAATACTGATGGTTGAGGAGGGAGTGGTGGTTGAGAAGGGGCTTTGATGACATTGACGCCACTTCCTCTGTCTTTAAAAGTCAGACCGACAGAGACGGCAGTAACCAGGGCTTAAGTGATGGAGATGTTACTGCACTTGTGTCTGCTGTTGATCGGTTTCTCTCTCAGCACATCAACCACAGCAGCAGGTAATAAGACAAACTTATTTTTTCCCCCAACATTGAATGTAGTCACCAGTTTGGACTCTGTTAAGCCTTTTTGCACCAGGAGCAAAGTTTGCACCTGTTTTTTCAGAAGGGTATTAAACATTTTGAGACTAAAATGACACGGTAGTGTATAGTGCCCTACATGAAAACAAATGTATGTAGAAAAAATACAATTTGAGGCTTGTTTTTGGTGTTTAACCCTTTCTGGGTGGAAAACGGTTTCAGCCTTTGAAGTTCCACTATGATGTTTTTTTTGTAGAAACATGTTTATCTATTACACAAATTCCCCGAATCATGGTTTATCTTTTCATTCACCTCTTTTCTATAGAAGCCATTCTCTGGGTGAAGACAGGGGAGAAGTTTACCATGAAGTGCTCCACCACTCTAAAAGACCAGGACGGAATAAACCTGTATGTTGGGCTGGACAGGGACATGCAGGTGTTGTATTACCACCAGAGGGACTCCAAGCTGAGCCCCATGAAAGGCTACTGGGACAGAGTGAAGACTGAGGGACCTGTGGACCAACTGACAATCACCATCAGTAACCTGACCATAGAGGACACAGGAGTCTACTGGTGTATTTACACAAAATTCAATGAAACCACGTATGAAAATGATATCAACCAAGGAAGAGGCTCCACTCTGGTCGTGGTGAATGGTAGGTATATGTTTACACTGTAGTGGGGCGGCAGCGTAGCCTAGTTGATAGAGAATTGGACTAGTAACTGAAAGGTTGCAAGTTCAATTCCCTGAGCTGACAAGGTACAAATCTGTCGTCTACCCCTGAATAAGGCGCGTATTAACCCACTGTTCTTAGGCTGTCATTGAAATTTTTTATTTTTTTTTAACTGACTTGCCTAAATAAATAAACTCTAGATGTGATGTGTTTTACTCTTATCATGAACGTTCAATTTCACATGTAGAAAAAATGTGTGTAATCTAGAATCCAGACTAGTGTTTCTCAATCTGTGGTTAATGGACTGGCAGCGGTCACTGAGGTGTTTCAGACCAATTTAGTCAACTCTCGAGTGTTAGTTTCAATATAAACAACCATAGCCTGCTGGTCCCGATACAAACAAGTTGAGAAACACTGTTCTTCAGTGGCTTTTCTTTGATACAACTCTGTCTCTGATAGTTATTTTGTGTGAGTGCTGCAGGATACTGATTAGATTTTCCCATTTGGTGATGTCTTCCATAGACGATGTCCTACAGCTGCCATGTCCTACAGTTACTGCAGTAACGCTGACCCCCTTTCACCCAGCCAATGAGAAGCCGTGCCCATCTGGCGTGGTAAACGTCATCATCATTAGCATCTTGACCATCCTGCTGTGTGTCATCTTCCTCATCTGGGTCGCTCCACGGGTGAGTGTGCTGAAGGTTGCCTTGGTGATGGGTCAATCACGTGTATCTGTCAAAACGTTGTCCTTTATCAAAAAGTTGTCCTCGTCCTGCTAAACATGTTGAGAGCATAATACTAGTGTGTAGATTTATATTTTGTTCTAAACTGTCAAAACACAATGTCCTTTCAATGCCAGTCATGCCAGGGCAATTCAATGCCAGGGCAATTCAGATGCATCATTTTTTGATCAATGTCCAAGAATAATTAAAAAGTGGTTGAATAAGACAATATGATTGCTTGTAGCGCATAATATATGAATGAAGCAACATTTCTGTTTCACAGGTGAAGAGGTGCCGTAACCAGGGAGGATCCACACCCCAGGTCTTTCCTGAGTCTGTCTATGAAGACATGGCCAGGAATCACACTTGTCCACCTGACACACAGGTAGAATCGTACCCCTATTCGGTGTCTACCAAAGGAGGTAGTAGGACCACTGAGTAGCTTCTTCAAATGCTTTTTCTGAGTATTGCTTCTTTACTTTTCAGAATTGAAAAGCCTGTTCTGCTGTATTTCACAGTTCTATCCTCAATGCAAGTGTTAGTGGTAAATTGTTTGTGTGTGTGTGTGCACGTATGTGTCGCACCATACCATGCTTATGTGTGTGAATAAAAAGTATTCGCATTACAACAGAAGACCAGCGGGAAGAAGGGAATAGCCAATGTTATATTCCAGGGCTATTCAACTATATTCTTACGAGGGCCAGATGTAAAAAAGTTCATTTCAGGGGGAGCGGACATTTTCCACATGCAATGCACACACACAAATAAAAGAAAAGCCTCAACGCTCGCTCACCATTTTACTTTATTTTTTATTTATCTCAATAAATAAGACAATAACTACAGTGCTTTTCATTTTGGCACTGAACGTCAGATTTTGGCGCAGATCTTTTATGAATGTTGATATTTTATGAAGAATTGTTCAAAGGGCCCGTCTAAATTAATAAAGGGCCTGATCTGGCCCGCGGGCCGCCAGTTGAATATCCCTGTTTTAGTCCATAAGGAGTAAAGTTGATAGCAATGGAGGCCTACCTATACCTTTTTTACAATACATCAGGTCATAAGTATTACATTGGTTTTAGTTTGAAACAGTGCTGTAGGCTGTGGTGATAATGTTTTTAGGTCATTGGACCACTCAGGAAGCTGTTCCTGTGCATGGGGTCTGCCACAAAGTCAAAAGAGCTTCAATGTTAAAATGAGAACAGTTTGTTAAGACCTTTATTATATTTTATCATAGGTACAAATATTTTAGCTGCCTAAACTTGATCAGGTACATCAGGATACAAGCCTACGAGTCAGTTTCAACTTCCTAAAAATAATTTCCACTTTGAATACCAGTGAATGTGTAAAATATGTTTTGGCGTGAGAAACATATTCACACCGTTTATTGCTTTTAATCAAAATATTGATACATAATTAATAGTCATGTGATATTCAACTTGTGTATTCATGTTTATGTTGTTTTTGTATACAGTTGAAGTCGGAAGTCGGAAGTTTACATACACTTATGCTGGATTGATTAAAACTCATTTTTCAACCACTCCACAAATTTCTTGTTAACAAACGATAGTTTTGGGAAGTCGGTTAGGACATCTACTTTGTGCATGACACAATTAATTTTTCCAACAATTGTTTACAGACAGATTAATTCACTTATAATCCACTGTATCACAATTCCAGTGGGTCAGAAGTTTACATACACTTCCGACTTCAACTGTATACAAATACAACATAAACATGAATACACAAGTTGAATATCACATGACTATTAATTATGTATCAATATTTAAACAGCTTTAAACAGCTTGGAAAATTCCAGAAAATGTCATGGCTTTAGAAGCTTCTGATAGGCTAATTGACATAATTTGAGTCAATTGGAGGTGTACCTGTGGATGTATTTCAAGGCCTACCTTCAAACTCAGTGACTCTTTGCTTGACATCATGGGAAAATCAAAAGAAATCAGCCAAGACCTCAGAAAACAAATTGGAGACATCCACAAGTCTGGTTCATCCTTGGGAGCAATTTACAAACACCTGAAGGTACCTGGTTAATCTGTACAAACAATAGTACGCAAGTATAAACACCATGGGACCACGCAGCCGTCATACCACTCAGGAAGGAGATGCGTTCTGTCTCCTAGAGATGAATGTACTTTGGTGCGAAAAGTGCAAATCAATCCCAGAACAACAGCAAAGGACCCTGTGAAGATGCTGGAGGAAACAGGTACACAAGTATCTATATCCACAGTAAAATGAGTCCTATATCAGCATAACCTGAAATGCCGCTCAGCAAGGAAGAAGCCACTGCTCCAAAAACGCCATAAAAAAAGCCAGACTACAGTTTGCAACTGCACATGGGGACAAAGATCGTACTTTTTTGAGAAATGTCCTCTGGTCTGATGAAACAAAAATAGAATTGTTAGGCCATAATGACCATTGTTATGTTTGGAGGAAAAAAGGGGAGGCTTGCAAGCCGAAGATCACCATCCCAACCGTGAAGCATGGGGGTGGCAGCATCATGTTTGTGGGGGTGCTTTGCTGCAGGAGGGACTGGTGCACTTCACAAAATAGATGGCATCATGAGGTAGGATAATTATGTGGATATATTGAAGCAACATCTCAAGACATCAGTCAGGAAGTTAAAGCTTGGTCGCAAATGAGTCTTCCAAATGGACAATGACCCCAAGCATACTTCCAAAGTTGTGGCAAAATGGCTTAAGGACAACAAAGTCAAGGTATTGGAGTGGCCATCACAAAACCCTGACCTCAATCCTATAGAAAATGTGTGGGCAGAGCTGAAAAAGCGTGTGCGAGCAAGGAGGCCTACAAACCTGACTCAGTTACACCAGCTCTGTCAGGAGAAATGGGCCAAAATTCACCCAACTTAATTGTGGGAAGCTTGTGGAAGGCAACCTGAAAAGTTTGACCCAAGTTAAACAATTTAAAGGCATTGCTACCAAATACTAATTGAGTGTATGTAAACTTCTGACCCACTGGGAATGTGATGAAAGAAATAAAAGCTGAAATAAATCATTCTCTCTACTATTATTCTGACATTTCACATTCTTAAAATAAAGTGGTGATCCTAACTGACCTAAGACAGGGACATTTTTACGACGATTAAATGTCAGGAATTGTGAAAAACAATTGTGAAAAACTGAGTTTAAATGAATTTGGCTAACATGTATGTAAACTTCCGACATCAACTGTATGTGTATGTGGTACGCATTGGGGATGTTCAGCTATATTTCTTACAGTATATTGTATATTTGGAAAGCTTCTATCTAAATAAATCAAAGACAAGTTCAGACAGGAAACCAGAGTATTTGTATCAGCTGATCTTGAACCAATTAGATTCACTCTACCGTAATATGGCGGTCTATTTCATCAACCAGGTAATACACACTCATTCCATGATGGCTGCTGCGTGCAAGCTATGCACTGGTGTTCTTGGTGACATGCTATGCTGTAACATGCAGTACTCGCCCTGCATGTCTACTTTCCGACCACCCACCCCAGACTCCACCTGTTTGGGCACTGCTTTTTTTTCAGTCAGGGAGATCAGTATAGCATACCTTGTTCACTGTTTATTATTATTATGGCATCATTATGCATGCTCTGACAGTGAGCTACCCAGAAGGAGCAGAGCCTAACGCCAAGAGTAACGTTTTGAATGTATTTGAGTATTTTCTAATAAATGTCCAATTTATATGTCAATATACATGAGCAGCATCATTAAGTTGTTTTTTCGACATACTGTATTCTACAATCATATCCAAATTCATAACCATAAGTCAAGTACTCATTGAATGTCACACTGACACATATCCTGTAAGCCAGACCTCCGTGTGCTGCTGGTGACAGTGGCTTCTGATGTGGTGGCAGCAGACACATGAGAAACTATACCCAACACCCCAGGGGAACATTAAATGCTTCTCTTTTACACGCCATCATTTTCAGAAACCAGTGGGTGAATAACTCAACGACCAACCACAGAGAGCATACCCTGCATGGCATATGAATATGGAGCGCAGGCTGTATCCCCACTCTCACACACTCTACTAGTTATTTATTATGGAGAGACATGTTGAGCGAGAAGTGTGTCTTAAAAGTCAAACTTCTTCTGAACGTATAAATCTTATTCTTAGTCAGAATTCTTAAGACCGAGGTGGTTTTGTGTATTCTACAATGGGTTGGTCAAAACAAGCATTGTGATTGGTTGAGACGCACTCTAAGCCATACAGAGAACCAGTTAAACACGGGTAGACCTATGACGCACAAATGAGCATCTTGTTTTCTGTTCCATCTGAGAAATCGCTGTCCATTCAGCCCAGCCAGCCAATTCATTAGCTGGATCAGCACTGTACAAAGCATCTAGACATTACTTCCCCTTGCTTATAGCCTAACGTCTGGTTTGCAACAACAGGGGTTTGTACAAACGTTGTTCTGTCTCTCGAAATGTGCAAAATTGTTTCAATATTGAAATTGGATCCCCACTGTCCTATTTGATTTTATTTATTAGGATCCCCATTAGCCGACGGCAATGGCGCCAGCTACTTTAACTGGGGTCCGACCTTACAGACAAAAGACTTTACAATTTACCTTTCAAAACATTAACATGTAGTGTGTGTGTGCATCTATCAGTTACACATACATGTCAGTACATAAACACAACAAGTAGGTCACATGGGGGAGAGGCATTGTGCTGTGAGGTGTTGCTTTATTTGTTTTCTTAAACCAGGTTTGCTGTTCACTTGCGCTATATAAGAAGGGAGTTCCATGCACTCATGGCTCTGTATAATACTGTATGCTTCCCTTTTCTGGACCTGGGGACTGTGAAAAGACCCCTGGTGACATGTCTGTTGGGGTGTGTGTTGTGTGTTAGTTATGTAAGTTGACTATGCAAACTATTTGGAATTTCCAACACGTTGTTTCTTCTAAAAACAAGAAGTGATGCAGTCAGTGTTTCCTCAACTCTTAGCCAAGAGAGACTGGCATGCATAGTATTAATATTAGCTCTCTAATTCCAATGGAGAGCCAAACCTGCCGCTCTGTTCTGGGCCAGCTGCATCTTAACTCGGTCTTTCTTTGCAGCACTTGACCATATAACTGGACAATAATCAAGATAAGATAAAACTAGAGCCTGCAGGACTTGTTCTGTGGAGTGTGGTGTCAAAAAAGTAGAGCATCTCTTTATTACAGACAGACCTCTCCCCATCTTTTCAACCTATGAATCTACACTGAACAAAAATATAAATGCAACATGTAAAGTGTTGGTCCCATGTTTCATGAGCTGAAATAAAAGATCACAGAAATGTTCCATATGCCCCAAAAATGTTTTGCACAAATTTGTTTATATTGCTGTTAGTGAGCATTTCTCCTTTACCAATATAATCCATCCACATGACAGTTGTGGCATATCAAGAAGCTAATTAAACAGCATGATCATTACACAGGTGCACCTTCTGCTGGGAACAATAAAAGGCCACTCTAAAATGTGTAGTTTTGTCACACAACACAATGCCAAGTTCTCTCAAGTTTTGAGGGATTGTGCAATTGGAATGCTGACTGCAGGAATGACCACCAGAGCTGTTGCCAGATAATTTTATAAACATTTCTCTACCATAAGCCACCTCCAACATTGTTTTAGAGAATTTGGCAGTTCGTTCAACCGGCTTCACAACCGCAGACCACCTGTATGGCGTCGTGGGGGCGAGCGGTTTGCTGATGTCAACGTTGTGAACAGAGTCTCCCATGGTGGCGGTGGGGTTATGGTATGGGCAGGCATAAGCTAAGGACAACACACACAAGTGCATTTTATCGATCGCAATTTGAATGCACAGAGATACCGTTAGGAGATCTTGAGGCCCATTGTCATTCCATTAATCCGTCACCATCACCCCATGTTTCAGCATGATAGTGCACGGCCCCATGTTTTAAGGATCTGTACACAATTCCTGGATGCTGAAAATGTCCCAGTTCTTCCATGGCCTGCATACTCAGACATGTCACCCACTGAGCATGTTTGGGATGCTCTGGATCGACAGATATGACAGCATGATCCAATTCACACCAATATCCAGCAACCTCGCACAGCCATTAAAGAGGAGCGGGAATAACATTCCACCAGCCACAAACCTCTACCTTTATATTTTATGGTATCTGTGACCAACAGATGCATATCTATATTCCCATTCCTGCGAAATCCATGGATTAGTGCCCAATTAATTTATTTCAATTGACTGAATTCCTTATATGAACTGTAACTCAGTAAAATCATTGAAATTGTTGCATGTTGCATTTATTTCTGACCACCCATTCCAAAACTGTCTGCAACTATTTGTTAAGGGTTTCAGTGACCTCATTAGCTGTGTTGAATCATCAGCATACATGGACACACATGCTTTGTTTAAAAATAGAAAGAGTAGAGGGCCTAAATAACTACCCTGCGGTACACCCCACTTTGACATTCGAGAAGCGTTCATGAAAGAAAACCTATTAGATCGATAGCTCTGAATCCACAATATGGTTCAAAAGCCATAACGCAAGTTTTCCCTATACAGCATGTTATGGTCAATACTATCAAAGGCTGCGCGGATTTCTAACAGCACAGTTCCCAAAATCATCTTAATATCAATTTATTTCAACCTCTCATTTGTATCAGCGCAGTACATGTTGAGTACCCTTTCCTATAAGCATGCTGAGAGTCTGGGATCACTGGTAGGTTGGCCATCCGGAGCTTCACCTCTGTCCATCAGGGCATCGAGGACAGTGGCCTTGGACTCAAACAAAGAACTGTTGAACCCAAGGAGGTTGAAGCTCTTCACCCCCTCTTTAAGCTTCGTTTAAGCGTCGTTCTGATCGTGACGTCATGTAAAATTTCTCACAGCACGCGCGTCTCTTTGTGTGGATGGCTGAGCTTCTGCAGATGTCTCTATCTCACGCCTTCCCTTGACCGCTAAAAACTTTTCTGTGGGTGCGTGCATTTGTTACGTCTGCCAATCCGGCCTCGCGCTTCAAAGTGCTGAGGATTCATGTGAGGATTTTTGTATGCGATTGCAAGGTCTTGGCTCTACTTTTTCGATTGAAAGTGCATGTATTTGTTCAAGACAGTCATCTCAAAACAGTACTTGGAAACATCTGCAGGAAGGAACTATCTACTAGGTAAGTGCTAACTTTGTGACTGACGTTACTTCTGCTTTGCTAGCGAGTCAATTCAATCCGTATCGTGGAAATTCAGCATGACAGCAATCACATCAAGCAGCTGAAATGTCAGCAAACTATGTGCATTTCCATTTGTTTTACCTTAGTTTCTATTGCCAATTATTTGGATATATCCATTGTAATAATATGCATGGCAGGTGGAGGTAACAAACAACAAAACATGTTGCATCGGTCGGATAGGCACACAGCGAGGCTTATATTAACCGCCGCTGTACCAAACCAAATGCTAGGCTAGGGCCCCTATGATGCTTCCTATCAAAGTTAGACAGTTATGGTCTGTCCTGGGCATCGATCTCATTGGCCCTCTTGAGAAGAGAACAGCGTCTGGTAAACAGTACGCCCTATCCAAGACTGACCTCTTCAGCAAATGGGTAATTGCTGAACCCTTGGAGGGCAAATCAGGAACTGAGATCGCTTCAAAAGTCATCAACAAACTTCTTGATTTTGGACTTGTCAACCGCATCATCACTGACCAGGGAGGGGAGTTTGCAAATGATAAATGTAGTCTTAATGTCACTGATGTCAAACATGGGCCATGAAAAGTCTAACACTTTCGAATCATAACCATGCAAGTGCTATGTTTGTCACTTTTTATTTTTCAGGTCAACAGATCCATATATAGACACAAGGTTTTCCCAGCTAGAAGCAGAAACAGAGCTAGCAGCCGAAATTGAGACCAAGGATGTGAGTATACAAATGTAGTAGAAGTGTAGTAAATAATGTAATGTCTAACGCAAACATCTCCCCTCATACACCATGTATTAACAGTGTAACAATTTCTCTCAATAGGTGAAAACCAGTGGTGGGCCGTCAGGGCCAGCAAGGCCTTCTCCTTACACAGGAGCCAGCTAGCAGGCGTAGTCTTTTGATTGGATTACCAATATTGAGAAGCAGGTCCTATGGGCAGGTCTATGCAGATCCTCAGAACTAGGAAACTGAATTTGATAAACGAATTAATTTGCGTACGACTAAGCTGTTTTTTCAACCCACAATGGCGGAAGGAGGAGAAGATATCGATTTGGTCGAGGATATAATTATAACGCCATTCTCAAGACGAACTTTTCAAGAAAAGTTAGACATTGTAAGGAGAGGTCGCCCGACGCCGATGCTACAAAGCCTGTCACAGGCGGGAAAGGGGTTCGTTCGCCACTTTCAAAGTTCCAACTACGAGCGCTACCAATGGCTCACAGGCTCCGAGAAGCACTGCAAACTGTACTGCTGGGAATGCCT
The DNA here is from genome assembly GCF_016432855.1 of Salvelinus namaycush. Classification (NCBI taxonomy): domain Eukaryota; kingdom Metazoa; phylum Chordata; class Actinopteri; order Salmoniformes; family Salmonidae; genus Salvelinus; species Salvelinus namaycush. Next base: position 12,732,192 of record NC_052345.1, read on the forward strand.
ATTATTTGCAAGTGATCGATTTGGTGTTTGGAGCCACACTGGCTTTGCAAACTTGAGTTGTCTAACCAAGGCAGCAACGAGACACCAAAGTACGGCTGGGCACTTACAAGCAATGGTGCTTTTGAAAACTTTTGGGGACACCCGAGTGGATCTACAGCTCAATGAACAATCGCGCAGGGCAACGGAGCTGCACAATGAAAAGGTGAAGAAAAATAGGGAAATATTGAAAAGACTCATTGATTGTGTCATGTTTTTGGGTAAACAGGAACTTTCTTTTAGGGGACACGATGAAAGTGCTGACTCCACAAACAAAGGGAACTACGTGGAGCTTCTTTCTTTTCTTTCTGAAAGCAACACAGATTTACAATACCACCTGTCCACTAACAAAGTGTTCATTGGGATGTCCGGCAAAATACAAAATGACCTAATTTATGCTATTGCTGAAGTGATGGGAGAAGAGATCAAAATGGAGATTAAAAAAGCTCCCTTTGTTGCTGTTATGGTGGACGAGACAACAGATGTGGGAAATGCAGCACAGCTCTCACTCGTCCTGCGTTATGTGACGGACACAGGAGTCAAGGAGCGATTTATCCGATTTGAAGATGTGACAAGCGGCAAGCGAGCTGATGACATTGCCGCTCTTATTTTCCGTTTCTTGGAGGAAAATGAATGTAGTCTGGATAAAGTTGTGGCACAGTGTTTTGATGGCGCAGCAGTCATGGCATCTGGACTCAATGGGGTGCAGGCTAAAGTTAAGGAGAGGGCACCGATGGCCTTATTCATTCACTGCTATGCACATCGACTAAATGTAGTACTGACTCAAGGAGCCTCAAAGCTTAAAGAATGCAAGGTCTTCTTTGCCAACCTCAATGGCCTTGCAGCATTTTTCTCACGATCCCCTAAGCGCACGCAACTGCTGGATGACATCTGCAAGCGTCGTCTTCCTAAGGTTGCACCAACGAGGTGGCAATATACATCTAGATTGGTCAATGCAGTCTTTGAAAAGAGAGTTGCCCTAAAGGAGCTGTTTAACCACTTACTGGAACATCATGATGACCATGACGGGGATACTGTGCTTATGGCTGATGGATTTAATGCACGTTTGGATGATTTTGAGTTTTGTTTTTTGCTTGAAACATTCAATGGGATTTTTAATTATTCGGATGTGCTTTTTGGAATTCTACAGAAACAAACTTTGGATGTACAATTCTGCGTGACAAGGGTGAACGAGTTTTGTGACACTATTGAGCGAGAGAGGTTCACCCAACGCAGGCAGAGGCCCAGCACAAGGAGACCCTCGCACATACTATCAACAACTCCACAGCAATATTCTGGACAACATTCTTTGCCAGATACGAAACAGGTTTCAAGACCACGAAAAATTAATGTTTCTCTCCCTCCTGGACCCCCGGCACTTTCAGACCTACCGGAAAAAATTCCCGCAAACAGCCTTCTCCACCTTAACAGAGAGTCACGGAACACTGTTCGACCTATCCAAGCTAAAAACAGAACTGACTGTAATGTATGCTATGACTGATTTTGAAGGGAAAAGTCCCTCTGATCTCCTTGATTTCCTTAAGCAGAAAAATCTGAATGAGGACATGGGGCAACTTTACACATTGGCATGTGTGACAGTGACTATCCCTGTGTCCACGGCTTCTGTCGAGCGGTCATTCTCGGCCTTAAAGCGAATCAAAACGTATTCCAGAAATGCTACTGGACAGACTCGGCTTTCAGCATTAGCCTCCATGTCGATAGAAAAGGACTTATTGGTGGAACTAAAACGCACAGATAGACTGTACAACAGAGTCATTGAAGTCTTCTTGAGGAAAGAAAGGAGGAAGGATTTTGTGTTCAAATAATCAGTCTTTGGTGAGTAGGCATACAATGCATGTTATTTTTTATTAAATGTGTATGTATGTTTCGCATTTTATTTCGTTAATATTAAATACCCTATATATTAACAAAATAAAATGGCAAATAGCCTATGTTGCAAATTATTTGTTTTCTTTCTTTTAATTTCAGTGAATAGTTATGTGTCTTTGTCATCACGGTGAAACTGCTTTGGGTGCGACAATGCGCTGTTCAGTGAACACACTGTAATTATTTTTTTGGGGACTTAAAGCTCAAAGTTTGTGGACCAGAAATGGATAGAAGAAGAATATTAATATAACTCTGTTGCACTCGACTATGTTCTTGCCTATTAGTTGAACTGTACTGTATTGTACTCTTCCCCTGCAATTCGCTGAATAAAAATTTCAATTTCAAGGTGACGCAACGCCTGGTTATACTGCGTTTCTGTAATAAGAGGTGGATTAATTCGGGTGGGACTGTGTAGGACCTCACTGAAGGCCCAGGCCCCAGGCCCACGGCACGCTACTGGTGAAAACACTTCCCGTGTGTGTATTCATATCCTGGTTGCGCAGTTAGACAAAAAGCAGACATATCCATGAACGTGTCCTGTCTTGTTAAAGTACCTAAAGACTGTACTTTTGTAGCCCAGTGACAGTACAGGGTTGTATTCATTTCTTATTGGACATGTTCTGGTGGTCCCTCTACATTTTTTACAACCCTGGATTGATTGAGTTGAAGTTAGACATGTGACACTGAACAGAAGCAACATGTCCACTAGAGGGAATTCTCTCCTCACGTTTAAATTCTGATGCAAAGCGTGAGAAGAGATTTGAGCTGAGTTTTATTAACATTGAGAAAAATCGACATCTGAAAGATAAATAACATGAATACAACATGATGTAACTTTGATATGCTTTAGCATGCCTGTAGATATGTGAATTTACAGTTGGATCTGCTGTTGTGTTTTATAACAATGCAATCCATCTGAACTCTCCACTCACCATATTTTATGTCCAACACACTAACACAATAAACCATTGAAATTGTAATAACATATATAGAGAATTTGATTCAATAAAGAAATCTAAATTAGATTGTGTATCGTGTTCAGTAATACAGTGGATCTTAACAGGGGTACTAGGACCCATGGAGGTACTTGACCTGTCCACAGTGGGAACTTAAGAAGACGCATGATTAGACCATAGGCTTACGGTTAAAATGCACGAGGGGGTCCTTCGGGGGTACGCCGGGCAGAGCAACATTCTGTTGGTGGTACAGTAACCGCAAAAGGTTGGGAACCACTGCAGTAATACATGAAGGTGTGGTTGACTGTGAGGGACTGTGATGTCAGATGTATCCTATTTCCTGTTCTTTCTAAGTAGATGTCAGACAGAGACAGACAGCAGTATACAGGCAGCTGTGGTGATGGTGATGTTACTGCTGAAGTGTTTGCTGCTGTTCTACTTGTCATTCAATGAATTGACCACAGCAGCAGGTAAGGCAAGCTGTTTATTCCCACAAATCTAGGTTGATTCTGTGTTAAATCATCAGTATGGTACATATGTATCTTTGAATCTAACAACCATGGTTTCTCTTCCTTCCCTCTCTTTTATATAGAAGCCATTCTCTGGGTGAAGACTGGGGAGAAGTTTACTAGGAAGTGCTCCACCACTCTAAAAGACCAGAACGGAATGTTCCTGTATGTTGGGCTGGACAGGGAGGTGTTGTATTACTACCAGCGTAACTCCAAGCTGACCCCCAGGGAAGGCTACAGGGACAGAGTGAAGACTGAGGGACCTGTGGACCAACTGACCATCACCATCAGTAACCTGACCATAGAGGACACAGGATTCTACCGGTGTATTTACACAAAATATAATGAAACCACGTATGAAAATGATATCAACCAAGGAAGAGGCTCCACTCTGGTCGTGGTGAATGGTAGGTATATGTTTACACTGTAGTGGGGTGGCAGCGTAGCCTAGTTGTTAGAGCATTGGACTAGTAACTGAAAGGTTGCAAGTTCAAATCCCAGAGCTGACAAGGTACAAATCTGTCGTTCTACCCCTGAATAAGGCGGGGATTAACCCACTGTTCTCAGGCTGTCATTGAAAATATATATATTTTTTTTAACTGACTTGCCTAAATAAATGAACTCTAGATGTGATGTGTTTTACTCTTATCATGAACGTTCAATTTCACATGTAGAAAAATGTGTGTAATCTAGAATCCAGACTAGTGTTTCTCAATCTGTGGTTAATGGACTGGCAGCGGTCACTGAGGTGTTTCAGACCATTTTAGTCAACTCTTGAGTGTTAGTTTCAATATAAACAACCATAGCCTGCTGGTCCCGATACAAACAAGTTGAGAAACACTGTTCTCCAGTGGCTTTTCTTTGATACAACTCTGTCTCTGATAGTTATTTTGTGTGAGTGCTGCAGGATACTGATTAGATTTTCTACAGCTGCCATGTCCTACAGCTACTGCAGTAACGCTGACCCCCTTTCACCCAGCCAATGAGAAGCCGTGCCCATCTGGCGTGGTGAACGTCATCATCATTAGCATCTTGACCATCCTGCTGTGTGTCATCTTCCTCATCTGGGTCGCTCCACGGGTGAGTGTGCTGAAGGTTGCCTTGGTGATGGGTCAATCACGTGTATCTGTCAAAACGTTGTCCTTTATCAAAAAAGTTGTCCTCGTCCTGCTAAACATGTTGAGAGCATAATACTAGTGTGTAGATTTATATTTTGTTCTAAACTGTCAAAACACAATGTCCTTTCAATGCCAGTCATTGTAGTGACTGAAATGGACAAAGGGCAATTCAGATCCATCATTTTTTTAACCCTTCTGGGATCGTTCGGGACGCTAGCGTCCCACCTCGTCAACAGCCAGTCAAAGTGCAGGGCGCCAAATTCAAAACAACAGATATCCCATAATTAAAATTCCTCAAACATACAAGTATTTTACACCATTTTATTAAAGATACACTTGTTGTAAATCCAGCCACAGTGTCCAATTTCAAAAAGGCTTTACGATGAAAGCACACCATTCGATTATGTTAGGTCAGAGCCAAGTCACAGAAAAACACAGCCATTTTTTCAGCCAAAGAGAGGAGTCACAAACAGCAGAAATAGAGATAAAATGAATCACTAACCTTTGATGATCTTCATCAGATGACACTCATAGGACTTCATGTTACACAATACATGTATGTTTTGTTCGGTAAAGTTCATATTTATATCCCAAAATCTGAGTTTTGTTGATAAAACGTTTACTTGAGACAGGAGAACAAGTGGAGACATAGGACGAGGTGGATAATTTTATAATAAGGCCGTTTTATTCAAGTGTAAAGATATCAGGCAAAAGCGTGCACGGCCCCTTTCTGTCTGATTCTTATGGAATCGTCGGAGAAGAGAGGCCCTCTAAGCAGTACATACAGATTATATAGGCAACAAGCAAAGTAGGTTGATCTTGTCGTCTGGCCTTCCGATTGGTCGATCTGGGTCGTGGGTAGTCCTGTTCGGCCTGATGTCGACATTCCATTGGCTTTTCACACAGTTCTTTGTCCTAGTCACATCCAAAGGCATCCTGCATGTGCGTTTGTTTTCACAGGCCCTATTCATGGGGGAGGGGATGTGTGTGTGGGTCTGACAAAGTAGTGGGGATGGGTGCATGTTGTGCCAAGAATAGCTTATGTTGAGAAGTGGTTAAAACAAGTTACCAGTATCTTATACAATTTCTTACAAATCCCCCTCTTCACGTCTCACAAGAGACGTGACATAAAAGTAAAAAAGACAAAGCTATGGGATAAAATTTGTCAGAAGACAAATTTTAATTCCCCCTCTTCACGTCTCACAAGAGACGTGACATAAAAGTTTCTTAGTCCTCAAATAGATAGACAGGTCCAGCTTCCCCATCATCAAGCAATGGGAACATTTGGGCCCTTTCCTGATTAGGGTCTATTGCGGCAGTGATAACACGGCTAGCAAGCGTGCGCGCACATGGAATGCAACAGCATCCACAAAGTACAAGACCGCCCGCAAAAACGGAAATTGATACTAGGATAGAGGAAACCAGCGTCTTATATTTACCAAAAGCATCCATCCATGAGTCCCACATAGAAGTGTCCACTCCAGAATGCTGTTTCATCTTACCATTAAGGGTACGAAGTCCCTCCAATGCTACAGTCAGACTCCCATTCGTAGCTGTGTTGTTGGGAATGAAAGTACAACACTGCTCACCAAACATAGTACAGACCCCCCCCGTTCTGCCAATAACATATCCACCGCGATTCTATTTTGAAATGCCATCAGGGATGTAGCTGCCAATTGTCCATGGACCGCCTCAAAGCCTTGTTGAGTCCAAAAATCCCACATTATTAACCAAAAAACGAGAAAATGTTAAACCCTCAGGTCCATCCCTCTATACAACCTGTACCAGGTGGGCTCGTCGCCACCCGGGAACTTCAAACCTTCACAACAGGGAGGACAAACATCACTTTTTATTCATTCGACAACCTCCACTACAGCAAACCAAGGGTCCTCCTCTGTCAGGCCCACTCTCCTGCGAAAACTTGATTCCGTATCAGCCTCCTTGCCACATCTGTAACAGACTTCTTCAAACAAGGTATGATACAGGCAGCACAGCACATGAGCATAAGAAGAACAACAACTAGAGTCAGAAATCCAGTAACCATCATTGTAGTATACTTACCAAACCAACCACCCAGCCAGAGAACAGTCCACTCTCCTTCACACCTGCAAGACCCTTCATCTCCACTGATAACCTTGCCAACCCACTCAGAGCTTTTGAAATGCTCCCATCCGGACTAGTATTGTTTAGGGACAAACGTGCAACACTGTTCTCCAATCATTTTACATACACCTCCCTGGTTGGCCAGAATCATGTCCAGTTCTAGTCTATTTTGTCTACTGGTTTGAGAGGTAGCCTCCAATCGTTCAGCCATCCCCGTAAGTACTGTGTGGGTGTAGTTTAACAAATCATTGTTGATTATAGTAGATATAATTGATCCAAGCATTCTGCTTAGCATCAACAATAGCTGGGCCAAACTGGGCAATAGATGCCACAGGCCATCATTCCTGTTTGATGTCTGGTATTCGTGGGGGACCCCTATTGGGACCCCAACAGGTTGGTGTGCATGTTATCTGTACCCTCGGACCAAGGAGCGTCACGGTTCTGCCGTCTCCTGGGTTGGTACCGAGTCTCTGTGTCATGTGCAGCTCCCAGAAGTTGGTTAGCTATAACCTCAATAATAGGCAATGGTGGTATCAGACTGGCCAAAACACATGTGCAACGACAATTTCCTTTCAAAAATGGGGTCAACCGCCTGGCAGGTCCACACATCCACCATACATCAGCAACACCTCTAGTTAATAGTGACATTAGTGATGCAGGCAGCAGTAGGGAACCTCCCATAGTCTATACCTCTACCTGTACCAGTGTTATAGCTGTAATATCCCCCATATGCCTTAACCCCCATGGTGTCTTCTGGGGACGGACTTCTATACCAGATTGTAGAGTTCAGGTGATGGCGTGGGACTTGGTCTTGAAGTGGTGGAGGAGGCCGGCTGAACCTGGTCTGTTGGAACTGGTGGTGGTTCTGGCAGTACTGTGATGGTAACATCCCCATCGTATCCTAAACAGACAGCTCAGGACTACAAGCAGTCCTGTAAAGCCCCATCCTCTCCCAGAGAACACATCATCAGCCAGAGTTCAAGCAACACTTTCACTTCTATGAACGTACACAGTGAGGAAAGGTCGGGGTCAGGGAATTCTTCATTAAGGAGTTGACCCCTGAGCTTTATTAGCAACAGTTCTTCTCCTTAACTCTGTGATCATTCGGCAGTGTCAGTGTGTCTCACCCTCCAAGTGCGATATGCCCCCAGGTCGAGTGAATCACCTTCTCCTTTAATTCATCTGTAATGCATAAAATCTTGGACATACAGGTTTGGTTAACAAACAGTTTCTCATTTGTTCTATCTGATTATATATTTGACTTCTATGCCTATTTTTTAGCTAGAATTTTTTTAATTAGTTTATTATTCAATAGGCCCCATCCTATCCTAGACCACAATGTACCCCTCCCCCTTTTGATACCTGGCCCTGGCCAGGTATCAACCTTACCTACTCTAAATAATGACTTACACCAATTTACCTCAAAACCAGTATACCAAATGACCACAAATGCATTATTTACATGGCCCTCCCCCGAAGCTGATCAGACTTCAAGAGACAGCCATGATGCAGGTCAAAGGTTACAACACCCCCTTATATTCGTGTTCCATACCATGTCTAGACCTATTAAAGAACCCCTTATCTTTAAAAAGAATTATGATAATACCCTCAAATCATTCGTTTTAAATTTCCTCTATGTTTCATGTAACTGTCTGCCTTCTCCCAATTCCATGAACCTCCACAAGTTGACCAATGGCGCCCTCTAGTGACTTTTCATGTAACTCATTCAGTCCTTCTCCAAATTTTCTCCCCAAAATACTTTATACCCTGCCATTGGACCTTGTGAATCTGTTTGGAGAGAGCTGCAGAAAGTTCCGTCAGTTTTCTCACATAGTCAGACATTGCAATTTGTTGTACATCAAGAGCGGGCATATGACCTCCCTCTCTTGGTGGACCAAACATCACCCTCCCTGTCATGATCTCATGAGGAGACAGATGAGTCCCTGCCCCTGGAGAGGCTCTCATGGCCATCAGCCCCAGGGGAAAGGCCTCTACCCACGACAATTTGGACCCAGCACATACCTTGGCTATCTTAGCCTTCAAAGTCTGATTGGCCCTCCCACGAGGTCTTGAGATTGGGGCCTGTACATTTATATTGTTCCTTTCCCCCTTTCCTGTCCTGTATTTTTTTTTTTCTAGGTATTCATTGAACTTTAGTTTTGGGCCATTAGCGGCTGCCATGGTAAATTTCAGGATCAGGTTTGACTATCTTAGTGCACTTAGCCCGTCACTGGCCGAGGCCAGCAATGTATTCTCGGTGCTGACACCGACTTATCTCTGGTGCCCCACACTCGTACACAAAGAATTATTTACAGCAGTTATTACTGTTAATCAGTTTTTGTTAATCGAGTTGTTATATATTTTCCCAGAAGGTATCAGAATCGCCCTTCTGGAACAATATATCTACGAACTCAAGCGCTGCTAAAATAATTATCAATTCAATTTTAGGAATTATTTTGCAAAAGTTATCAGCGTTTTTCAGTTTTTCGAGTTGTTATATACTTTCCCAGAAGGTATCAGAATCGAACATTCAGAGTTTCATCTTCCGAGCCCCAATTAATTAAAACTCAGAAAATAAAACTCTGAACACTCCATATATGAGTGTGCCCCTTTAAGATACCTTGTCTCTGGGAACATGTAAATCCCCTTAACCCAAACGTTTACTACAAACAAAACATAATTACATAGTTATACCTGTCACAAGAATTTAAAACATGGCCAAGAGGATTAAGTCCTCACCACATTAAAGCTCAGGCTTGGACTTAGGTACCGAGCGGCGACCAGTTAAAAAATAGTTATTAACCTGACCCGGATTTGCCAATTCAGCACGAGCTCCCGAATGATCAAGCTCAGTTTAATTCCGATGCTACCTAGAAGGGTGTCCGAGGCGTGTACGAGGTTGCCAACAACTTACATCTTCAACTTACACTAACTTCTAGTCCCGGACACTGATACAAACTTGAACAGACACTTCAACCGTGCAGGATCCTTCTAGTTCTAGCAACTAGGCCCGCTTCTACGGTGGTCAATCATTTCTCATTTCTCATTACTCATTTCATCTCTTTTCATTCTTAGACTATATGACAAATATCTTTACATCAATGCCTTAGTATGCAACTTATATAATAAATTTAACGGAAATTCATACTCACACTCAGTCACTGATCTTAAATTTGGTTATCTCTATAATACAATATGCAGATTTTTGATTTAACAGGCTCTGCTTACCTTTTGTTTAGTCGACTTTTAGATCAGATTCCTGAGGTGAGATGAATCCCCGGCAGCTCCTTTTCAGGTCACCCGTCTCTCTGATCCGTCTCTCACTTGTCTCTTTTCTCTATCAACTTTTTATGGACCGAATTCAGAGAAGAAAACCATCCTCTGCTACCAATTTGTTGATAAAACGTTTACTTGAGACAGGAGAACAAGTGGAGACATAGGACGAGGTGGATAATTTTATAATAAGGCCGTTTTATTCAAGTGTAAAGATATCAGGCAAAAGCGTGCACGGCCCCTTTCTGTCTGATTCTTATGGAATCGTCGGAGAAGAGAGGCCCTCTAAGCAGTACATACAGATTATATAGGCAACAAGCAAAGTAGGTTGATCTTGTCGTCTGGCCTTCCGATTGGTCGATCTGGGTCGTGGGTAGTCCTGTTCGGCCTGATGTCGACATTCCATTGGCTTTTCACACAGTTCTTTGTCCTAGTCACATCCAAAGGCATCCTGCATGTGCGTTTGTTTTCACAGGCCCTATTCATGGGGGAGGGGATGTGTGTGTGGGTCTGACAAAGTAGTGGGGATGGGTGCATGTTGTGCCAAGAATAGCTTATGTTGAGAAGTGGTTAAAACAAGTTACCAGTATCTTATACAATTTCTTACAGTTTACATTGGCGCGTTATGTTCAGTAGTTCCAAAACATCTGGTGCATTTGCAGAGAGCCACATCAATTTACAGAAATACTCATAATAAACATTGCTAAAAGATACAACTGTTATGCATGGAATTTTAGATCCACTTCTCCTTAATTCAACCGCTGTGTCAGATTTCAAAAGAACTTTACGGAAAAAGCACACCATGCAATAATCTGAGTACAGCGCTCAGAGCCCAAACAACTCAAACAGATATCCGCCATGTTGTGTAGTCAACAGAAGTCAGAAATAGCATTATAAATATTCACTTACCTCTGATGATCTTCTTCAGAATGCACTCCCAGGAATCCCAGTTCCACAATAAATGTTTGATTTGTTCGATAAAGACCATCATTTATGTCCAAATACCTCCTTTTTGTTCGTGCGTTTAGCCCAGTAATCAAAATTCATGAAGCACAATCACTAGGTGCAGACAAAAAGTCTAGCAGTTCCGTTACAGTCCATAGAAACATGTCAAACGATGTATAGAATCAATCTTTAGGATGTTTTAAACATAAATTTACAATAATGTTCCAACTGGAGAATTCCTTTGTCTTTAGAAATGCAATGGAACGCAAGCTAACTTTCACGTGAATGCGCGTGGTCAGCTCATGGCACTCTGTCACTTACTCAATCCCATCTCATTCCCCCCTCCTTTACAGTAGAACCATCAAACAAGGTTCTAAAGACTGTTGACATCTAGTGGAAGCCCTAGGAAGTGCAATATGACCCCATAGACACTGTGTATTCGATAGGCAAAGAGTTGAAAAACTACAAACCTCAGTTTTCTCACTTCCTGGTTGGATTTTTTCTCAGGTTTTTGCCTGCCATATGAGTTCTGTTATACTCACAGACATCATTCAAACAGTTCTAGCTTTTATGGCTGAGTAGCAGGCAGTTTAATTTGGGCACGCTTTTCATCCAAAATTCCCAATGCTGCCCCCTACCCTAGAGAAGTTTTAATCAATGTCCAAGAATAATTAAAAAGTGGTTGAATAAGAATATAATTGCTTGTAGCGCATAATATATGAATGAAGCAAAATTCCTGTTTCACAGGTGAAGAGGTGCTGTAACTTTGGATGATCCACACCCCAGGTCTTTCCTGACTCGGTCTATGAAGACATGGCCAGGAATCACACTTCTCCACCAGACACACAGCAGGAAGAATCATACCCCTATTCTGTGTCTTCCAAAGGAGGAAGTAGGACCACTGAGTCGTTTCTTCAAATGCATTTTCTGAATATTGCTTCTTTACTTTCTCAGAATTGAAAAGCCTGTTCTGCTGTATTTCACAGTTCTATCCTCACTGCAAGTGTTAGTGGTAAATTGTTTGTGTGTGTGTGTGCACGTATGTGTCGCACCATACCATGCTTATGTGTGTGAATAAAATCTCTATACGGAAAGTATTCGTATTTCAACAGAAGACCAGCGGGAAGAAGGGAACAGCCAATGTTATATTCCAGGTCTATTCAACTATATTCTTACGTGTTCCAGATGTAAAAAAGGTTCAATTCAGGGGGCCGGCCATTTTTCACATGCGATGCACACATACATATCTTTTATAAATGTTCAGAATTGATCAAAGGGCCTGTCTAAATTAATAAACTGGGGGCCTCCCGGGTGGCGCAGTGGTCTAGGGCACTGCATTGCAGTGCTAGCTGAGCCACCAGAGTCTCTGGGTTTGGCCCAGGCTCTGTCGCAGCTGGCCACGACCGGGAGGTCTGTGGGGCGACGCACAATTGGCCGAGCGTCTTCCGGGTTAGGGAGGGTTTGGCCGGTAGGGATATCCTTGTCTCATCGCGCTCCAGCGACTCCTGTGGCGGGCCGGGTGCAGTGCTCGCTAACCAAGGGGGCCAGGTGCACGGTGTTTCCTCCGACACATTGGTGCGGCTGGCTTCCGGGTTGGAGGCGCGCTGTGTTAAGAAGCAGTGCGGCTTGGTTGGGTTGTGCTTCGGAGGACGCATGGCTTTCGACCTTCGTCTCTCCCGAGCCCGTACGGGAGTTGTAGCGATGAGACAAGATAGTAATTACTAGCGATTGGATACCACGAAAATTGGGGAGAAAGGGGGATAAAATTGAAAAAAATATATAATAATACTAATAAACTGGCCAGATCTGGCCCGCGGGCCGCCAGTTGAATATCCCTGTTTTAGTCCATAAGGTGTACAGTTGATAGCGATGGAGGCCTCCCTATAACTTTTTTCAATACATCAGGTCATAAGATTTATATTGGTTTTAGTTCTAAACAATAGTGTAGGCTATGTTTTTCTGTAGTGTTTTTAGGTCACTGGACCACTCATCAAGCTGTTCCTGTTGTATGGTGTCTGCCACAAAGTCAAAAGAGCTAACATTAAAATGAGAACAGTTTGTTAAGACTTTTATTATATTTTATCATAGGTACAAATATTTTAGCTGCCTAAACTTCATCAGGTACATCAGGATATAAGCCATTTTTACATTACATTAGATTTTTCTGTTGTTTTAGTTGAGATAGCTAGTAGGTTAAAACGATTATGATCTAAGTAAAAATGTTTCATGCTGATACAGAGTAATGAGCGCATCTTGTGGTTGAAAAAACAATTATTAATTTTTACCAAGTTGCGTAGTATTGGTCTTACTCTACGAGTCACAGTTTTTTACTTAAGTCTCAACTTCCCAAAAAGTATTTTCACTTTGAATACCAGTTAATGTGTAATATATTTATTTAGGGAGAAAAATATTCACACCGTTTATTGCCTTTTAATCAAAATATTGATACGTAATTAATAGTGATTTGATATTATGTGTATGTGGTACACATTGGTGATGTTCAGCTATATTTCTCACAGTATATTGTATGTTTGGAAATCTTTCTATCTAAAACAAATGAGGACAAGTTCAGACAGGAAACCAGAGTATTTGCATCAGCTGATATCGCACCCATTAGATTCATTCTACCGTAATATGGCAGTCTGTTTAGTCAACCAGGTAATACACACTCATTCCATGATGGCTGCTGCGTGCAAGCTCTGCACTGGTGTTCTTGGTGACATGCTATGCTGTAACATGCGGTACTCGCCCTGCATGTCTGCTTTCCGACCACCCACCTCAAACTCCACCTGTTTGGGCACTGCTTTTGTTTCAGTCAGGGAGATCAGTATAGCATACCTTGTTCACTGTTTATTATTATTATGTCATCATTATGCATGCTCTGGCAGTGAGCTACCCCAAAGGAGCAGAGCCTAACGCCAAGAGTAACGTTTAAATGTATTTGAATATTTTCTAATAAATGTCCAATTTATATGTCAATAAACATGAGCAGTAAGTTGTTTTTTCGACATACTATATTCTACAATCATATCTAAATTCATAACCATAAGTCAAGTACTCTATTAATGTCACACTGACACATATCCTGTAAGCCAGACCTCCGTGTGCTGCTGGTGACAGTGGCTTCTGATGTGGTGGCAGTAGACACTTCCGAAACTATACCCAACACCCCAGGGGAACATAAATGATTCTCTTTTACACGCCATCATTTTCAGAAACCAGTGGGTGAATAACTCAACGACCAAACACACAGAGCATACCCTGCATGGCATACGAATATGGAGCGCAGGCTGTATCCCCACTCTCACACACTCTACTAGTTATTTATTATGGAGAGACATGTTGAGCGAGAAGTGTGTCTTAAAAGTCAAACTTCTTCTGAACGTATAAATCTTATTCTTAGTCAGAATTCTTAAGGCCGAGGTGGTTTTGTGTATTCTACAACGGGTTGGTCAAAACAAGCATTGTGATTGGTTGAGACGCACTCTAAGCCATACAGAGAACCAGTTTAGCACGGGTAGACCAATGAGGCACAAACGAGCATCTTGTTTTCTGTTCCATCTGAGAAATCGCTGTCCATTCAGCCCAGCCAGCCAATTCATTAGCTGGATCAGCACTGTACAAAGCATCTAGACATTATTTCCCCTTGCTTATAGCCTAACGTTTGGTTTGCAACAACGGGGGTTTGTACAAACGTTGCGGTCTGTCTCTAAAAATGTGCAAAATTGTTTCAATACTGAAATTGGATCCCCACCATCCTATTTTATTTATTAGGATCCCCATTAGCCGACGCCATTGGCGCCGTCTAATTTTAATGGGGTCCTACATTACAGACAAAAGACTTTACAATTTACCTTTCAAAACATTAACATGTAGTGTGTGTGTGTGCATCTATCAGTTACACATACATGTCAGTACATAAACACAACAAGTAGGTCACATGGGGGAGAGGCATTGTGCTGTGAGGTGTTGCTTTATTTGTTTTCTTAAACCAGGTTTGCTGTTCACTTGCGCTATATAAGAAGGGAGTTCCATGCACTCATGGCTCTGTATAATACTGTATGCTTCCCTTTTCTGGACCTGGGGACTGTGAAAAGACCCCTGGTGACATGTCTGTTGGGGTAAGTGTGTGTGTTAGTTATGTAAGTTGACTATGCAAACTATTTGGAATTTCCAAGACATTGTTTCTTCTAAAAACAAGAAGTGATGCAGTCAGTATTTCCTCAACTCTTAGCCAAGAGAGACTGGCATGCATAGTATTAATATTAGCCCTCTGATTACAATGGAGAGCCAAACGTGCCGCTCTGTTCTGGGCCAGCTGCATCTTAACTAGGTCTTTCTTTGCAGCACTTGACCATATAACTGGACAATAATCAAGATAAGATAAAACTAGAGCCTGCAGGACTTGCTCTGTGGAGTGTGGTGTCAAAAAAGTAGAGCATCTCTTTACTACAGACCTCTCCCCATCTTTTCAACCATTGAATCTACACTGAAGTATCTCCCTCTGAAGCTACAGTAAAGAGGAACTGATAGAGGATGTGGGAAGTGAGGAGATTTGGAAGGGTGAGGACAGACAGATGTGTTTCCGGGTGAGTGGCCACAGTTCCACATTTTTACTGTCCAATGCTGAGTGACTAGTTTCACAAATCAAAGCAAGTGAATGCTAGCTTGGTAAAATATCTGTTTGTACTACTCTTGCCAACTCCATAGCTCATAGTCAATACAAAGATGTTAGGCATGACAATGAGTGACAAGGAGTTGGCATGATAGCCCAAACAGACTGGCACTCAGGCTATGTGAATGCATTATGGAGTGTTGTTTTTGCCTTTTAATGATTTGTTGAGTTATAATTTTGATCAAATATTCCAAATATGATGTAGGTCATTATAAAGTATATGTATTGCTTTGCCAGTGAATTCTGTGAACTGTCTTGGAAAGATGGGAAACAATAAACCCAAAGAGACAAATTAAAATGAAATTTTTCAAAATACTGAATATTGAAGGACATTGTAACGTCCTGACCAGAGTTCTTATGTGTTTTGCTTGTTTAGTGTTGGTCAGGACGTGAGCTGGGTGGGAATTCTATGTTGTGTGTCTAGTTAGTCTGTTTCTGTGTCCAGCCTAATATGGTTCTCAATCAGAGACAGCTGTCAATCGTTGTCCCTGATTGAGAATCATATATAGGTGGCTTGTTTTGTGTTGGGGATTGTGGGTGGTTGTTTCCTGTCTTTGTGTTTTGTCTGCAGCAGCTAGGACTGTGACGGTTAGTTTGTTTTGTCATTTTGTATAGTGTCTTGTTTTTGTGTTAATTAAATAATGGAAAATTACCACGCTGCACATTGGTCCTCAGATCCTTCTCGCCTCTCCTCGTCTGAGGAGGAGGACGACTTAGACTGCCGTTACAGACATACTCATTAATGGCAAGGTGGACTGCCTTCGAGCCCCTGTGAAAAAAATTCCACAAAACCTACTATTAATTTATCTTAAAACAAACTATACTGAATAAAAATATAAATGCAACATGTAAAGTCTTGGTCATATGTTTCATGAGCTGAAATAAAAGTTCACAGAAATGTTCCATATACCCAAAAAGCTTATTTCTCTCAAATGTTTTGCTCAAATTTGTTTACATCGCTGTTAGTGAGCATTTCTCCATCCACATGGCAGTTGGAAACCTGGAGGGGGTGGAGACAATCACAAGGACAGGTGAACCAGATCAGGGTGTGACATCTAGAAGTTAGGGAATGATTTGTACCAAATACAATGTTTTAGAGATGTTCAGGACAAGTTTATTACTGACCACCCATTCCAAAACAACTCTAAGGGTTTCAGTGACTTCATTAGCTGTGGTTGCTGATGTGTATATGGTTGAATCATCAGCATACATGGACACACATGCTGTGTTTAATGCGAATGGCAGGTCATTGGTAAAAAAGAGAAAAAAAGAGTAGAGGGCCTAAACAGCTGCCCTGCCATACACCACACTTACATTTACAAATAAATACATATTTAACCTTTATTTAACCAGGTAGGCTAGTTGAGAACAAGTTCTCATTTACAACTGCGACCTGGCCAAGATAAAGCAAAGCAGTGCGACACAAACAACAGAGTTACACATGGAATAAACAAACGTACAGTCAATAACACAATAGAAAACAATCTATATACAGTGTGTGCAAATGAGGTAAGATTAGGGAGGTAGGGCAATAAATAGGCCGTTACAATTTAGCAATTAAACACTGGAGTGATAGATGTGCAGAAGATGAATGTGCAAGTAGAGATACTGGGGTGCAAAGGAGCAAAACAATAAATAACAATATGTGGATGAGGTAGTTGGATGAGCTATTTACAGATGGGCTATGTACAGGTGCAATGATCTATGAGCTGCTCTGACAGCTGATGTTTAAAGTTAGTGAGGCAGATAAGAGTCTCCAGCTTCAGTGATTTTTGCAATTCGTTCGAGTCATTGGCAGCAGAGAACTGGAAGGAAAGGCGGCCAAATGAGGAATATGCTTTGGGGGTGACCAGTGAAATATACCTGCTGGAGCGCGTGCTACGGGTGAGTGCTGCTATGGTGACCAGTGAGCTGAGATAAGGCGGGGATTTACCTAGCAAAGACTTATAGATGACCTGGAGCCAGTGGGTTTGGCGATGAATATGAAGCGAGGCCAAGCCAACGATAGCATACAGGTCGCAGTGGTGGGTAGTATATGGGGCTTTGGTGACAAAACGGATGGCACTGTGATAGACTGCATCCAACTTGCTGAGTAGAGTGTTGGAGGCTATTTTGTAAATGACATCGCCAAAGTCGAGGATCGGTAGGATGGTCAGTTTTACGAGGGTATGTTTGGCAGCATGAGTGAAGGATGCTTTGTTGCGAAATAGGAAGCCGATTCTAGATTTAATTTTGGATTGGAGATGCTTAATGTGAGTCTGGAAGGAGAGTTTACAGTCTAACCACACACCTATGTATTTTGTAGTTGTCCACATATTCTAAGTCAGAACCGTCCAGAGTAGTGATGCTGGATGGGCGGGGAGGTGCGGGCAGCGATCGGTTGAAGAGCATGCATTTAGTTTTACTTGCATTTAAGAGCAGTTGGAGGCCACGGAAGGAGTGTTGTAAAGCATTGAAGCTCGTCTGGAGGTTAGTTAACACAGTGTCCAAAGAAGGGCCAGAAGTATACAGAATGGTGTTGTCTGCGTAGAGGTGGATCAGAGAATCACAAGCAGCAAGAGCAACATCATTGATGTATACAGAGAAAAGAGTCAACCTGAGATTTAAACCCTGTGGCACCCCCATAGAGACTGCCAGAGGTCCGGACAACAGGCCCTCCGATTTGACACACTGAACTCTATCAGAGAAGTAGTTGGTGATACAGGCGAGGCAGTCATTTGAGAAACCAAGGCTGTCGAGTCTGCCAATAAGAATGTGGTGATTGACAGAGTTGAAAGCCTTGACCAGGTCAATGAATACGGCTGCACAGTACTGTCTATTATCGATGGCGGTTATGATATCGTTTTGGACCTTGAGCGTGGCTGACGTGCATCCGTGAACAGCTCGGAAACAGGATTGCATAGTGGAGAAGTTACAGTGGAATTCGAAATGGTCGGTGATCTGTTTGTTAACTTGGCTTTTGAAGACCTTAGAAAGGCAGGGTAGGATAGATATAGGTCTGTAACAGTTTGGGTCTAGAGTGTCTCCTCCTTTGAAGAGGAGGATGACCGCGGCAGCTTTCCAATCTTTGGGGATCTCAGACAATACGAAAGAGAGGTTGAGCAGACTAGTAATAGGGGTTTCAACAATTGCGGCGGATAATTTTAGAAAGAGCTCCAAACTGTCTAGGCCAGCTGATTTGTAGGAGTCAGGAATTTGCAGCTCTTTCAGAACATTAGCTATCTGGATTTGGGTGAAGGAGAAATGGGGGAGGTTTGGGCAAGTTGCTGTGGGGGTTGCAGGGCTGTTGACCGGGGTAGGGGTAGCCAGGTGGAAGCATGGCCAGCCATAGAAAAATGCTTATTGAAATTCTCAATTATCGTGGAATTATCGGTGGTGACAGTGTTTCCTAGCCTCAGTGCAATGGGCAGCTGGGAGGAGGTGCTCTTATTCTCCATGGACTTTACAGTGTCCCAGAACTTCTTGCAGTTTGTGCTGCAGGATGCAGATTTCTCTTTGAATAAGCTAGCCTTTGCTTTCCTAACTGCCTGTGTATGTTGGTTCCTAACTTCCCTGAAACGTTGCATATCGCGGGGGCTATTCGATGCTAATGCAGTACGCCACAGGATGTTTTTGTGCTGGTCAAGGGCAATCAGGTCTGGAGTGAACCAAGGGCTATATCTGTTCCTGGTTCTACATTTTTTGAAAGGGGCATGCTTAGTTAAGATGGTGAGGAAATTACTTTTAAAGAATAACCAGGCATCCTCTACTGATGGAATGAGGTCAATATCCTTCCAGAATACCCGGGCCAGGTCGATTAGAAAGGCCTGCTCACTGAAGTGTTTTAGGGAGCGTTTGACAGTGATGAGGGGTGGTCGTTTGACCGCAGACCCATTACGGACGCAGGCAATGAGGCAGTAATCGCTGAGATCCTGGTTGAAGACAGCAGAGGTGCAATAAAATGCAAATTAATTACTTAGAAATCATACAATGTGATTTTCTGGATTTTTGTTTTAGATTCCGTCTCTCACAGTTGAAGTGTACCTATGATAAAAATTACAGACCTCTACATGCTTTGTAAGTAGGAAAACCTGCAGAATCGGCAGTGTATCAAATACTTGTTCTCCCCACTGTATGTGTATTGTTGTCACGATCGTCTTCTTTAGAGAGAGTGGACCAAGGCGCAGCGTGTGCAAAATACATCTTCTTTTATTATAGAAGAGAGAAAAAACAAGAAACGAACAACTATACACAAACAAACAAAATAACAAACTGACGACCGTGAAGCTATACATATAAATAGTGCTGACACAAACACTACACATAGACATAGACAATTACCCACAAATGCATGATGCCCATGGCTGCCTTAAATATGGCTCCCAATCAGAGACAAATGAAAGACATCTGTCTCTGATTGAGAACCACTCAGGCAACCATAGACATACCTAGAAACATTCACTCAACACAAACTCATACACTACACCCAACACCCCCTTTACCATATAACCACCCAAAACGACAAAACCACAAACATTCCCCATGTCACACCCTGACCTAACTAAAATAATAAAGAAAACAAAGAATACTAAGGCCAGGGCGTGACAATTGTTATCTAATACTGCACTGTTGGAGCATTTCGCTGCACCTGCAATAAGATGTGTGTGCGCGCGACCAGTACAATTTTACTTGAATTGACTTAACATTCTACAAACACGTCATTCAACTAGCTGCCTGCTACCACAAGCTCAGCACCGGGATTAAAATGCTAGTTTAGTTTCATGTCAAGTCAAACAGTAGTTACCTAGCCAAAGCCATCTACTACAGCTGTCTTTATCTCTGCAATGTGTTGAGAAAAAGTCCTGTTCCCTGATGCCCTCTCCACCACAGTAGGTTGGTGGCATCTTAATTGGGGAGGAAGGGCTTGTGGTATTGGCTGGAGCGGAATGGCATCAAACACATCAAACACATGGTTTTCATGTGTATGATGCCATTCCATTTGCTTCGTTCCAGCCATTACTACCCCTCGACAACCTCCTGTGGTCTCCACAGAGAGGAACAGGAGAAGCGAGAGGTTCCCCTCTTGCCAAAATCTGTCCAAAATAAGCCCAATGCGTTTCTATGGGTTTATTTTGTCGCCTGCCTTCCTGCCAACTACTCCCATTGTTAGGGTGGAGACATGAGCTTCTCATCATTAAATACAGATCTCTGCTCTCCCTAAATTCAGCCAGTCATACAAACAGCCTTCCCTCCTTCTCCCAGGTGTCCACATGGTCCTAAAGTCAAGATCTAAAACTGCATTTTCCTTTTAATCTGGATTTGAATGATTTTAGTAGCCTATTTTAAATAGTTTGTATTGAGCTATTGACGCCTCTGATACCGAACTGAATTTAGCCCCTCTCGGCCAGGGTGTGACACAACCACTACTGTTTTACATTTTATTGGTCGCATACACATGTTTAGCAGACGTTATTACATGTGTAGTGAAATGCTTGTGTTCCTAGCTCCAACAGTGCAGTAAAATCTAACGATAAACAACAATTCACACCAATCTAAAAGTGAAAGAATGGAATTAAGAAATGTTGAAATATTAGAACGAGCAATGTGGGAAATATAAACATTATGGACCGTATGTGGATAGAATATTTAGTATATCTGAAGAATTTGTGGATAGAATAGTATATGTACAACAATAGTTGAATAGGATGGACTATAATACAGTATATACATATGAAATTAGTAAAATAGTATGTAAACATTAAAGTGACCAGTTTTCCATTATTAAAGTGACCAGTAGGGTTGCAAAGGGTTGGAAACTTTCCAGAAATTTTTTCATGGGAAGTTAAGCCCGGGAATTTGGGATATTTTGCTTAAATTCATCAAAAAAAAGTTAGGTTATAACAGTGAACCTTTTTTGTGGGATACACATAAGGCAATTCTAGGTCTTGTGGCATATCCAATGGCATGGCAACCCACTGCATGCACAGTGCATTCTTCCATCACATGTTCAGCTGATTCTCAAGATCTTGCACACTAATGAGATGCTATTGAGCCCACACTACTACACTGTCTGAGCCAAGGACTACATGCTTTTTGGTAAATTTTGATTACAATACTGGGTGGGGTGAATATATTTTATATGACATACATGATTTTTGTTAACTAGTAAATAGTAGCCTACAGCAAAGTGTGTTTAAATCATTTCTAACATGTAGTTTTTGCTACCATGTGGGTTTTAGCTTGAGCCTGCTAACTGAGGAGTGTTAATTCACCTTTTCCATACCTGTTTCATTTTAAATCATTTATCTTACAGAGGATTTGTTTAATCTAACTGCTTAACTATTTATCTGTACATGGAATTGTATTAGCATTTTTTTTATTTTTTTTATTCCTAATCTTTACCAATTTTAAACAGGAAAATGCCACGGGCACTATCTGATCAATCAATCAAGTTTATTTTATATAGCCCTTCGTACATCAGCTAATATCTCGAAGTGCTGTACAGAAACCCAGCCTCAAACCCCAAACAGCTAGCAATGCAGGTGTAGAAGCACGGTGGCTAGGAAAAACTCCCTAGAAAGGCCAAAACCTAGGAAGAAACCTAGAGAGGAACCAGGCTATGAGGGGTGGCCAGTCCTCTTCTGGCTGTGCCGGGTGGAGATTATAACAGAACTATGCCAAGATGTTCAAAATGTTCATAAGTGACAAGCATGGTCAAATAATAATCATGAATAAATGTCAGTTGGCTTTTCATAGCCGATCATTAAGAGTTGAAAAACAACAGGTCTGGGACAGGTGGCGGTTCCATAACCGCAGGCAGAACAGTTGAAACTGGAATAGCAGCAAGGCCAGGCGGACTGGGGACAGCAAGGAGGCATCATGCCCGGTAGTCCTGACGTATGGTCCTAGGGCTCAGGTTCTCAGAGAGAGAGAAAGAAAGAGAGAACGAGAGAATTAGAGAGAGCATACTTAAATTCACACAGGACACTGGATAAGACAGGAGAAGTACTCCAGGTATAACCAACTGACCCTAGCCCCCCGACACATAAACTACTGCAGCATAAATACTGGAGGCTGAGACAGGAGCGGTCAGGAGACACTGTGGCCCCATCCGAAGATGTGATGTGTTGAGACATTTCACTGCAGCTAATGTATAAGGAAAAGCTGTGTACATTTGCAAATACTGTGCCAAATCATATGTGAAGAATGCAACAAAGATGCAGAATCATCTGTCCAAGTGCATAAAGTTCCCTCAGCGCTCACAACGAGCAACTTCTGACAAAAGTACCTCTACCTCTATTCGAGGTGAAAATGATGAATCAGACACCGTATCGATAGCAACAGCTCATGGTCCTCCTGGAATCAGATGTTTTTTTGACTCGATGGAGGAACGTAGTCAGAGAAATGCTGATGAATGTTGCTCGAGCTGTGTATTCAACTGGTTCCCCTCTGATGCTCACAGGCAATGTGTATTGGAAGAGATTTCTGAATGTTCTTTGCCCAGCATACACCCCTCCAACCAGACATGCTTTATCTACTCATTTGCTGGATGCAGAGTTCAACAGAGTTCAAGTGAAGGTCAAGCAAATCATAGAGAAAGCAGACTGCATTGCAATCATCTCTGATGGGTGGTCGAATGTTCGTGGGCAAGGAATAATAAACTACATCATCTCCACCCCTCAACCAGTATTCTACAAGAACACAGACACAAGGGACAACAGACACAGATGAGCTGAAGGAAGTCATCAATGACCTTGGACCACAGAAGGTATTTGCACTGGTGACAGACAATGCTGTGAACATGAAGGCTGCTTGGTCTATAGTGGAGGAGTCCTACCCTCACGTCACACCCATTGGCTGTGCTGCTCATGCATTGAATCTGCTCCTCAAGGACATCATGGCACTGAAAACAATGGATACACTCTACAAGAGAGCCAAGGAAATGGTTAGGTATGTGAAGGGTCATCAAGTTATAGCAGCAATCTACCTCACCAAGCAAAGTGAGAAGAATAAGAGCACCACATTGAAGCTGCCCAGCAACACCCGTTGGGGTGGTGTTGTCATCATGTTTGACAATCACCTGGAGGGGAAGGAGTCTCTCCAAGAAATGGCCATATCACAGTCTGCCGATATGGACAGCCCCATCAAGAGGATACTCCTGGATGATGTATTTTGGGAGAGAGTGGTAAGCAGCCTGAAATCTATAACAGTAGCCATTGCACGGATTGAGGGAGACAATGCCATCCTGTCTAATGTTCAGACTCTGCTTGCAGATGTAAGAGAAGAAATCCGTACTGCCCTGCCCACTTCACTGTTGCTCCAAGCAGAGGAAACTGCAGTCGTGAAATACATCAAAAAGTGTGAAGACTTCTGCCTGAAGCCCACACACGCCGCAGGGTACATGTTGGACCCCAAGTATGCTGGCAAGAGCATCATGTCTGGTGCAGAGATCAACAAGGCCTATGGTGTCATCACTACCGTGTCTTGCCACCATGGCCTGGATGAGGGCAAGGTTCTTGGCAGTCTGGCCAAGTACACTTCCAAGCAAGGGCTTTGGGATGGAGATGCAATATGGCAGTCGTGCCAACATATCTCATCAGCCACCTGGTGGAAGGGACTTTGTGGATCTGAGGCTCTTTCCCCTGTTGCCTCCATCATCCTCCAAATCCCACCAACATCAACCGCCGCAGAGCGCAACTGGTCCTTGTTTGGGAACACACACCCCAAAGCACGCAACAGGCTGACCAATAAAAGGGTCGAAAAATTGGTGGCCATTCGGGCAAATTTTTGGCTTTTTGAGTCTGACAACGTGCCATTATCAACAAGGTTGGAGAGTGACAGTGAAGATGGGGCCTCAGTCGGATGTTTAAGAGGTGGACATTGAAGAGGTCCAGGGAGAAGACTTGGAAGCCTGAGAGGAAGACAACCAAAGCTTTAGCTTCTAGACTATCATTTTACAGATGATGCGATGGATCATTGGGGATCATTCAATATTTCCTTTCTTTTGTTGTTCAGTGAAATCATTCCATGTGAAGAGTCAACTCTTTTAATTAAAGTTCAATTCGTAACTAAATCGTTTTTTAAATGTCTATTGGAAGGATTTAATCATTTGCAATTATGTCTACTTATGATACGGTAAAAGTTTTATGTTTCTGTCTCCATATGATATGGTAAATATATCCAATGGAAAAAAACATCTACATTTAAATGGTATTAATATTAATGTGAATATATTTCCATTAATTCCCATATATTCCCGTTAATTCCCATTAATTCCCACAGAAAGTTTCCACCTCTGAATATTCCCCAAAATGTGCAACCCTAATGACCAGTAGAATGCAATAATACACTAATTTCAAAGATGAGTGATTCGGGACCAGCGGTAGTCCAAAAAAGTAAAACAATGCTGCTATTGCCATCATAGCTGTGGGAAGTAAAGGTGCTGGGTGTGCTGCAGCACCCCCTGATAAATCGCAATAAAAAATATAACAAATACCCCCACCCATAGGACTGGTTGATGTTCTGATTGCTCTAAATGTTAACAAGCAACTTTTGATTGCAGTAATAAACAATGATGATAAAGAAAGCACATGATAGACAAGGAGGCTACTTTGCTAATAAAGCATTTTGCATTGCGCAGGATTAAAAAAGTTGTTATAATGTCATAATGTTGGTCATGTGACACGTCAATGCTCACAGATGCTCGTAATGATTTGAGGAAATCATTGGGGATCATATGGGCCTATTGTTTACATTCTACGTTAATTATTAGTAAACTGACCAAATACCAGACGCAAAAGGACCAACCATGCAATAGAAATGCAATATACTAATTGGTGTAAACCAGAAATGACGCTGTTGGGTAAATTACGTACAGTTATAGGAGGGATAATTTTTCTGTGTGTTCAGTTCACTATTTCTTTTTTGCTTGACTTCGAGGTAAAGGCTGCTACAGAGCTACTTCTCTACTACTCGACTTCTCTCCTCTACTTCTCTATACAGTACTAAGCAGGAACTGCTGTAAGGCAGTGAGAAAGTTGTTACATGGAAGGTTTTGTAAATGGCATGAAAGGAAGGATTTCAATTGTTGTTTTTAATTATTACAA
This sequence comes from Salvelinus namaycush, assembly GCF_016432855.1. Taxonomy (NCBI): domain Eukaryota; kingdom Metazoa; phylum Chordata; class Actinopteri; order Salmoniformes; family Salmonidae; genus Salvelinus; species Salvelinus namaycush. The sequence continues at coordinate 12,757,779 of NC_052345.1, forward strand.
TCTTTAAACAAATTCAAATTATAATTGATGGAGAGAATAGTCTGTATTCTTTCATGTTCTAAGATTGAAACTGTTTTAATAAGTTCAGCTCAAGGAATCAAAAGCAGGAAACCCATAGTAGGAAACATTTATACAGTTACTGTACAAATAATGTCTTGTTTTCCCCCCATCATTACATATTATATAAGTGGTTAAAGTACCTAAAGACTGTACTTTTGTAGCCCAGTGACAGTACAGGGTTGTATTCATTTCTTATTGGACATGTTCTGGTGGTCCCTCTACATTTTTTACAACCCTGGATTGATTGAGTTGAAGTTAGACATGTGACACTGAACAGAAGCAACATGTCCACTAGAGGGAATTCTCTCCTCACGTTCAAATTCTGATGCAAAGCGTGAGAAGAGATTTGAGCTGAGTTTTATTAACATTGAGAAAAATCGACATCTGAAAGATAAATAACATGAATACAACATGATGTAACTTTGATATGCTTTAACATGCCTGTAGATATGTGAATTTACAGTTGGATCTGCTGTTGTGTTTTATAACAATGCAATCCATCTGAACTCTCCACTCACCATATTTTATGTCCAACACACTAACACAATAAACCATTGAAATTGTAATAACATATATAGAGAATTTGATTCAATAAAGAAATCTAAATTAGATTGTGTATCGTGTTCAGTAATACAGTGGATCTTAACAGGGGTACTAGGACCCATGGAGGTACTTGACCTGTCCACAGTGGGAACTTAAGAAGACTCATGATTAGACCATAGGCTTACTGGTAAAATGCACGAGGGGGTACGCCGGGCAGAGCAACATTCAGTTGGTGGTACAGTAACTGCAAAAGGTTGGGAACCACTGCAGTAATACATGAATGTGTGGTTGACTGTGAGGGACTGTGATGTCAGATGTGTCCTATTTCCTGTGTATTTATAAGTAGATGTCAGACAGAGACAGACAGCAGTATACAGACAGCTATGGTGATGGTGATGTCACTGCTGAGGAGTTTGCTGTTGTTCTACTTCTCATTCAATGAATTGACCACAGCAGCAGGTAAGGCAAGCTGTTTATTCCCACAACTCTAGGTTGATTCTGTGTTAAATCATCAGTATGGTACATATGTATCTTTGAATCTAACAACCATGGTTTCTCTTCCTTCCCTCTCTTTTATATAGAAGCCATTCTCTGGGTGAAGACTGGGGAGAAGTTTACCATGAAGTGCTCCACCACTCTAAAAGACCAGGACGGAATATACCTGTATGTTGGGCTGGACAGGGACATGGAGGTGTTGTATTACTACCAGCGTAACTCCAAGCTGAGCCCCAGGGACGGCTACTGGGACAGAGTGAAGACTGAGGGACCTGTGGACCAACTGACCATCACCATCAGTAACCTGACCATAGAGGACACAGGATTCTACCGGTGTATTTACACAAAATACAATGAAACCACGTATGAAAATGATATCAACCAAGGAAGAGGCTCCACTCTGGTCGTGGTGAATGGTAGGTATATGTTTACACTGTAGTGGGGCGGCAGCGTAGCCTAGTTGTTAGAGCATTGGACTAGTAACTGAAAGGTTGCAAGTTTAAATCCCCGAGCTGACAAGGTACAAATCTGTCGTTCTAACCCTGAATAAGGTGGGGATTAACCCACTGTTCTTAGGCTGTCATTGAAAATTTGAATTTGTTCATAACTGACTTGCCTAGATAAGTAAATAAACTCTAGATGTGAAGTGTTTTACTCTTATCATGAACAGTCAATTTGACATGTAGAAAATGTTTTGTGTAATCTAGAACCCTGACTAGTGTTTCTCAATCCGTGGTTCATAGACAGGCAGGTGTTCCAGACTTTTTTAGTCAGCTCTCAACTGTTAGTTTCAATATAAACAACCATAGCCTGCTGGTCCCGATACAAACAAGTTGAGAAACACTGTTCTCCAGTGGCTTTTCTTTGATACAACTCTGTCTCTGACAGTTATTTGGTGTGAGTGCTGCAGGATACTGATTAGATTTTCCCATTTGGTGATGTCTTCCATAGACGATGTCCTACAGCTGCCATGTCCTACAGTTACTGCAGTAACGCTGACCCCCTTTCACCCAGCCAATGAGAAGCCGTGCCCATCTGGCGTGGTGAACGTCATCATCATTAGCATCTTGACCATCCTGCTGTGTGTCATCTTCCTCATCTGGGTCGCTCCACGGGTGAGTGTGCTGATGGTTGCCCGGGTGATGGGTCAATCACATGTATCTCAAAACATTGTCCTTTATTAACAAGTTGTCCTCGTCCTACTAAACACATTGTCCTTTATTAACAAGTTGTCCTCGTCCTACTCAACACATTGTCCTTTATTAACAAGTTGTCCTCGTCCTACTCAACACATTGTCCTTTATTAACAAGTTGTCCTCGTCCTACTAAACACATTGGGAGCATAATACCAGTAAACTTTGTCAAAACACAATGTCCTTTCAATGCCAGTCATTGTAGTGACTGAAATGGACAAAGGGCAATTAGGATGCAATTCAATTCAATTGTTTTTATCAATGTCCAAGAATAATTAAAAAGTGGTTGAATTAGTAAAAATGATTGATTGCTTGTAGCGCATTATAAGATATCAAATCAAATTTTATTTGTCACATGCACCGAATACCTTAGAGTGAAATGCTGACTTACAAGCCCTTAACCAACAATGCAGTTTTAAGAAAATACCTAGAAAACAAGAGGTAAGAAAAACAAATAATTAAAGAGCAGCAGTAAATAACAATAGCGAGGTTATTTACAGGGGTTACCGGTTCAAATAGTCCCGGTAGCCATTTGATTAGCTATGACTGAAGCAACATTCCTATTTCACAGGGGAAGAGGTGCCGTAACCAGGGAGGATCCACACCCCAGGTCATTCCTGACTCGGTCTATGTAGACATGGTCAGGAATCACGTTTATCAACCAGACACACAGCAGGAAGAATCGAACCCCTATTCTGTGTCTACAAAAGGAGGTAGTAGGACCACTGAGTAGCTTCTTCAAATGCGTTTTCTGAATATTGCTTCTTTGCTTTTTCAGAATTGAAAAGCCTGTTCTGCTGTATTTCACAGTTCTAGCCTCACTGCAAGTGTTAGTGGTAAATTGTTTGTGTGTGTCGCACCGCATACCATGCTTATGTGTGTGAATAAAATCTCTATACGGAAAGTATTCGTATTTCAACAGAAGACCAGCAGGAAGAAGGGAACAGCCAATGTTATATTCCAGGGCTATTCAACTATATTCTTACGAGGGCCAGATGTAAAAAAGGTTCATTTCAGGGGGGCCGAACATTTTACACATGCGACGCACACACACACCAATAAAGCGCTTTTCTTCTAATGAAGTGTTGCTAAAAGTAGTTAGGGAAGAAGTGGAAAGTGCTTGATCAACGTGAGTTGAGGTGCAACCAAAAAATGTGCTCCTCATTGAAAAGGAAAAGGCTCAATGCTTGCTCACCATTTTAACGATTAAAATATTCTTAAAAGTAATTTGGTGATTTGAAAATCATCTGAAAACTAAGCATCTCAATAAATAACAGACAACAACCATAGTGCTTTTCATTTTGGCACTGAACATTGGATTTTGGTGCAGATCTTTTATGAATGTTCAGAATTGATCAAAGGGCCAGTCTAAATTAATAAACTGTCCAGATCTGGCCCGTGGGCCGCCAGTTGAATATCCCTGTTTTAGTCCATAAGGTGTACAGTTGATAGCGATGGAGGCCTCCCTATAACTTTTTTCAATACATCAGGTCATAAGATTTATATTGCTTTTAGTTCTAAACAATAGTGTAGGCTATGTTTTTCTGTAGTGTTTTTAGGTCACTGGACCACTCATCAAGCTGTTCCTGTTGTATGGTGTCTGCCACAAAGTCAAAAGAGCTAACATTAAAATGAGAACAGTTTGTTAAGACTTTTATTATATTTTATCATAGGTACAAATATTTTAGCTGCCTAAACTTCATCAGGTACATCAGGATATAAGCCATTTTTACATTACATTAGATTTTTCTGTTGTTTTAGTTGAGATAGCTAGTAGGTTAAAACCATAATGATCCGAGTAAAAATGTTTCATGCTGATACAGAGTAATGAGTGCATCTTGTGGTTGGAAAAGCAATTATTCATTTTTACCAAGTGACGTAGTAATTGTCTATAATTGATATATTCATGTGTAGTTTAACTTGTGTATTCATGTTTATGTTGTATTTGTGTACGTATGTGGTACGCATTGGTGATGTTCAGCTATATTTCTTACAGTATATTTTATGTTTTGGAAAGTTTTCTATCTAAACCAAGTGAAGAAAAGTTCAGACAGGAAACCAGAGTATTTGCTTTCCCGACCACCCACCCCAGACTCCTCCTGCCTTGTTCACTGTTTATTATTATTATGGCATCATTATGCATGCTCTGGCAGTGAGCTACCCCAAAGGAGCAGAGCCTAACGCCAAGAGTAACGTATTGAATGTATTTGAATATTTTCTAATAAATGTCCAATTTATATGTCAATATACATGAGCAGTAAGTTGTTTTTTCGACATACTATATTCTACAATCATATCTAAAATCATAACCATAAGTCAAGTACTTTATTAATGTCACACTGACACATATCCTGTAAGCCAGACATCCGTGTGCTGCTGGTGATAGTGGCTTCTGATGTGGTCTCAGCAGACACATGAGAAACTATACCCAACACCCCAGGGGAACATGGATGCTTCTCTTTTACACGCCCATCATTTTCAGTAACCAACCACAGTGAGTGAATAACTCAACGACCAAACACACAGAGCATACCCTGCATGGCATTCAAATATGGAGCGCAGGCTGTATCCCCACTCTCACACACTCTACTAGTTATTTACTTTGGAGAGACATGTTGAGAGGGAAGTGTGTCTTAAAAGTCCAACTTTTTCTGAATGTATAAATCTTATTCTTAATCAGAATAGTTAAGGTCGAGGTGTTTTTGTGTCTTCTACCATGGGTTGGTCAAAACAAGCATTGTTAATCCAAAATGGCGTAGCAGTACGAACGTGTTTGTCATTGTACCATGTAAATTTTGTTTTTTTCATATTTTTTTGTATATATATATATCTTTTTCCATTTTTAAATTAAACATACCTTCCGGCAACACGCCTCACCCAATGTGAGACGGATCTGCTATTTTTACATACACTTAGGTTGGAGTCATTAAAACTTGTTTTTCAACCACTCCAAATCAAAGTTTATTTGTCAAGGTCGCTGAATACAACAGGTGTACAACACCTTACAGTGAAATGCTTACTTACAGGCTCTAACCAATAGTGCAAAAAATGTATTAGGTGTACAATAGGTAGGTAAAGAAATAAAACAACAGTAAAAAGACAGGCTATATACAGTAGCGAGGAAAATAAAAGTAGCGAGGCTACATACAGACACCGGTTAGTCAGGCTGATTGAGGTAGTATGTACATGTAGATATGGTTAAAAACTTCTTATGGCTGCAGCCCGACGTCGGTACACTTATGACAACAGCCAGCTCAAGTGGAGGGCGTGAAATTCAAAAAAAAAAATCTTTTAATATTTAACTTTCACACATTAACAAGTCCAATACAGCATATGAAAGGTATAATTCTTGTGAATCCATCCAACATGTCCGATTTTTTAAATGTTTTACAGGGAAGACAAGATATGTAAATCTATTAGCTAACCACGTTAGCAAAAGACACCACTTTTCTTACTCCACGATTTTTTTACTGCATCAGTAGCTATCACAAATTCGACCAAATAAAGATATAAATAGCCACTAACCAAGAAACAACTTCATCAGATGACAGTCTGATAACATATTTATTGTATAGCATATGTTTTGTTAGAAAAATGTGCATATTTCAGGTATAAATCATAGTTTACATTGCAGCTACAGTCAGAAATTGCACCGAAAGCAGACAGAAAAATTACAGACACCAACGCCAAATAACTAAATACTCATCATAAAACATTTCTGAAAAATACATAGTGTACAGCAATTGAAAGACAGGCATCTTGTGATTCCAGACAATATTTCCGATTTATCAAGTGTTTTACAGCGAAAACACAATATAGCGTTATATTAGCTTAGCACAATAGCCAGAAACACTTGGGCGCCGGCGACTACGACAGATATATGAAATAACATCATAAATTGGGTCTTACTTTTGCTGATCTTTCATCAGAATGTTGGACAAGGTGTCCTTTGTCCAGAACAGTCGTTGTTTGGATTCAGAACGGACACTTTCCCTCTTGAATTAGCACGCGCGCTAGCCGGGTGGCACGGATCTCTCCATGTCAACAAACGGAAGAGAACGGAACACGGCAAAACTCCCGAAAAAAATTTCAATAATCTGATTAAACTATATTGAAAAAACATACTTTACGATGATATGGTCACATGTATCAAATAAAATCAAAGCCGGAGATATTGGTCGTCCATAACGGCAGCTAAACAGAAGGCAATCCCACTGTCCTGCGCGCGCTCCTCAGAGTACCGGAAATGAGGGACACGTCATACAAAGAGCCTGTATTCAACGTCAGACCAAGATAAACACAAAATTTCTTCTCTCACAGCCTCTTGACACCCAGGGGAAGGTCTATGAAGGGCACGTAGACTCTTACGTTTCATGCCCATGTATAAGCAGGAAGAAAAGCAGAGCATCGATTTCAGACTTTCCACTTCCGGGTCAGGAAATGTGCTGCAGAATGAGTTCTGTTTCACTCAGAGAAATAATTCAAACGGTTTTAGAAACTAGAGAGTGTTTTCTATCCAATAGTAATAATAATATGCATATTGTACGAGCAAGAATTGAGTACGAGGCAGTTTGAAATGGGCACATTTTATCTGGCTACTCAATACTGCCCCTTGCAGCCCAAACAGGTTAAAGTGACTATGCATATATGATGAACAGAGAGTAGCAGTAGCGTAAAAGAGGGGTTGGCGGGTGGTGGGTGGGACACAATGCAGATAGCCCGGTTAGCCACTGTGCGGGAGCACTGGTTGGTCGGCCCAATTGAGGTAGTATGTACATGAATGTATAGTTAAAGTGACTATGCATATATGGTAAACAGAGAGTAGCAGCAGCGTAAAAAGAGGGGTTGGGGGGGGCACACATCCGGGTAGTCCGGGTAGCCATTTGATTACCTATTCAGGAGTCTTATGGCTTGGGGGTAAAAACTGTTGAGAAGCCTTTTTGTCCTAGACTTGGCACTCCGGTACCGCTTGCCATGCGGTAGTAGAGAGAACAGTCTATGACTGGGGTGGCTAGGGTCATTGACAATTCTTAGGGCCTTCCTCTGACACCGCCTGGTGTAGAGGTCCTGGATGGCAAGCAGCTTAGCCCCAGTGATGTACAGGGCCGTACTCACTACCCTCTGTAGTGCCTTGCGGTCAGAGGCCGAGCAATTGCCGTACCAAGCAGTGATGCAACCGGTCAGGATGCTCTCGATGTTGCAGCTGTAGAACCTTTTTAGGATCTCAGGACCCATGCAAAATCTTTTTAGTTTCCTGAGGGGGAATAGGCTTTGTCGTGCCCTCTTCACGACTGTCTTGGTGTGTTTGGACCATTGTAGTTTGTTGTTGATGTGGACACCAAGGAACCTGAAGCTCTCAACCTGCTCCACTACAGCCCCATCGATGAGAATGGGGGCGTGCTCGGTCCTCCTTTTCCTGTAGTCCACAATAATCTCCTTAGTCTTGGTTACGTTGAGGGATAGGTTGTTATTCTGGCACCACCCGGCCAGGTCTCTGACTTCCTCCCTATAGGCTGTCTCGTCATTGTCGGTGATCAGGCCTACCACTGTTGTCGTCTGCAAACTTAATGATGGTGTTGGAGTCATGCCTGGCCATGCAGTCGTGGGTGAACAGGGAGTACAGGAGGGGACTGAGCACGCACCCCTGGGGAGCTCCAGTGTTGAGGATCAGCGTGGCAGATGTGTTGCTACCTACCCTCACCACCTGGAAGCGGCCCGTCAGGAAGTCCAGGATCCAGTTGCAGAGGGAGGTGTTTAGTCCCAGGATCCTTAGCTTAGTGATGAGCTTTGAGGGTACTATGATGTTGAACGCTGAGCTGTAGTCAATGAATAACATTCTCACATAAGTGTTCCTTTTGTCCAGGTGGGAAAGGGCAGTGTGGAGTGCAATAAAGATTGCATCATCTGTGGATCTGTTTGGGCGGTATGCAAACTGGAGTGGGTCTAGGGTTTCTGGGATTATGGTGTTGATGTGAGCCATTACCAACCTTTCAAAGCACTTCATGGCTACAGACGTGAGTGCTACGGGTCTGTAGTCATTTAGGTAGGTTGCCTTTGTGTTCTTAGGCACAGGGACTATGGTGGTCTGCTTGAAACATGTTGGTATTACAGACCCTTTTCCGGGTCCTGACCAGGCATCCGGCTCTTTGTCCTCTGTATCTCCGTCGCATCCTCTTGCAGATAACATGGATGTCGGCCCTGCCGGGTGTTTGGAGAATGTCTTGTGCTTCTTGTTTGTTGAAGAAAAAATCTTTGTCGAATCCGAGGTGAGTGATCGCTGTCCTGATATCCAGAATAATTTTTTGCCGTAAGATACGGTTGAAGAAACATTATGTACAAAATAAGTTGCGGAAAAAAACACAATAGCACAATTGGTTGGGCGCCTGTAAAACTGCTGCCATATCTTCCGATGCCATTTTATTCATTTATTCCACAAATGTCTTGTTAACAAACTATAGTTTTTGCAAAATCTACTTTGTGCATGACACAAGTAATTTTTCCAACAATTGTTAACAGACAGATTATTTCGCTTACATTTCACTGTATCACAATTCCAGTAGGTGAGAAGTTTACGTACAGAAGTTGACTGTGCCTTTAAACAGCTTGGAAAATTCCAGAAAATGATGTCATGCCTTTAGAAGCTTCTGATAGGCTAATTGACATCATTTGAGTCAATTGGAGGTGTACCTGTGGATGTATTTCAAGGCCTACCTTCAAACTCAGTGCCTCTTTGCTTGACATCATGGGAAAATCAAAAGAAATCAGCCAAGACCTCAGAAAATAAATTGTAGACCTCCACAGTCTGGTTCACCTTTGGGAGCAATTTCTAAACGCCTGAAGGTACCAGGTTCATCTGTACAAACAATAGTACGCAAGTATAAACACCATGGGACCAGACAGCCGTCATATTGCTCAGGAAGGAGACGTGTTCTGTCTCCTAGAGATGAACGTACTTTGGTGCGAAAAGTGCAAATCAATCCCAGAACAACAGCAAAGGACCTTGTGAAGATGCTGGAGGAAACGGGTACAAAAGTATCTATATCCACAGTAAAAACGTGTCCTATATCGACATAACCTGAAAGGCTGCTCAGCAAGGAAGATGCCACTGCTCCAAAAACGCCATAAAAAAGCCAGACTACGGTTTGCAACTGCACATGGGGACAAAGTTCATACTTTTTCGAGAAATGTCCTCTGGTCTGATGATACAAAAATAGTACTGTTTGACCATAATGACCATCGTTATGTTTGGAGGAAAAAGGGGGAGGCTTGCAAGCTGAAGACCACCATCCCAACCGTGAAGCACGGGAGTGGCAGCATCATGTTGTGGGGGTGCATTGCTGCAGGAGGGACTGGTGCACTTCACAAAATAGATGGCATCATGAGGTAGGAAAATTATGTGGATATATTGAAGCAACATCTCAAGACATCAGTCAGGAAGTTAAAGCTTGGTCGCAAATGGGTCTTCCAAATGGACAATGACTCCAAGGATACTTCCAACGTTGTGGCAAAATGACTTAAGGACAACAAAGTCAACGTATTGGAGTGGCCAACACAAAGCCCTGACCTCAATCCTATAGAAAATGTGTGGGCAGAACTGAAAAAGCGTGTGCGAGCAAGGAGGCCTACAAACCTGACTCAGTTACACAGCTCTGTCAGGAGGAATGGGCCAAAATTCACCCAACTTATTGTGGGAAGCTTGTGGAAAGCTACCCGAAACATTTGACCCAAGTTAAACAATTTAATGGCAATGCTACCAAATACTAATTGAGTGTATGTAAACGTCTGACCCACTGGGAATGTGATGAAAGAAATTAAACCTGAAATAAATCATTCTCTCTACTATTATTCTGACATTTCACCTTCTTAAAATAAAGTGGGGATCCTAACTAACCTAAGACAGGGAATTTTTACTAGGATTAGATGTTAGGAATTGTGAAAAACTGAGTTTAAATGTATTTGGCTAAGGTGTATGTAAACTTCCAACTTCAACTGTAGCTAGAACCTCCATCAGAAGCTAGCCATCATATGCTAACAAGCTAATTAGCTACTAGCTATTTAGTCATTGTTAGCCACTGCTAGCGGCCTTTACCTTTAGCTCAGACACTAGCTGCTTTTAGCCTGGATAATACTTGACAGTCTGCACAGCACGATATCAACGCTGAGCATATCGGACTGCTTTTCTTCAGTACATCACAGGATTCCTTCCGTAAGCTCTGGACCTTTGCATCGGATAATCGCAGCTAGCTAGCTGCTACTGAGTGGCTATAGTGGCTAATGCCCTTGTCCCGAAGCTAGCATCAGTTTACCTTGAGCCAGGCGCATCTCCCGGCTAGCAAACGAAATTACTCCAGCTACAATACCTCTTTTGCCAATTGGCCTGGACCCTTTGTCGACACGGAGCCAATCCATCATGACTGGTCTGCCGACGTAATTCCGTCCGATGTGCCTTCAACCGGCCTTTGTTGGACGGTTGAATTCATCACCATTTTACCTGTTGTTGTTGTCTTAGCTGATTAGCTATTGTTGTCTTAACCGTTGTTGTCTTAGCTAGCTCTCCAAATCAACACGTGTGATTGCTTTATGCCTCGCTTTATGTCTCTCTCTAATGTCAATATGCCTTGTATACTGTTGTTTAGGGTAGTTATCAGTTTTATTTTACTGTGGAGCCCCTAGCTCAACTCAAAATGCCTCAGATACCTCTTTTGTCCCACCTCCCACACATGCGGTAACCTCACCTAGCATAACTAGTGCCTCCAGAGATGCAACCTCTCTTATCGTCACTCAATGCCTAGGTTTTACCTCCACTGTACACGCACCCTACCATACCCCTATCTGTACATTATGCCCTGAATCTATTCTACCACGCCAAGAAATCTGCTCCTTTTATTCTCTGTCCAGAACACGCTAGACGACCAGTTTTGATAGCCTTTAGCCGTACCCTCATCCTACTCCTCCTCTGTTTCTCGGGTGATGTAGAGGTTAACCCAGGCCCTGTGTGTCTCCAGGCGCTCTCATTTGTTGACTTCTGTAACCGTAAAAGCCTTGGTTTCATGCATGTTAACATCAGAAGCCTCCTCCCTAAGTTTGTTTTACTCACTGCTTTAGCACACTCCGCCGACCCTGATGTCCTTGCCGTGTCTGAATCCTGGCTTAGGAAGGCCACCAAAAAGTCTGAGATTTCCATCCCCAACTGCAACATTTTCTGTCAAGATAGAGCTGCCAAAGGGGGAGGACTTGCAGAGATAGCCTGCAAAGTTCTGTCATACTTTCCAGGTCTATGCCCAAAAGGTTCAAGCTTCTAATTTTAAAAATGTATCTCTCCAGAAATAAGTCTCTCACTGTTGCCGCCTGTTATAGACCCCCCTCAGCTCCCAGCTGTGCCCTGGACACCATATGTGAATTGATTGCCCCCATCTATCTTCAGAGTTCGTTCTGTTAGGTGATCTAAACTGGGATATGCTTAACACCCCGGCCGTCCTACAATCTAAGCTAGATGCCCTCAATCTCACACAAATTATCAAGGAACACACCAAGTACAACCCTAAATCTGTAAACATGGGCACCCTCATAGATCTTATCCTGACCAACTTGCACTCAAAATACACCTTTGCTGTTTACAACCAGGATCTAAGCGATCACTGCCTCATTGCCTGCATCCGTTATGGGTCCGCGGTCAATCGACCACCCCTCATCACTGTCAAACGCTCCCCAAAACACTTCTGCGAGCAGGCCTTTCTAATCGACCTGGCACGGGTATCCTCGAAGGATATTTACCTCATCCCGTCAGTAGAGGATGCCTGGTTGTTCCTTAAAAGTAATTTCCTCACCATCTTAAATAAGCATGCTCCTTTCAAAAAATGTAGAACTAAGAACAGATATAGCCCTTGGTTCACTCCAGACCTGACTGCCCTCAACCAGCACAAAAACATCCTGTGGCGTACTGCACTAGCATTGAATAGTCCCCGCGATATGCTACTTTTCAGGGAAGTCAGGAACCAGTACACACAGTCAGTTAGGAAAGCAAAGGCTAGCTTTTTCAAACAGAAATCTGCATCCTGTAGCTCTAACTCCAAAAAGTTCTGGGACACTGTAACGTCCATGGAGAATAAGAGCCCCTCCTCCCAGCTGCCCACTGCACTGAGGCTAGGAAACACTGTCACCACCAATAAAACCACGATAATCGAGAATTTCAAGAAGCATTTCTCTACGGCTGGCCATGCTTTCCTCCTGGCTACCCCAACCCCGGCCAACAGCTCCGCTCCCCCCGCAGCTACTTGCCCAGGCCTCCCCAGCTTCTCCTTCACCCAAATCCAGATAGCAGATGTTCTCAAGTAGCTGCAAAACCTGGACCCATATAAGTCAGCTGGGCTAGACAATCTGGACCCTCTCTTTCTAAAATTATCCGCCCCCATTGTTGCAACCCCTATTACTAGTCTGTTGAACCTCTCTTTCGTATCGTCCGAGATTCCTAAAGATTGGAAAGCTGCCGCAGTCATCCCCCTCTTCAAAGGTGGTGACACTCTAGACCCAAACTGCTACAGACCTACAGTATATCCATCCTGCCCTGCCTTTCTAAAGTCTTCGAAAGCCAAGTTAACAAACAGATCACTGACCATTTCGAATCCCACCGTACCTTCTCCGCTGTGCAATCCGGTTTCCGAGGTGGTCACGGGTGCACCTCAGCCACACTTAAGGTCCTAAACGATATCATAACCGCCATCGATAAAAGATAGTACTGTGCAGCCGTATTCATCGACCTGGCCAAGACTTTTGACTTTGTCAATCATCGTATTCTTATCGGCAGACTCAACAGCCTTGGTTTCTCAAATGACTGCCTCGGCTGGTTCCCCAACTACTTCTCAGATAGAGTTCAGTGTGTCAAATCGGAGGGCCTGTTGTCCGGACCTCTGGCAGTCTCTATGGGGGTACCACAGGGTTCAATTCTCGGGCCGACTCTTTTCTCTGTATACATCAATGATGTCGCTCTTGCTGCTGGTGATTCCTTGATCCACCTCTACGTAGACGACACCATTCTGTATACACCTGACCCTTCTTTGGACACTGTATTAACTAACCTCCAAACGAGCTTCAATGCAATACAACACTCCTTCCGTGACCTCCAACTGCTCTTAAACGCTAGTAAAACTAAATGCATGCTCTTCAACCGATCGCTGCCCGCACTCGCCCGCCCGACTGGCATCACTACTCTGGACGGTTCTGTCTTAGAGTATGTGGACAACTACAAATACGTAGGTGTCTTGCTAGACTGTAAACTCTCCTTCCAGACTCATATTAAGCATCTCCAATCCAAAATTAAATCTAGAATTGGCTTCCTATTTCGCAACAAAGCCTCCTTCACTCATGCTGCCAAACATACCCTCATAAAACTGACTATCCTACCGATCCTCGACTTTGGCGATGTCATTTACAAAATAGCCTCCAACACTCAAACTGGATGCAGTCTATCACAGTGCCCTCCGTTTTGTCACTAAAGCTCCATATACCACCCACCACTCTGACCTGTATGCTCTCGTCGGCTGGCCCTCGCTACACATTCGTCGCCAGACCCACTGACTCCAGGTCATCTATAAGTCTCTGCTAGGTAAAGCTCCACCTTATCTCAGATCACTGGTCACCATAACAACACCCACCAGTAGCACGCGCTCCAGCAGGTATATCAACACCTCCTTTGGCTGCCTTTCCAGTTCTCTGGTGCCAATGACTGGAACAAATTGCAAAAATCACTGAAGTTGGAGACTTATACCTCCCTCACTAACTTTAAGCATCAGCTATCTGAGCAGCTTACCGATTGCTGCTGTAAATAGCCCATTCAACTATTTACCTCATCCCTATATTGTTTTTTATTTTGCTCTTTTGCACACCAGTATTTCTACTTGCACATTATCATCTGCACATCTATCACTCCAGTGTTAATTTGCTAAATTGTAATTACTTCGCTACTATTGGCCTATTTATTGCTTTACCTCCTTACTCCACTTGCACACACTGTATACAGATTTTTCTATTGTGTTATTGACTGTACTTTTGTTTATCCCACGTGTAACTCTGTGTTGTCTTTTTTTGTCACACTGCTTTGCTTTATCTTGGCCAGGTCGCAGTTGTAAGTAAGAACTTGTTTTCAACTGGCCTACCTGGTTAAATAAAGGTGAAAAAAATGGTTTAGACACGCGCTCTAAGCCATACAGAGAACCAGGTGAGCCATACAGAGAACCAGGTGAGCACGGGTAGACCCATGACACAAAAATGGGCATCTTGTTTTCTGTTCCATCTGAGAAATCCCTGCGCATCCATTGTCTCATCAGCCCAGCCAGCCAATTCATTAGCTGGATCGCCACTGTAAAAAGCATCTAGACATTATTTCCCCTTGCTTATAGCCTATGTTTGGTTTGCATAATGGGGGGTTGTACAAACGTTGAGGTCTCTCTCGAAATTTACTAAATTGTTTCAATATTGAAATTGGATCCCCACAATCCTATTTGATTTGATTTATTAGGATCCCCATTAGCCGACGGCAATGGCGCCAGCTACTTTTGCTGGGGTCCGACATTACAGACAAAAGACTTTACGATTTACATACATTTAAAAACATTAACATGTAGTGTGTGTGTGCATCTATCAGTTACACATACATGTCAGTACATAAACACAACAAGTAGGTCACATGGGGGAGAGGCATTGTGCTGTGAGGTGTTGCTGTATTTGTTTTCTTAAACCAGGTTTGCTGTTCACTTGCACTATATAAGAAGGGAGTTCCATGCACTCATGGCTCTGTATAATACTGTATGCTTCCCTTTTCTGGACATGGGGACTGTGAAAAGACCCCTGGTGGCATGTCTGTTGGAGTGTGTGTTGTGTGTTATGTGTGTAAGTTGACTATGCAAACTATTTGGAATTTCCAACACGTTGTTCCTTCTAAAAACAAAAAGTGACGCGGTCTGTGTTTCCTCAACATTACATTTGATTATTCTATGGTTTTAGTTGAGATAGCTAGAAGGTTAAAACCATAATGGTCTGAGTACATTGTTCATGCTGTTACGGAGTAATGAGTGTGTCTTGTGGTTGGAAAAACAATAATGTCATGAGAATTTTCAATCACAATGATAATAACTAACAATCAATAAACTTTGACTAATCCCCGAGGTTTGTAAAACCCTGGGTTTAATAATAATTAGGCAAAGATTCAGCTTATGCAAAAGGTTAGTACAGTTTATTCACAAGAGCGCTCTAAAGTCAAGAATGCAAACACAGTCTTTATAACACACACACACAAACAAGTTCCAACCTTAAGCTACGCCTTGCTCAGACAGTCAGTGTTTTTCCACTACACAGATACATTGTTTCTTTATTCTGCAACATGTTTCATAATCTTCTGCAAGCCAAACAGTTTCTCAACTCCACGGGTGGGGACAGAATGTCCTGTAAGGAACACAGTAGTACAACTTGTCTGTCGATAGCTCCTCTTATCATTTGTTTCACACTTGCACCCTGCTTACGTACTAAAAAGGAGCAAAAGGTCCTTGTTCTAATTCTGACTAAAACTACACACACCATCAGATTATAGTTTTATGATTCTAATAAATTTCACACAATTATATGGTTTCAGGGTGGAATATTTTAATCATTACCTTTAAGCATATAATTCCCTTATCAAATAATTAATTTTTACCAAGTGATGTAGTATTTGTCTTACACTATGAGTCAGTTTTTTACTTAAGTTTCAACTTCCTAACAACCACTTTAAATAGATGTAAATGGGTATTGTTTCTTTTTAAAGGTAGAAAAATATTCTTACCATTTGCCTTTTAATCAAAATATTGGAACATAATTGATAGTCATGTGATATTCAACTTGTGTATTCATGTTTATGTTGTATTTGTATGTGGTACGCATTGGTGATGTTCAGCTATATTGCTCACAGTATATTGTATATTTGGAAAGCTTCTATCTAAATAAATCAAAGACAAGTTCAGACAGGAAACCAGAGTATTTGTATCAGCTGATCTTGAACCAATTAGATTCACTCTACCGTAATATGGCAGTCTGTTTAGTCAACCAGGTAATACACACTCATTCCATGATGGCTGCTGCGTGCAAGCTCTGCACTGGTGTTCTTGGTGACATGCTATGCTGTAACATGCAGTACTCGCCCTGCATGTCTGCTTTCCGACCACCCACCTCAAACTCCACCTGTTTGGGCACTGCTTTTGTTTCAGTCAGGGAGATCAGTATAGCATACCTTGTTCACTGTTTATTATTATTATGTCATCATTATGCATGCTCTGACAGTGAGCTACCCCGAAGGAGCGGAGCCTAACGCCAAGAGTAACGTTTAAATGTATTTTAATATTTTCTAATAAATGTCCAATTTATATGTCAATATACATGAGCAGCATCATGGAGTTGTTTTTTCAACATACTGTATTCTACAATCATATCCAAATTCATAACCATAAGTCAAGTACTCTATTAATATCACACAGACCTCCGTGTGCTGCTGGTGACAGTGGCTTCTGATGTGGTGGCAGCAGACACATGAGAAACTATACCCAACACCGAAGGGGAACATAAATGCTTCTCTTTTACACGCCATCATTTTCAGAAACCAACCACAGTGAGTGAATAACTCAACGATCAACCACAGAGAGCATACCCTGCATTGCATACGAATATGGAGCGCAGGCTGTATCCGTATTCTCACTCACTACAACTTTGTCTTTGTGTAAATCTCATTCTTAATCAGAATGCTCAAGGCCTAAGTGCTCAAGGCCTTCTGATTTAAAAATGTTTTATAGTTCTAATAGTATTCCTGTGGAGATCCAGAGGAACACGTTATGATCCTCCAGAGGCGGCTGAAGAAGTCCTAATGCAGTTCTTTTTCTTCTTTGGCTATTTGCTTCCAGCTCTGTCCTCCATAAATAATGAAATATAGTTGAGTATTGCAACAATTTGTAATGTTGATGTACTTACTGTACAGTCGTGGCCAAAGGTTTTGCTGCTTCAGTGTCTTTAGATATTTTTTGTCAGATGTTACTATGGAATACTGAAGTATAATTACAAGCATTTCATAAGTGTCAAAGGCTTTTATTGACAATTACATGAAGTTGATGCAAAGAGTCAATATTTGCAGTGTTGACCCTTTGTCACGCCCTGACCATAGATTGCTTTGTATGTTTCTATGTTTTGTTTGACGGGCAGCTCAGGCGGCTCTGGTGCGTGGCAGCCCCACGCACCAGGCTGTCTCTCCGTTTCCTTCCTCCAGGTGCTCCCGTCTGTCCAGCGCTGTCAGAGCCGCCCTTCTGTCCTAAGCCGCCTGAGCCGCCCTCCTGTCCTGAGCCGCCCGTCTGTTCTGAGCCGCCTGAGCCGCCCGTCTATCCTGAGCCGCCTGAACCGCCCTTCTGTCCTGAGCCGCCTGAGCCGCCCGTCTGTCATGAGCCGCCTGAGCCGCCCGTCTGTCCTGAGCAGCCCGTCTATTCTGAGCCGCCTGAGCCGCCCGTCTATCCTGAGCCGCCTGAACCGCCCGTCTGTCCTGAGCCGCCTGAGCCGCCTGTCTGTCCTGAGCAGCCTGAGCCGCCCGTCTGTCCTGAGCAGCCTGAGCCGCCCGTCTGTCCTGAGCCGCCTGAGCCGCCCGTCTGTCCTGAGCCGCCTGAGCCGCCTGAGCCGCCCGTCAGTCAGGAGCCGCCTGAGCAGCCCGTCAGTCCGGATCTGCCAGTCTCCCTCCAGTCCGGATCTGCCAGAGTCTCCCTCCAGTCCGGATCTGCCAGAGTCTCCCTCCAGTCCGGATCTGCCAGAGTCTCCCTCCAGTCCGGATCTGCCAGAGTCTCCCTCCTGTCCGGAGCTGCCCCTCAGTCCGGAGGCGCCCCTCAGTCCAGAGGCGCCCTTTATTAGGGTCCCCAGTCCAAGGTCGGCGGCGAGGGTCTCCGCTCCAAAGACGCCACTTAAGCGGGCTAAGACTATGGTGGAGTGGGGTCCCCCGCGCCAGAGCCGCCACCTCGGACAGATGCCCACCCAGACCCTCCCCTATAGGTTCAGGTTTTTGCGGCCAGAGTCCGCACCTTTGGGAGGGGGGTACTGTCACGCCCTGACCATAGATTGCTTTGTATGTTTCTATGTTTTGTTTGGTCAGGGTGTGATGTGGGTGGGCATTCTATGTTGTATGTCTAGGTTGTCTTTTTCTATGTGTTTGGCCTAGTATGGTTCTCAATCAGAGGCAGGTGTCAGTCGTTGTCTCTGATTGAGAGCCATATTTAGGTAACCTGTTTTCCTTTGTGTTTTGTGGGTGGTGGATCCTGTGTTAGTGTTTTCACCATACGGGACTGTTTCGGGTTAGTTGTTTGTACTTTTGTTATTTCGTTCAGTGTTCTGTTTGATTTATTAAATATATCATTATGGACACTTACCACGCTGCGCATTGGTCCTCCTCTTCTTCTCATTCCAACAACGAGTGTTACACCCTTCTTTTTCAAGACCTCTGCATTCCGCCCTGGCATGCTGTCAATTAACTTCTGGGCCACATCCTGACTGATGGCAGCCCATTCTTGCATAATCAATGCTTGGAGTTTGTCAGAATTTGTGTGTTTTTGTTTGTACACCCGCCTCTTGTGGATTGACCACAAGTTCTCAAAGGGATTAAGGTCTGGGGAGTTTCCTGGCCATGGACCCAAAATATCAATGTTTTTTTTCCTGAGCCACTTAGTTATCACTTTTGCCTTATGGCAAGGTGCTCCATCATGCTGGAAAAGGCATTGTTTGTCACCAAACTGTTCCTGGATGGTTGGGAGAAGTTGCTCTCGGAGGATGTGTTGGTACCATTCTTTATTCTTAGGCAAAATTGTGAGTGAGCCCACTCCCTTGGCTGAGAAGCAACCCCACACATGAATGGTCTCAGGATGCTTTACTGTTGGCATGACACAGGACTGATGGTAGCGCTCACCTTGTCTTCTCCGGACAAGCTTTTTTCCAGATGCCCCAATCAATCGGAAAGAGGATTCATCCGAGAAAATGACTTTACCCCAGTCCTCAGCAGTCCAATCCCTGTACCTTTTGCAGAATATCAGTCTGTCCCTGATGTTTTTCCTGGAGAGAATTGGCTTCTTTGCTGCCCTTCTTAACACCAGGCCATCCTCCAAAAGTCTTCGCCTCACTGTGCATGCAGATGCACTCACATCTGCCTGCTGCCATTCCTGAGCAAGCTCTGTACTGGTGGTGCCCCGATCCCACAGCTGAATCAACTTTAGGAGACGGTCCTGGCGCTTGCTGGACTTTCTTGGGCGCCCTGAAGCCTTCTTCACAACAATTGAACCGCTCTCCTTGAAGTTCTTGATGATCCGATAAATGGTTGATTTAGGTGCAATCTTACTGGCAGCAATATCCTTGCCTGTGAAGGCCTTTTTGGCCAATGATCACGGCACGTGTTTCCTTGCAGGTAACCATGATTGACAGAGGAAGAACAATGATTCCAAGCACCACCCTTCTTTTGAAGCTTCCAGTCTGTTATTCGAACTCAATCAGCATGACAGAATGATCTCCAGCTTTGTCCTCATCAACACTCACACCTGTGTTAACGAGTAAATCACTGACATGATGTCAGCTGGTCCTTTTGTGGCAGGGCTGAAATGCAGTGGAAATGTTTTTAGGGGATTCAGTACATTTGCATGGCAAAGAGGGACTTTGAAATTAATTTCAATTCATCTGATCACTCTGGAGTATATGCAAATTGCCATCATACAAACTGAGGCAGCAGACTTTGTGAAAATTAATATTTGTGTCATTCTCAAAACTTTTGGCCACGACTGTACATTGCCTAAATAACTGTTTTGACACAGTAGTCAACCATTTCAAAAGCATGTCTGCTGTATGATATTCAATAGAGATGGGTTGAGTTGCCTTAAATATAGAACATCAGACCTGAGACCCCCGCTAACATAAATTCTTGAGTTACCACGGATTTCTGCTCACTCAGTGTTCTGAAAACAGACAGACGAGAGCACTGTAAGAGTAGGAATAACGACAATCTTTATTGTATCTGTTTCACAAAACATACCACAGACATCCAAAGAAAATAGTCGTTGCTCAGTTATCTTCGCTGAGAGAGTTGCTCAGATTTCATCTCCAGGCACATTACTCCTTGGTGAATGGTGCCCAGCTGGTTGAGGTATGCATTCTCTGTGGAATCCTTCTGCAAACAGACAGACATACCGTATATAACTATCGGAACCTAGTAGCAGTTTTACAAAACATGTCAAAGTAATTTCTACATAGACAACTTGACAATGTCCAAAATGATACACATAAGCTGCAGGGTTGCTTGAAATTGCATTCAAAGACTATCATAATAATATACCTTTTCAGATGGCTCTTATTTCTTAACTCAGTGTTCACCTCCTCGTTGGTAACCTATGGTGTCACCAGAAGATGCATGCATCATGCCGTCAGAGTCCCTACCTCCTCCCTGTAGGCCATCTCGTCGTTGTTGATAATCAGGCCTACTACTGTTGTGTTGTCAGCAAACTTGATGATGGAGTTGGAACTGTGTGAGGCCACACAGTCGTGGGTATACAGAGAAGACAGGAAGGGACTGAGGACGCAACCTTGTGGGGCACCCGTGTTGAGAATCAGTGTCGAGGAGGTAATGCTGCCTACCTTCACCATCTGGGTGCGGCTTGTCAGGAAGTTGAGGACCCAGTTCAGACCCAGGGCCGTGAGCTTTGTGGTGAGCTTAGAGGGCGCTATGGTATTGAAGGCCATTATGCAGTCAATGAACAGCATCCTCACATATGCATTCATTTTGTCCGGATGGGAACCGTAAACACTCAGAATTCAATTAATTAATTAACCAGCGAAGTGTGGCTACTAGCCTACAAAAATATTATACATTTACAGTGCTGTGAAAAAGTATTAGCCCCCTTCCTGATTCCTTATTTTTTTGCACATTTGTCACATTTAAATGTTTCAGATCATCAAACAAATTTCAATATTACACAAAGATAACCCAAGTAAAGACAAAATGCAGTTAAGTGATGATTTTAGTTATTAAAGGGAAAAAAGCTATCTAAACCTTCATGGCCCTATGTGAAAAAGTAAAAAAAGAACACTGAAGTCATGATCTGAAACATTTAAGTGTGACAAATGTGCAAAAAAATAAGAAATCAGGAAGGGGTCAAAATCTTTTTCACAGCACTGTGTATATATATATCAACATACATTTTAATCTTTGGGGAGACATGGATTTTACAGAGTGGTGGGAACAGGACAAGGGAGGAGGCGACAATGCCCAAATAACAACTAACAAGTATGAGACAACAACAAAGGAAGGGTTAAATGCTATCCTTCAGGAGTTTTATGGGAGTGTGAGGAATGCTAAGGGTGAAGTGTACAGGCTGAGCAGCTTCACGGGTCTCCGTGCCGGGTTGAACCGTTACATCAATGACCCTCCTCTAAGCCTTTCCTAATGAAAGACTCGGAGTTCACGACATCCACAAAGTCAAGCAGATGCGGCGACAGGGGAAGGACAAAATACAACATCATGCAGCCATCAGTCAGCAGGACTATGAGAAGATCAACAATTCCAGTGCAGTAGACCTAGACACACTTGCGGAGCTCGTCAAAAATGTGTGGTTCAATAGCCAACTCCACTTTGGGAGGAGAGGCAATGAGGGAAACAGAGATTTAAAGCACGACTCAATCTGCATAAAAAAATGTAGACAATATGAAGTATGCTATAACGATGTACAACAAGCAAACCAAGAACCACAAAGACCATATCGAGAGGAACATCAGAGGGGGAGAGGGTTCATGTTTGGGCAGCCTCAGGAGATCAGAAACGTCCCTGTTAACATCACCAACTAGCTTAGTTAGCTCGGACTCGCAAACCATAGTAGTTGTTGCCTATGTAGACCTATTGGATATTTCTTAAATAACGATTTATTGACGTTCTCTCATCTCTCATTATCATTGATTTTCTGCCAGGTAGCTACATACCAAAGATTTGTTTAGCATAGCAATGAATAGAATGAATAGAGTGATTAGAATTAACGACTGGGTCAAAACATGAGAAAGAACTAACGACCAGCCCGCTTGGATCACAACTTACGAATGCAATATTGTTGGTGAAACAATGTCATTAATATTTAAATGAACATGTTTGGCGACAGTTTTATAAAAGCAATAAGGCCCTAGAACCTGGGGAGGACGGTGCAACCTTGCATGATGGTGAAGGGATTATCATGTGATAACTAGGAGGGAGTTATCACATGATAATCCCTTCACCATCATGCAAGGTTGCACCGTCCTAGGCATCACCATCTCACTGGGATTTGCTTTTTACCAGAGGAATAGTCGTAATGAACGCCAACAAGAAGAACAAGAACAATAGACATTACATTTAAGTCATTTACCATGGACATTGTTAAGTGAGGTCAACCAAGTCCTCTCTGCTTTGTCTGCAGTAGATGGCAGCAGGATCAGGGTGATAGACCACATGACCTAAAGTATGTGGACACCTGCTCGTCGAACATCTCATTCCAAAATCATGGGCATTAATATGGAGTTGGTCCCCCTTTTGCTGGTATAACAGCCTCCACTCTTCTGGGGAGAATTTCCACTAGATGTTGGGAAATTGCTGCGAGGACTTGCTTCCATTTAGCCACAAGAGCATTAGTGAGGTCGGGCTCCTGTATTTGGGGAGTTTCTCCCATTCTTCTCTGCAGATCCTCTCAAGCTCTGTCAGGTTGGATGGGGAGCGTTGCTGCACAGCTATTTTCTGGTCTCTCCAGAGATGTTCGTTCAGGTTCAAGTCTGGGCTCTGGCTGGGCCGCTCAAGGATATTGAGGGACTTGTCACGAAGCCACTCCTGCGTTGTCTTGGCTGTGTGCTTAGTGTTGTTGTCCTGTTGTTAGGTGTACCTTCGCCCCATTCTAAGGTCCTGAGCACTCTGGAACAAGTTTTCATCAAGGATCTCTGTGTACTTTGCTCTTTTCATCATTGCCTCGATCCTGACTAGTCTCCCAGTCCCTGCCGCTGAAAAACATCCCCGCAGCATGATGCTGCCACCACCTTGCTTCACCGTAGGGATTGTGCCAGGTTTCCTCCAGACGTTACACTTGGCATTCAGGCCAAAGAGTTTCATCTTGGTTTCAGCAGACCAAAGAATCTTGTTTCTCAGGATCTGAGAGTCTTTAGGTGCCTTTTTGGCAAACTCCAAACGGGCTGTCGTGCCTTTAACTGAGTGGTTTCTGTCTGGCACTCTACCATAAAGGCTTGATGGGTGGTATGCTGCAGAGATGGTTGTCCTTCTGGGAGGTTCTCCCATCTCCACAGAGGAACTCTAAAGCTCGGTCAGAGTGACCATCGGGTTCTTGGTCACCTCCCTGACCAAGGCCCTTCTCCCCCGATAGCTCAGTTTGGCCGGGCGGCCAGCTCTAGGAAAAGTCTTGGTGGTTTCAAACTTCTTCCATTTAAGAATGATGGAGGCCACTGTGTTCTTGGGGACCTTCAATGCTGCTGACATTTTTTGGTACCCTTCCCCAGATCTGTGCCTCGACACAATCCTGCTTCAAAGCTCTACGGACAATTCCTTCAACCTCATGGCTTGGTTTTTGCTCTGACGTGCAACGTCGACGATGGGACCTTAGATAGACAGGTGGACTCCAATCAAGTTGTAGAAACATCTCAAGAATGATCCATGGAAACAGGATGCGCCTGAGCTCAATTTTGAGTCTCATAGCAAAGGGTCTGAATACTTATGTAAATATGGTATTTCTGTTTTTTTATTTTTAATACATTTGCAAAAATCCTTGTTTTGCTATGTCATTATGGGGCATTATGTGTAGATTGCTGAGGATTCTTTTTTAAATCCATTTTATAATAAGGATGTAATTTTAAAAAATGTGGAAAAATATATATATATATATATATACACACACACAAACACACACAGTGTGCAAAATTCCGGCACCGACAGAGATGGCCGCCTCGCTTCGCGTTCCTAGGAAACTATGCAGTATTTTGTTTTTTTATGTGTTATTTCTTACATTGGTACCCCAGGTAATCTTAGGTTTCATTACATACAGTCGGGGGGAACTACTGAATATAAGAGCAACGTCAACTCACCATCGTTACAACCAGGAATATGACTCTCCCGAAGCGGATCCTGTGTTTTGCCTTCCACCCAGTACAATGGATCTGATACCAGCCTGCGACCCTAAACAACGACACCGTAAAAGGGGCAAACGAAGCGGTCTTCTGGTCAGGCTTCGGAGACGGGCACATCGTGCTCCACACCCTAGCATACTACTCGCCAATGTCCAGTCTCTTGACAACAAGGTTGATGAAATCCGAGCAAGGGTAACATTCCAGAGAGACATCAGAGATTGTAACGTTCTTTGCTTCACGGAAACATGGCTCACTCGAGAGACGCTAACGGAGTCGGTGCAGCCAGCTGGTTTCTTCACGCATCGCGCCGACAGAAACAAACATCTTTCTGGTAAGAAGAGGGGCGGGGGTGTATGCCTTATGATTAAGGAGACATGGTGTGATCATAACAACATACAGGAACTCAAGTCATTCTGTTCACCTGATTTAGAATTCCTCACAATCAAATGTCGACCGCATTATCTACCAAGGGAATTCTCTTCGATTATAATCACAGCCGTATATATTCCCCCCCAAGCAGACACATCGATGGCCCTGAACGAACTTTATCTGACTTTATGTAAACTGGAAACCACACACCCTGAGGCTGCATTCATCGTAGCTGGGGATTTTAACAAGGCTAATCTGAAAACAAAACTCCCTAAATTCTATCAGCATATCGATTGTGCTACCAGGGCTGTTAAAACCTTGGATCATTGTTATACTAACTTCCGCGACGCATATAAGGCCCTCCCCCGCCCTCCTTTCGGTAAAGCTGACCACGGCTCCATTTTGTTGCTTCCAGCCTACAAACAGAAACTAAAACAGCAAGCTCCCGCGCTCAGGTCTGTTCAACGCTGGTCCGACCAATCACGTGGATTGGGATATGTTCCGCATTGCGTCCAACAACAACATTGACGAATACGCTGATTCAGTGAGCGAGTTCATTAGAAAGTGCATTGACGATGTCGTACCCACAGCAACGATTAAAACATTCCCAAACCAGAAACCGTGGATTGATGGCAGCATTCGCGTGAAACTGAAAGCATGAACCACTGCTTTTAACCAGGGCAAGGTGACCGGAAACATGACCGAATACAAACAGTGTAGCTATTCCCTCCGCAAGGCAATCAAACAAGCTAAGTGCTAGTATAGAGACAAAGTAGAGTCGCAATTCAACAGCTCAGACACAAGAGGTATGTGGCAGGGTCTACAGTCAATCACGGATTACAAAAAGAAAATCAGCCCCGTCGCGGACCAGGATGTCTTGCTCCCAGACAGACTAAATAACTTTTTTGCTCGCTTTGAGGACAATACAGTGCCACTGACACGGCCCGCTACCAAAACCTGCGGGCTCTCCTTCACTGCAGCCGAGGTGAGTAAAACATTTAAACGTGTTAACCCTCGCAAGGCTGCAGGCCCAGGCAGCATTCCCAGCCGCGTCCTCAGAGCATGCGCAGACCAGCTGGCTGGTGTGTTTAAGGACATATTCAATCTATCCTTATCCCAGTCTGCTGTTCCCACATGCTTCAAGAGGGCCACCATTGTTCTTGTTCCCAGGAAAGCTAAGGTAACTGAGCTAAACGACTACTGCCCCGTAGCACTCACTTCCGTCATCATGAAGTGCTTTGAGAGACTAGTCAAGGACCATATCACCTCCACCCTACCTGACACCCGAGACCCACTCCAATTTGCTTATCGACCCAATACGTCCACAGACGACGCAATCGCAACCACACTGCACACTGCCCTAACCCATCTGGACAAGAGGAATACCTATGTGAGAATGCTGTTCATCGACTACAGCTCAGCATTTAACACCATAGTACCCTCCAAACTCGTCATCAAGCTCGAGACCCTGGGTCTCGACACCGCCCTGTGCAACTGGGTCCTGGACTTCCTGACGGGCCGCCCCCAGGTGGTGAGGGTAGGTAACAACATCTCCACCCCGCTGATCCTCAACACTGGGGCCCCACAAGGGTGTGTTCTGAGCCCTCTCCTGTACTCCCTGTTCACCCACGACTGCGTGGCCATGCACGCCTCCAACTCAATCATCAAGTTTGAGGACGACACTACAGTGGTAGGCTTGATTACCAACAACGACGAGACGGCCTACAGGGAGGAGGTGAGGGCCCTCGGAGTGTGGTGTCAGGAAAATAACCTCACACTCAACGTCAACGAAACAAAGGAGATGATTGTGGACTTCAGGAAACAGCAGAGGGAGCACCCCCCTATCCACATCGACGGGACAGTAGTGGAGAAGGTGGAAAGTTTTAAGTTCCTCGGTGTACACATCACGGACAAACTGAATTGGTCCACCCACACAGACAGCGTTGTGAAGAAGGCGCAGCAGCGCCTCTTCAACCTCAGGAGGCTGAAGAAATTCGGCTTGTCACCAAAAGCACTCACAAACGTCTACAGATGCACAATCGAGAGCATCCTGTCGGGCTGTATCACCGCCTGGTACGGCAACTGCTCCGCCCACAACCGTAAGGCTCTCCAGAGGGTAGTGAGGTCTGCACAACGCATCACCGGGGGCAAACTACCTGCCCTCCAGGACACCTACACCACCCAATGTCACAGGAAGGCCATAAAGATCATCAAGGACAACAACCACCCGAGCCACTGCCTGTTCACCCCGCTATCATCCAGAAGGCGAGGTCAGTACAGGTGCATCAAAGCAGGGACCGAGATACTGAAAAACAGCTTCTATCTCAAGGCCATCAGACTGTTAAACAGCCACCACTAACATTTAGTGGCCGCTGCCAACATAACTGACTCAACTCCAGCCACTTTAATAATGGGAATTGATGGAAATTATGTAAAAATGTATCACTAGCCACTTTAAACAATGCCACTTAATATAATGTTTACATACCCATCTCATATGTATATGTATATACTGTACTCTATATCATCTACTGCATCTTGCCATCTTTATGTATTACATGTATCACTAGCCACTTTAAACTATGCCACTTTATGTTTACATACCCTACATTACTCATCTCATATGTATAGACTGTACTCTATACCATCTACTGCATCTTGCCTATGCCGTTCTGTACCATCACTCATTCATATATCTTTATGTACATATTCTTTATCCCTTTACACTTGTGTGTATAAGGTAGTAGTTGTGGAATTGTTAGTTTAGATTACTCGTTGGTTATTACTGCATTGTCGGAACTAGAAGCACAAGCATTTCGCTACACTCGCATTAACATCTGCTAACCATGTGTATGTGACAAATAAAATTTGATTTGATTTGAGTTGAAGTCGGAAGTTTACATACACCTTAGCCAAATACATTTAAACTCAGTTTTTCACAATTCCTGA
Source organism: Salvelinus namaycush (assembly GCF_016432855.1). NCBI lineage: Eukaryota > Metazoa > Chordata > Actinopteri > Salmoniformes > Salmonidae > Salvelinus > Salvelinus namaycush. The sequence continues at coordinate 12,785,558 of NC_052345.1, forward strand.
CATTTAATCCTAATAAATATACCCTGTCTTAGGTCAGTTACGATCACCACTTCATTTTAAGAATGTGAAATGTCAGAATAATAGTAAAGAGAAAGATTTATTTCAGCTTTTCTTTCATCACATTCCCAGTGGGTTAGAAGTTTACATACACTCAATTAGTTTTTGGTAGCATTGCCTTTAAATTGTTTAACTTGGGTCAAACATTTCGGGTAGCCTTCCACAAGCTTCCCACAATAAGTTGGGTGAATTTTGGCCCATTCCTCCTGACAGAGCTGGTGTAACGGAATCAGGTTTGTAGGCCTCCTTGCTCGCACATGCTTTTTCAGTTCTGCCCACAAATGTTCTATGGGATTGAAGGTCAGGGCTTTGTGATGGCCACTCCAATACGTTGACTTTGTTGTCCTTAAGCCATTTTGCCACAACTTTGGAAGTATGTTTGGGGTCATTGTCCATTTGGAAGACCCATTTGCGACCAAGCTTTAACTTCCTGACTGATGTCTTGAGATGTTCCTTCAATATATCCACATAATTTTCCTACCTCATGATGCCATCTATTTTGTGAAGTGCACCAGTCCCTCCTGCAGCACAGCACCCCCACAACACGATGCTGCCACCACTCCGTGCTTCACGGTTGGGATGGTGTTCTTCGGCTTGCAAGCATCCCCCTTTTTTCTCCAAACATAACAATGGTCATTATGGCCAAACAGTTCTATTTTTGTTTCATCAGACCAGGCGATATTTCTCCAAAATGTACAATCTTTCTCCCCATGTGCAGTTGCAAACCGTAGTCTGGCTTTTTTATGGTGGTTTTGGAGCAGTGGCATCTTCCTTGCTCAGCGGCCTTTCAGCTTATGTCGATATAGGACTCGTTTTACTGTGGATATAGGTACTTTTGTACCTGTTTCCTCCAGCATCTTCACAAGGTCCTTTGCTGTTGTTCTGGGATTGATTTGCACTTTTCGCACCAAAGTACGTTCATCTCTAGGAGACAGAACACGTCTCCTTCCTGAGCAGTATGACGACTGTGTGGTCCCATGGTGTTTATACTTGTGTATTATTGTTTGTACAGATGAACGTGGTACCTTCAGGCGTTTGGAAATTGCTCCCGAGGATTAACCAGACTGTGGAGGTCTACAATTATTTTTCTGCGGTCTTGGCCGATTTCTTTTGATTTTCCCATGATGTCAAGCAAAGAGGCACTGACTTTGAAGGTAGGCCTTGAAATATATCCACAGGTACACCTCCAATTGACTCAAATTATGTCAATTAGCCTATCAGAAGCTTCTAAATCCATGACATCATTTTCTGGAATTTTCCAAGCTGTTTAAAGGCACAGACAACTTAGGTGTACGTAAACTTCTGACCCACTGGAATTGTGATACAGTGAAATAAGTGAAATAATCTGTCTGTAAACAATTGTTGGAAAAATTACTTGTGTCATGCACAAAGTAGATGTCTTACCAGACTTGCCAAAACTGTAGTTTGTTAACAAGAAATTTGTGGAGTGGTTGAAAAACAAGTTTTAATGACTCCAACCTAAGTGTATGTAAACTTCCGACTTCAACTGTATATATATATATGCATTCAAGTTGAGCTGCATCACTCAAGCTTTTAAACATCTTTGGTGAAATCAAGATTAAACTGTGGCCTACATTTAGCAATGTACAAATTATTACAATTATTTCCCGGCCCCACTGCCAATCGCTCTGACAAAAATTGCCTTGCAGCTGAATCTATTTGCCTTCCCCTGACGTATGTGTTAATACAGTCATAAAGTATGTTTCTATCATGTGTGAAAGTGTGGTGAAGCGTCCCTGACGTTTGTGAGACTTTACGTCTTCCTGTTCATTCTGTTGCCTTGTCATGTACCCTTTTGTTCATGTAGATTGAAGATACCCATTAACTTCAACCTATATGTAAATAAGGAGGTGAGAAACTTAAAAGGCAGGTTTGCTATTTAGAATGCACTAGGTAAGGTAGGAGGTGGTACTGGGAGCTGGTGTTCCATCCAGTAAGAGGACAGGTAGGATAGGGCAGAAACACTCGGAATTTCAGCTCCAATTTCCTTTCCACTTTCAAGGTATGGAAGAAGAATGATCTATACAAAAAAATATTTCCCATTCAGCTGAACATACAGTATTTATGAATACATGATGTATCTATACATAGTTAAAAAGGCATCAAATCTACATATTAACCTACAGCTAGTCTCTCTCTCTCAACCCTGAAAACACATGCAGCTGAGTGAAACTAACACCTAAGATGTTTTGGAGAGCTTGTGGTTGGCCCTATTAAAAAAGAGATAGGAAATAGAGCATAGCAGGGAGTGCTATAAAATGACAGGTTGTAGAGTAGCCAAGGGACGTGATAGGTAGGAATGAGGAGGACCCGTGGTTGCAGAAAAGCAATACTTGAGTTTATTGCAGATTAAGAATTTCAGGATACATGGCTTGTCTTGAAAAACCGTTGTCCGTAGCAGTAGCAATCAGTATACAAGAACTCACAAAAAATGACAGCGAGTCTAAAGTTCAACCCCTCAATAGGGTTCCTACTTCAGCTAAGACTATGCCTAACTCATTCCATGGAGGGCCTAGTGTCTGCAGGTTTTAAAAAAAACGTTCAGTATAGACCTAGACAACCAGGTGAGGGAAGTTTTTCACTAATTAGTGACCTTAATTCATCAAGTCAAAGAGAGGAGCGAAACCCACAGACACTCAGCCTTCCGTGGAATGAGTTTAACATGATCTAGTCCAGGGTTTCCAAAACTCGATCCTGGGTTTCCCCCCCAAATTTAGTGTTTTGCCCTAACACTACACTGCTGATTCAAATAACTAACTCATCATCAAGCTTTGATTATTTGAATCAGCTGTGTAGTGCTAGGGCAGGCCCGAGCTTGGGAAACCCTGATGTAAGCCAACCCCGTCTGTTTTGCCCCCCTAGTTGCGCTGGAGTCAGTTGTTGCTAAACAACCAACCCGTCTACGCTAAACAGCATATTAGGGATTACCCCTTCATCAGCTCTGAACAGAGCCTAACTCTCCCCTTTACAGGGACTAAAGAGAGTCTACCAGGACAGCCTAAATCAACTGCCTGTACATATCGGACACAACAAACTGCTTTGGAGCACGTTGTAAAATGGTGTTTAACCCTGAGCTGAGAGAAAAGGACAGCCTTTCTACCTTAGCACCTAAACCATTCCCATATCAATTAACCAATGTGTACATTTAATTAGCTGAACTTTACTTTGTTAATTACACCAGGCAATACTATGAAAACAGTGATAGATGCTCTGCTGTGGCCTCTCCCTTGTAAACCAGAAAAGACAGTCATTTTGCTGACAGTACCAGAAACTGTAGTAGTTAAATGTCTCCTCACTAGAGGGCAGCAAAACCATGATAATGTAGACCTATATAAGGGTATGAGGAGATGCCATTGGCCATGTTCGAGAGCATCAAATCCATGATGCATTGTGGGTAAATGGTGACTGACTGATCTACAAATATTCACGAGTTGTTATTTATGATGAAAGGTGATTTGTAGATCAGTTATTCGGCAATCGCCTGCAATGTCGAGCAAGCCCAATGGTCACATTCTGCTCAGACGTTGCTTGCATTAACCAATGGTTGCATGCCACGTCATCGACTGTCATCAACTGACATCTTGCTACAACATATGGTTAGCTGATACTTAAAAAACCTATCCGGGTGTTGTAAGATCTGTCAGGTGTCGAAACGTCTAAGCTCAGGAACACATACATGTCTATGCATTCAATGGGCTCATTTGGTTCTCACATTTGCTGTGAGAAAAACGTCAAAAATAATTTGAATACATTTTTACAGCAGACTTCTATAAATGTAGTCACAGCTTGTGAACTAAAATGGCCATTAGTAGGCCAACAGAAGCCTACCCACTGGGTACACACTGGTTGAATCAACGTTGTTTCCACGTCCTTTCAATTAAATTAAGTTGAACCAACGTTGAATAGACATCTGTGCCCAGTGGGTATTTTGTCACAGCCTTTCGTTTTAAACAATCGGCAGCTATTTTATGTTTACAATCAGCAGCCTAATCAATTCTGATTGGCTTTTATTTTTTGCGCATTGAGGCGGCAGTTAGGTCAACATCATCCATAGCAAAAACTGACTACCAGAGGAGGCTGGTGGGATGAGCTATAGGAGGGTGGGCTCATTGTAATGGCTTGAATTGAATAAATGGAAGGGTATCAAACACAAACATATGGAAACCACGTTTGACTCCGTTCCATAAATTCCATTCCAGCCATTAAAATGAGCCCGTCCTCCTATAGCTCCTCTCACCAGCCTCCTCTGCAGACCAAGTATAGGCAGCCTGGATCAAAATGTTGTTGTTTTAAAAGGTCAGCGTTGGAACTAACCATTTTAAATGAATACGTACTGTATTTCATCAAGGTAAGTTTCATTTAGGCTTCACAAGAGGAGCCTAAATAATGTATTAAGCTTGTGTGGATTTTGCGCTTATCATGACTCCAAATCAATTGCAGTACATTGGGTCATTGGACGTCCACTTTAGCCTTGTCAGGGAAATGCCCCGACTCTAAAACGCTGCCCAAATGCTCTGTCTAATCGCAAATACGCCTCGCACGCAAAACAGGTTTAGAAACATTTGTAACTTAACTTTAATATGAATGACAACATTTTTCAAACACAAAAGATACACTTACTGTATACATGACACAGTATAGCAAAGTTGCACCCAGCTGTGTTTTGAGTAACACCTGCGTCTGACCTGACCGGAAATGTGAAATGGAATGGTCCAATGGAAATGTGAGTGCACGGTGAGAGGATGTGCCATTCCATGGCTGAAGGCTGTTACAGCTGGGTGCAACTTTCTAAACTGCTTACAGTAAGAGTATATTTTGTATTTGAGAGATTCTTACTCACTGGTATAAAAGTTAAGTTACAAAGGTTTCCAAAACCATATTGCAAACTAGGATTATGAACGTTTCTAAACGTTAAAACAGAGCGTTGGGATTGTAGTTCATTCACATAGAGTCAGTTGTGATCCATACCTTCAGTTTACAACCCAAAAGACTATAAGCCTCCTTGAGTTCCCGAGAGCTAGTGTGGATTAGTTAAGGCCCAGACAATAGGAGCTAACCTGCCTATTTCAAGTTAAATATGAAACTTAAGCTATGAGTATAAAAGTTTAAATGACTAACCTCATCCATGTTGAATTCTCATCTTTCCCATGTGATTTATTTTCTATTTCTCTTTTATTTAACTCGGCAAGTCAGTTAAGAACAAATTCTTATTTTCAATGACAGCCTAGTGGGTTAATGGCCTTGTTCAGGGGCAGAACAACTGAGTTTTACCTTGTCAGCTCAGGGATTCAATCTTGCAACCTTTCGGTTACAAGTCCAACTCTCTAACCACTAGGCTACCTGCCACCCCGATGAGAAATTCGAAAAAGTTTTGAGCTAAAGTTTTTGTCAGTGCCCTAAAGATATTATGAGACATTGCATTTGGGGGGAAAGATATTTCAGCTGGACAAAGGCTAACATTTTTAGGTCTGAATTAGTTTCATTATTACCACAACTACACTGAACGAAAATATCAACGCAACATGTAAAGTGTTGGTTCCATGTTTCATGAGCTGAAATAAAATATCCCAGAATTGTTCCATATGCACAAAAATATTATTTATCTAAAATGTTGTGTACAAATTTGTTTACATCCCTGTTAGTAAACATTTCTCCTTTGCCCCAATGTTGTTGAAAAAACACAACAATGCCACAGATGTCTCACGTTTTGAGGGAGCGTGCAATTGGCTTGCTGACTGCAAGAATGTCCACCAGAGCAGTTGCCAGAGAATTGAATGTTCATGTCTCTACCATAACCCACCTCCAATGTCATTTTAGAGAATTTGGCAGTAAGTCCAACCAGCATCACAACCACAGACCACGTGTAACCACGTCAGCCCGGGATCTCCAGATCATCTATGGAATCATCTGAGACCAGCCACCAGGACAGCTGATGAAACAGAGGAATATTTCTGTCTGTAATTAAGCCCTTTGGTGGGGTAAAACCCATTCTGATTGGCTGGGCCTGGCTCCCAATTTGGTGGGCCTATGTCCTCCCATGCCCGCTCTTGGCTGCGCCCCTGCCCAGTCATGTGAAATCTATAGATTAGGGCATAATATAATTATTTCAATTGACTGATTTCCTTAAATTAACTGTAACAGTAAACTGTGAAATTGTTGCATGTTGCATTTATTTTTGTTCAGTAATAGAAACATCTGAGCCATTAATATTTATAGTTTTAAATAGGGTGTTTGTAACATTTTACACCACAATAAAATGCAATGGATGTTTTCTAATTTACGAATAGAACCTAATCAATCTTCCATGTAATGGTCAGTAGAGCGACATTTTGGGGACGCCAATGAGCTCAAACAAATGTATTCCGTAGGGTAACAACCCATGACGTCGTCTCTGCGACCTCTCTCACATGGATTCACATGGATTGACTGGATGCTTACGCACGGATGACGTCATGCATGGAAAGCGGAACCCTAAAATAACAGCATGGTCATAAGTGGGACGTGCGTAAAAGGCACATCAACATCCATTCGTGCCACTGATGCACGCTTCATTCCGTATGCAAGCTCGTGTGGTCTGAAACTTGGAGCATCCCACGAAGTGCACATCAGGCTTGGTGAAACATCCAGCGACAATAAATAATACAGGCTAGGCTACGATAAATTAGAGTAGGCTCCTCAGTGGTTTGAATTGGGATACGGCGAACGGTTACGCATGAGCCGCGGCAACAGTGAGAACAGTGAAAGGACTAGCAGGATCTACTACAAGAATACTTGGACGAATACTCAATACATTTTTTGGAGATAACGTTGACTAAATTGTCTCCCAAACGACCAGAACATGAAGAAAAGTCCTGCGAATTCAGGTATGTTGGGAAATGTGTTATTATTGTGGAATACACTATTGTGCGCCCACCCCGCAATTCCAAGTTGCTTTATTTCCAAAATATCTTGAAGGCTTGTTGTAGATGATGTGATATTTGAGTGCATGTCTGTCTACTGTTTATTTTCAGCTCTTAGTTCGTTCCTTTGTATTTTAATTATTTTAATTTGAACCTCCTTTTATATATATTTCTGAATATATTTTAGTTTAATGATCTATGGGCTAGTGTTTTTCCCTACATGTCTGCATGTGTACCATATACCTGGATTTCCCTGTATTTTCATTACTTGCATGACTTGTCATTAGACAAATCAAAGAGCCTACACTTAAACGCAGGGAGCAGTACAGGTCAGTCGCCTCTACTCCTTTTCTCTCCTTTTTATTATCAGACTCTTTCCTTTTATTTATTTGATCTTTCTCGCTGTCTTTTTTTCATTTTCTTCTCTCCCTCTGATCAATGTGGGTATGCAGACTGAGTGTACTCTACCTAGAGGATACCCCCTGGACTTCTCTAGCCATTAAGGCCTCTGTCTCATTATGCATCATCCCTCTGTCCGTCTCCTTCCTGCTCTCTGTGGCTGTGATGTGCTGGCCCTCTCTATGGCTGTGCTCTATTAATACACATAGTGGTGTGTGTGTGTGTGTGTGTCACAGCATACCTCTGCTCAGTGGCTCTTCTCAGACTCCATCTGTGCTTCCCACTTGTTCCCAACGTTCAGGACCACAGGTCGGGCTCCTGGGATCAAGTGGATCAGAGAATCGGAAAAGAACACATGCTGATGCCACAGTGTTTTTTCATGTGTTGGGATTCATGCTCAGATCACGGTTGGCAATACACCACAAATGGATCAGGGACCAGGCTAAGCATCATTAAGTCAGTGTGTGACCTTTCAGAGGGAAGGAGAATGGCCTTTAAAGCAGGACCTTTTCCTACATAGCATTATCCTCAGCAGTTTATGGAGTGTTATCAGTGATTATTACTGTATGTCGGCTCCTATCTCTGTTTATCATCCCAGAGACCTGGGAGAGCTCTGATACTGATACCAGCCCTCTCTTAGTGGTGGTGTTGAGACAAACCAGACAGCCCGTCCCAAAACACTCCCTAACCCTTCTCCTTGGGCCTATCCTTTCAATGTTAAATCTGTAAGTTGTTAGCAATATGGTGGAAGGTCCCCCACTACACTGCTCCAGCCTATCCAAACCCTTCAGATCTGCTTATACTGATACCAGGGCTCTGTTTGTGAGGATGAGGCGAAACAGAGGCCCACTCTGAAGGGAAACTCACCCAGGGGCTTCTCTGCTTAGTTCAAGCATTGCATGGATGCGTCCTGATTAACCGCCAACGGCTCGGTTGCCTGTATTTCTGAGCTGATTCTTCATGAGTTATGATGATGCTCTGTTCTAGCGGCAATTCTGGGCTTGTGTAGTTGTCACAAGTGGAGATGTTGAGAGAAATGGGGAGAAATGTGAAAAAGCACCTGCACCAAAAAGGCTATAAAAAAAAAGCACCTGCCTCAGGTTTGCAGTGGTCTATTTTGCGTTGCTGTGGTTAGCTCTGGTCTATTTCGCGTTGCTGTGGTTAGCTCTGGTCTATTTCGCATTGCTGTGGTTAGCTCTGGTCTATTTCCCGTCCCTGTAGTTAGCGCTGGTCTATTTCCCATCCCTGTGGTTAGCTCTGATCTATTTTGCATCGCTATGTAACAGCAGGGGGTCCTTCTCCCTCATCTACTCTCCTCCTCAGTCTTCCATTACTAACAACCAGTGTGTTACTAACAACCAGTGTGTCACGGCTCTTGTCGGGAATGCATGGACCAAAACGCAGCGTGGTAAGTGTTCATGATACATTTATTATTCAAAACACTCACACAAAATAACAGAGGGGAAACCAAAAACAGTCCTGTCAGGTGCAGACACTAAACAGAAAACAACTACCCACAAAACCCAAACGAAAAAGGACAACTTATATATGATCCCCAATCAGAGACAACGATAGACAGCTGCCTCTGATTGGGAACCACACCAACATAGAAATAAAGAAACTAGAATGCCCACCCTAGTCACACCCTGGCCTAACCAAAATAGAGAATACAAATCTCTCTATGGCCAAGGCGTGACACAGTGGACATACAGTTGAAGTCGGAAGTTTACATACACCTTAGCCAAATACATTTAAACTCAGTTTTTCACAATTCCTGACATTTAATCATAGTATAAATTCCCTGTCTTAGGTCAGTTACAATCACTTTATTTAAAGAATGTGAAATGTCAGAATAATAGTAGCGAGAAGGATTTATTTATTTCATCACATTCCCAGTAGGTCAGAAGTTTACATACACTCAATTAGTATTTGGTAGCATTGCCTTTAAATTGTTTAACTTGGGTCACACGTTTTGGGTAGCCTTCCACAAGCTTCCCACAATAAGTTGGGTGAATTTTGGCCCATTCCTCCTGACATAGCTGGTGTAACTGAGTCAGGTTTGTAGGCCTCCTTGCTCGCGCACGCTTTTTCAGTTCTGCCCACAAATTTTCTATAGGATTGAGGGCAGGGCTTTGTGATGGCCACTCCAATACCTTGACTTTGTTGTCCTTAAGCCATTTTGCCACAACTTTGGAAGTATGCTTGGGGTCATTGTCCATTTGGAAGACCCATTTGCGACCAAGCTTTAACTTCCTGACTGATGTCTTGTGATGTTCCTTCAATATATCCACATCATTTTCCATCCTCACGATGCCATCTATTTTGTGAAGTGCACCAGTCCCTCCTGCAGCAAAGCACCCCCACAACATGATGCTGCCACCCCCGTGCTTCACGGTTGGGATGGTGTTCTTTGGCTTGCAACCCTCCCCCTTTTTCCTCCAAACATAACAATGGTCATTATGGCCAAACAGTTCTATTTTTGTTTCATCAGACCAGAGGACATTTCTCCAAAATGTACGATCTTTGTCCCCTTGTGCAGTTGCAAACCGTAGTCTGGCTTTTTTAATGGTGGTTTTGGAGCAGTGGCTTCTTCCTTGCTGAGCGGCCTTTCAGGTTATGTCGATATAGGACTCGTTTTACTGTGGATATAGATACTTTTTACCTGTTTCCTCCAGCATCTTCACAAGGTCCTTTGCTGTTGTTCTGGGATTGATTTGCACTTTTCGCACCAAAGTACGTTCATCTCTAGGAGACAGAACACGTCTCCTTCCTGAGCAGTATGATGGCTGCGTGGTTCCCATAGTGTTTATACTTGCGTACTATTGTTTTTACAGATGAACGTGGTACCTTCAGGTGTTTGGAAATTGCTCCCAAGGATGAACCAGACTTGTGGAGGTCTACAATTCTTTTTCTGAGGTCTTGGATGATTTCTTTTGATTTTCCCATGATGCCAAGCAAAGAGGCACTGAGTTTGAAGGTAGGCCTCGAAATATATCCACAGGTACACCTCCAATTGACTGAAATTATGTCAATTAGCCTATCAGAAGCTTCTAAAGCCATGACATAATTTTCTGGAATTTTCCAAGCTGTTTAAAAGGCACAGTCACCTTAGTGTATGTAAACGTCTAACCCACTGGAATTGTGATACAGTGAATCATAAGTTAAATAATCTGTCTGTAAACAATTGTTGGAAAAATTACTTGTGTCATGCACAAAGTAGATGTCCTAACCGACTTGCCAAAACTATAGTTTGTTAACAAGAAATGTGTGGAGTGGTTTAAAAACGAGTTTTAATGACTCCAACCTAAGTGTATGTAAACTTCCTACGTCAACTGTAGATATTATTACAGGGAATCTTCATCTGTCTGTCCGTCTGTCTGGGATACACATTGAGAACTAATGGGCTGGATGTACCCATGTTGTTACCTATTTTCCAGTAACAATCTCCAAATGAAAGTGTGGTGGGGGCTCAGCTGAGTAAATGCACTCCCCATTCTCTCTCTCTCTGTACACATGAGTGAACCCAGTCAGCTGCACTGTACACTGACTCCTCTCAGGATTTGTCCGCACACTGAATGGACCTTTTGTGCTAAGGAGTTGCTTAAGGGGGTGTTATGAACTTGTTGCACTTGCTATTTTTTAATACTGGCCTCCATAATGAAGTGGGTGTCAGGTCTCTAATGTGCATTAGCAGCACGCCTTTCAAAGACTTAATAGCAAATAATGGTTTGGTGAAGCGTAACGTCCCCATCTGCATGATTTGTCATCACGAAAATCGTTATCCTGACCTACAGCGTTTTACATCCTAGTCTTCAGCTAAGTTAGTACTAACAGGAAAGAGAGACCAGAAATAAATGTATTGTTAGTGTGTATGAGTTACTAATCTGTAACAGTGTTTTGTTTGTGTGTGGCGCAGTCGTCCCTAAGGGGGCAGCACTCCCGGTGATGTCATTGATATGAGGAAGTGACAAAATTATCTCAGTGCTGTGTACAGAATTTGGCTTAAGGAGGCTGTTGGCCTAGGTTTGCCCCCCCCCCCCCCCCCCCCGGCAGATGGTGCATCAGGGTCAACTGGGACCGCTAGGCATCTCTGGTTCCTGGGCACAGACAGTTGAAAGTAGGCAGAGTCTCTCAACTCTTGTCCAGGGTACCCCCACGCAGGGAGTGCAGGCTTTTGTTCCAGCCAAATACTAACTCTTGAATCAATTAATCAACGAGCCATTGACCAGTTGCATCAGGTGTGTAAGTGCTGAATCAGATTAGTGCTGGGCTGGAACAAATGCCTGCATACTGTGTGAGTGTCCCTGGACCAGAATTGAGCAACACCGTAGTAAAGGGATGCTGTTTATCAACCCTCCGTGTGGGTGGACGAGTTGAGCAACCCTGCATGTAATAAGGAACTTTGTATCTAGTTTTTGTCATTAGGCTCCAGTGTGTCAGCCATCCTCCTACTCAGTAGCACAATGTCAGATCCAGGTCCCGTAGTGACCAAGCAGCAGATGAGGAGTCAATACTGCTCTTTATGTCTTCTTAACAATGCTGCCTTACAGTGAAGCCAGCTCGTTCCCTGAGTCTGAGACACTCTGTACTGGACCAAACCCAACTCACTGTGGATAGTGCATCCAATGGTTCACTGAGTTCAGCATGGTGCTGGCAACACACGGGTCGTGGATTAGATTTCCCTCGTGGGCCATTGTTTTTAATGTTCATCCTGTGTCATTGTTAATGTTGACTATTCTGTCTCTTTAGAATAAAGTGTCTGCTAAGTGACCTATTAAGCTCTCTCGTTGATGAGTATCACACCAGAACTCCCAGAACTTGGTGTTCTGTGAATTTGCGTATCCGTACAAATGGTTCTATTACCATTTCCTGCTGGAGAAGCTTTAAGCTTTCATTAGCCTAATCTTAAGCCCCCCATAGGAAGTAGCCCATTACTTATTATGGCTAATTTGTCTCCTGTCTCCCCAGGTCCAGATGCCTCTATGATTAGCCTCGTTGTGCAGGAAAGGGTGATGGGCAGTCCTCTAGTGTTAATCATTATTTAGTTATATACCTTATATAAAACACACACCTTCTGTTGAGAGCAGCTGTCATTAACAAAGCATAACTAATGAGCTAGTCATTATTGCCAGGCAGATTAGCTTGTAAACATAATGTGGACAGTCATATTAGGGGGTAATATAAACTGGGTCAGTCATCTAATCAAGAAAACAGATTTTTCTCCAAAACTGTTTACTGCATTTCCGCAGATGCATTAAAAACAGTAATTGACTGAGTAATGGCATGTGTTTTTAAAAAGAGTCGATTTTTAAGTACGATGGTAGGTAATGTGGATGGCCATGTCAATTAATAGTTGCATAATGTCCCAGTAGAAGCCACGTAGGGCATATTTAGGTCTTGTATTTATCTGGGAGTGCTCTGTGACCAAACTCCACATGCACAGACACTACCACAGCGCTCGTGTGTGTGTGTGTGTGTGTGTGTGTGTGTGTGTGTGTGTGTGTGTGTGTGTGTGTGTGTGTGTGTGTGTGTGTGTGTGTGTGTGTGTGTGTGTGTGTGTGTGTGGAGACTGTCTGGGTCAGTGCAGCAGATTTAGACATCAGGAGCCTGCCATGCTGATTACAGGGGCACAAGCCACAAGGAACCACAGGAACTCTTTCTCTCTCTCTCTCTGCCTCTCCATTTCTCCCTCTCATTCTCTCACTCGCTCACTCACTCACTCCCTCACCATGACTCCGTTTAGTCTAATTCACAGAGACAGGACAGAGGTGTGTGGGTGGGTGGAATCCCAAAACACACATTATTGTTGACTACCTAGCCCTCAGTCTTGTTTCACCATGCACTCCGTACCCTGCTGTGTGTTAGGCAGTACTTAGTGAATTGATAAGGCATCCAAGCCACTGTTGGTGATTTGTTTTCTCAATGTCAACATGTGTCAGTATTTAACTCCGTCTGTCAGTTCTATCAACTCTATCAGCCATTCAAAATGCTAAGTGTGGTTCGGACCTGGGCATTTTATAGCCTGAGTCCAAGATCTGTTTGTGCTGTCTTGCCAGCTCCCTTGCTATGAGTGTCACACCAAACAAGTTGGAACACAAACGGATCAGAGACTCAGGCTAGGTCTGGGCAATGTAGAGCCGGAGACTCCTGGGCCTGGACCCGACACTGTGAGGATATATTCTGTTCTGTCTGCTGCCAGCTTCCTCCAGGCTCTAATTACTAACTTATGGTGAGGAAATATCCAGCAGATGTCCCAGTACTACCACAGCCACGCTGGGAAGGACAGACTTAGAGTTGAGAAATTGTCCTGTGGAGTGGAGTGGGTTAGATTGTAGATACTAGTTTGTATCTGTTTTGTCCTGTGAGCAGCCATTCCAAGAGTAATTACTCAGCCTTTGGGACATTGCTTATTCAGCTATATATTGGCCATGAAATTCATTCTCTATTTGGTTATGAACTGGGAAGAATCTTTAACCAATGAAAACCATGAGAAATTGCTAGCAAACAGAACCGTCAAATCTAATCTAATCAAAGTCTAATCACTGTCTTATTGAACGCAGGCCTCGTTCATTAACTCAACCACACTGACTCCACATCATCTCAGGCCGCGTCTTTACACCGGGTCAATTGCCTTCTATCTGCCCCGTGGCAGGAAATGCCAATCTAGCGAGTGGGAATTAGTGCACGTGTGAGAGAGTCCTTAGATTCCCCCATAGCCCCAGTGAGCCCCACTCACGCATCCCCTCTCCCCCAGCATTTGGACACCATCAGTGGGGAATATGGGGATTGGGGATGAGCATGTGGCTGCCATTGGAAGCAGAGAGAATCGGGTGATTGGATCAAATCAAGGTCCCTCAATCAGGCTGTGTGTGTGTGTGTGTGTGTGTGTGTGTGTGTGTGTGTGTGTGTGTGTGTGTGTGTGTGTGTGTGTGTGTGTGTGTGTGTGTGTGTGTGTGTGTGTGTGTGTGTGTGTGTGTGTGTGTGTGTGGCTCTAGATTAGCAGCTGCTGTATGTGTCGTTGCAGGGTTTTTATTTAAGATGGAGACACTTTTTAGAACATTGCAGATAGAAATTAAAATGTAGAGCTTATCGATTCCTGAATGATCCCCAGGCCAGCGGGTCTGGTTGTAGGAGCAGGGCAGTAGACACATGAGAAGGACAGGCCTGTCTGTGTCTGACAGAGAATAAGGGAGCTGCGCTCCGTAGCGCTGAGATGAGGTCATAGATTGTGGCTGCAGTGACGAATCGGGCACAGTCTGTTTTATTTTCTCTCTCTCCCTCGCTCCCCCTTTATTCTGCATCATCAGCTCTGACTGTATGTTTAGGAAGGCGGTCTAAAATTGTGTGTGTGTGTGTGATTATGCCTGTGTGTATATCATCGGCCCCCCGAGGCCCTTCCCCAGATGTGCAGAAGACATGCTCCTGCAGAGGGAATCTCCTGATCTCTCCTCCCTTTTACCTTAACTCCTTTCTTCTTCCTGTCCATTTACATTCAGTCCTTTCACTACCTCCTCCTCTCTTATATCTCGCTTTTCTCTTGCCACTCATCTTTTATCTCCTTCTGACTGTTCTTTCTCCTTCATAGTGCATTACCGCCCCATAGGCATGTCTTTACTAGTGGTCCGCTGTGTGCTGGTCCAGTCCTTGACTCTTATGTAACTAAATGCAACATGTTGGGGTCAGGCATTTGGCCATAGGTCATGTACTAAAGTGACGGCTTCCATTTAATGTGAACCCTTAGGCTCACCATGCAACGTCAGTAGCCTCCAGCTTTTTTGGGCTTGTGTGTTTGGTCTTGCATGGGTGCTTCTGTGTACATGGCTGTCCGCGTTCTATGCCCATCTGCCCTACTGCACAACGTGTGTTTACAGGATGTACGGTCATGCGAGAGGAATCTGCTCTGAATAACAGCCTTCCTCCGCAGGCTGTGTGTCTGTGTGTGTGTGTGTCTGCGTGTGTGTGTGTCTGCGTGTGTGTGTGTCTGCATGTGAGTGTGTTTGTATGTGTGTGCATGCCCATTTGTGTGTGTGTGTATGCACATGAATGTGTGTGTGCACACGCATGTACGTGTGTGTATGCTAGAGGTCAACCGATTAATCGGCAGGGCCGATTTCAAGTTTTCATAACAATCGGTAATCGTCGTTTTTGGACACCGATTACATTGCATTCCACAAAGAAACTGCGTGGCAGGCTAACCACCTGTTACGCGAGTGCAGCAAGGAGCCAAAGTAAGTTGCTAGCTAGCATTAAACTTATCTTATAAAAAACAATCTTCACATAATCACTAGTTAACTACACATGGTTGATGATATTACTAGTTTAACTAGCTTGTCCTGCGATTCATATAAATTAACAGGCACCGCATTGATTATCATCGAATCACAGCCTACTTCGCCAAATGAGGGATGATTTAACAAAAGCACATTTGCGAAAAAGCACAATCGTTGCACGAATGTACCTAACTATAAACATCAATGCCTTTCTAAAAATCAATAGACAGAAGTATATCTTTTTTTAAACTTGCATATTTAGTTCAAATAAATTAATGTTAGCAGGCAATATTAACTAGGGAAATTGTGTCACTTCTCTTGCGTTCATTGCATGCAGAGTCAGGGTATATGCAACAGTTTCGGCCACCTGGCTCGTTGCAAACTAATTTTCCAGAATTTGCCATAATTATGACATAACATTGAAGGTTGTGCAATGTAACAGCAATATTTAGACTTATGTCACGCCCTGGCCTTAGTATTCTTTGTTTCCTTTATTATTTTAGTTAGGTCAGGGTGTGACATGGGGAAGGTATGTGTTTTTGTATTGTCTAGGGTGGTTGTATGGTTTAGGGGGTTAAGTAGAGTAGATGGGTTTGTGTTTAGTGTAGGTGTCTAGCTGTGTCTATGGTTGCCTGAATGGTTCTCAATCAGAGACAGATGTCATTAATTGTCTCTGATTGGGAGCCATATTTAAGACAGCCATAGGCACTAGGTTAATGTGGGTAATTGTCTATGTTGTACGTTTGTAGCTTGTGTGTGCACTTACGTCTATAGCTTCACGATCGTTTGTTGTTTTGTTTCAGTTTGTTAAAGTGTTCGTTGAGTGTTTTTTCCTTTCTCTAAAATAAAAGAGAATGTATTTTGCACACGCTGCGCCTTGGTCCACTCTCTCAGCAAGACGATCGTGACAACTTAGGTGTAACGGCTGTTGGAAGGAGAGGACCAAGGTGCAGCATGGTAAGTATTCATAATACTTTTAATAAATACGAACACTTGATCAAAAAACGAACAGTTCTGCAAGGTGCATTACAGAAAACAACTACCCACCAAGCACAGGTGGGAATGAGGGTACCTAAGTATGGTTCTCAATCAGAGACAACGATAAACAGCTGCCTCTGAGAACCACACCAGGACAAACACCTAGAAATACAAAACATAGAACAAAACAGAATACCCACCCCAACTCACGCCCTGACCAAACCAAAATAGAGACATAAAAAAGGAACTAAGGTCAGGGAGTGACAGTACCCCATTCGTGCCATGGATCGCGTCGCTGGAGGCTTCTTGCCATGGATCATCGCTGGAGTGGAGACACACAGGAGACCTGGCTCTGGGAGAAGGCACAGGACTCACCAGGCTGGGGAGACATATGAGGGTTAATTCTCGGCGCAGGCACAGGACTCACCAGGCTGGGGAGACATACAGGAGGCCTTGTCCTTGGCCGAGGCACCGGATATACTGGGTCGTGGAGGCGCACTGGCGGTCTCGAGTGCAGATCTGGCCCCGCCCGTTCTGGCTGGATGCCAGCTTCCACCCGGCAAATGCGGGACGCTGGCACCGAGCACACCGCCCTGTGGATTCTCGGCCGAGACACAGTGCGCATCATCCCATAGCATTGGGCCTGACCAGTCACATACTCGCCCCGGTAAGAACGGAGTGGGCTCAGGTCTCCAACCTGACTCCGCCACACTCCCCGTGTGCCTCCCCCCCAAAAAAATTGGGGGCTGCATCTCGGGCTTCCTTGCCAGCTGTGTTCCCTCGTACCGCTGGTTCCCTTCGCCTGCTGCCTCCGCTCTCCTGGTTGCCTCCACCTGTTCCCATGGGAGGCGATCCCTTCCAGCCAGGATCTCCTCCCATGTGTAGGATCCCTTCCCGTCCTTTTTTCCACGCTGCTTGGTCCGTTGGTGGTGGGTAGTTCTGTAACGGCTGTTGGAAGGAGAGGACCAAGGTGCAGCGTGGTAAGTATTCATAATACTTTTAATAAATACGAACACTTGAACAAAAACAACAAAGCGACAAATGAACAGTTCTGCAAGGTGCAATACACAAAACAGAAAACAACTACCCACCAAGCACAGGTGGGAATGAGGCTACCTAAGTATGGTTCTCAATCAGAGACAACGATAAACAGCTGCCTCTGAGAACCACACCAGGCCAAAGACCTAGAAATACAAAACATAGAACAAAACATAGAATGCCCACCCCAACTCACGCCCTGACCAAACCAAAATAGAGACATAAAAAAAGAACTAAGGTCAGGGCATGACATTGGGGTTGCCACCCGCTCAATAAAATACGAAGCGGTTCCGTATTTCACTGAAAGAATAAATGTTTTGTTTTCGAAATGATAGTTTCCGGATTTGACCATATTAATGACCAAAGGCTCGTATTTCTGTGTTTATTATAACTAAGTATATGATTTGATAGAGCAGTCTGAATGAGCGGTGGTAGGCAGCAGCATGCTCGTAAGCATTCATTCAAACTTTACTGCGTTTGCCAACAGCTCTTAGAAAAGCATGATGCTCTTAGCAAAGCTTGATGCACAGCGCTGTTTATGACTTCAAGCCTATCAACTCCTGAGAGTGCCTATTAGAACATCCAATAGTCAAAGGTATATGAAATACAAATGATATAGAGAGAAATAGTCGACGCGTCCTAATTCCTATAATAACTACAACCTAAAACTTAACTGGGAATATTGAAGAACTGGGAATATTGAACCACCAGCTTTCAATTGTTCTGAGCAAGGAACTTAAACGTTAGCTTTTTTACATGGCACATATTGCACCTTTACTTTCTTCTCCAACACTGTTTTTGCATTCTTTAAACCAAATTGAGCATGTTTCATTATTTATTTGAGACTAAATAGATTTTATTATGTATTATATTTAAGTTAAAATAAGTGTTCATTGTTCATTCAGTATTGTTGTAATTGTCATTATTACACAGACACGTATGTACGTATATGTATATAAAAATCGGCCGATTTTAATTGGTATCGGCTTTTTTTGGTCCTCCAATAATCGGTATCGGAGTTAAAATCCAAATCGTTCGACCTCTAGTGTATGCGGTGTATGATTGACCCCAATTATTAGACTGGTCAATATTTTTTTTGTCAAGCAGTAGTAAATATCAAAAAAATATTTCTGGCACACGCCAATCTCGGTGAACTAATCCATTGCTGAGGCCGTGGGGATGGCACAGTCCAAGAAGAAGGGGCGTGTGGCTGCACAATGCACTTCTCTCTCCAGAATGATCTCTCTCCTGACGATTTGTGCACATTCATTGTTTCATAACTTCATTGTGTGAATTGTTTGAGTTTCATTGTTAGTGTCTATCAATTCCCCGTTGCATACAGTAGCTCACCAGAAATACATTTGACTGTTAATTCCTATCATTTCTAATCTACAACGTTTATTTGGTTACGGTAATGTCTGTTAATGCGTTCAATATATTATTATCCCAGTCGTTTACCCGTTCTCATTGTCGGAGTGGACACGTTGTTTGCAGAGCGGATAACCTATACTACACTTGTAAGAAACACATTTTGGTTTATTTCATTCCATTTACGAGTTCTATCAATTTAGTCATTTACAGGAGCACTCCAAACAAAAGACAATGTTGAGTAAGGACGCGCACCTGATTACACAGAGAAGTAGGCCGGCCTATAGGCTTCTCAAAGTAATGTTTTCTTCACCTCAATTAGCGAGGAAGCAAAGTATGTTTTTACATCCATTCAGACTAACAATAATTCCTCAATGTATTTGAAACATCTTTCCAGCTCTTTCCCTTTTGATAACCACTCGGTGTGAAAGGGAAAATGTCAAACATCATAAAATGGGCCTACCTGATTACTACGTATCCCTTGCGCAAATAGCCTACAGCTGATGGCACAGAATGTTTTATACAATGTTACAAGGAGCTTCAGGCCAGACCCAAGTTAATAGCTGATACAATGTTTCAAGTGCGTTGCAGGCAGGCCATGTGTAGCCACTGCAGGCGGCAATGTTTTTAGTTGTTTGCTTTATAGGCTATTTTTACATGGCAATAAAGTTACTTTTTAGGTTTATATCATTTTTCATTTAGAATTGGATAGAATATTTATTAACCACATGACAATGATTTTGAGATACGAAGACATTATTATAAATAAAATAATTGTTCCACATAAATGTGCGTACGAAAAACACAACTGGTACACAGATCAGTAGAAATTGTAAAATAAATTGGCCGACTCCTCGTGTAGCCTATTACCGGCAACTTCAGGAGAGTAACAGCAGAATCTGCGAAAGCCAGCGAGAGCTGGATGGTCGGGACAGGTAAAGTTTTTTTTCCCCTAAGGTTTTTATAAAGTGGATTTTAATAAAAGGTTAAGGTTTTTATAGAGTGGATTTTAATAAAACATATAGGGTATGTCTATCACAGGAGGTTAGTGGCACCTTAATTGGGGAGGACGGCCTAGTGGTAATGGCTGGTTTCCATATGCCATTCTGTTCACTCTGTTCCAGCCATTATTATGAGCCGTCCTCACCTCAGCAGCCTCCACTGATACAACTAAAAATTGTATATTTTATTTTTTATTTTTTTTCTCTCTCCTATCTCTACAGATGGACGCTGGAGCTGGTCTCTCTCTCTCTCCTATCTCTACAGATGGACGCTGGAGCTGGTCTCTCTCTCTCTCCTATCTCTACAGATGGACGCTGGAGCTGGTCTCTCTCTCTCTCCTATCTCTACAGATGGACGCTGGAGCTGGTCTCTCTCTCTCTCCTATCTCTACAGATGGACGCTGGAGCTGGTCTCTCTCTCTCTCCTATCTCTACAGATGGACGCTGGAGCTGGTCTCTCTCTCTCTCCTATCTCTACAGATGGACGCTGGAGCTGGTCTCTCTCTCTCCTATCTCTACAGATGGACGCTGGACTCTCTCTCTCCTATCTCTACAGATGGACGCTGGAGCTGGTCTCCCTCTCCTCAAATAGGTCTCATCATGGAGCCAGTACAGTACAGTCCTGTTGAGGCTTATAGTAAACCAACATTGAATCAGAGCTGTCTTACCGCAGCACCACTGTTTTAATACCGTACACATATCATAAATGAAAAAGTGTGTCACCAAAAAATACTGCTGTTTTGTTAGTTGTCTGAGTGTCACAAATAGGAAGTCACAGATTGTCACTTGTGTTTGTGCGTGTGGCCTCATGCGTGCCTGCTTGCATGAGTCTGTGTGAGAGACCACAATGCTTTTGGGCTCCGGCCAAGGGTCTGACTCGATCTCGCCTGACCAGCTGAGCACTGACTAGGTCCAGGGTAGACCGGGTTAGTGCTGCCATTTGGCTGCCCTAAAGAGTTCTCCTTAATTAAAACATGTCATAAGCATTCATTGCATTCTACTAACTTTATTGCGCAACAGCTTTAACAGAAAGGGGATCTTTTTTTATGTTGCTAGTCTTGACCCTGATTAGCTCTGCTTTAAATGTCTGAGTACTAAGCAGCATGAGACCCCCCCCCCCACTCCCACACACACACACACACCCACATACACATGCTAAACACACACGCGCTCAGTGCAGGTTTTGGTGGAATCAGACAAGGGCCTTAAAACCGGGCCTCTATTTTTGACAGACTTGGGTAACATTGACAAACACCGTGTGGATGGAAGTTGGCTTCTTCCTTATGGCTGAGTTCCTCTTTAATTCAGCATCAAAAAAGTGAGAATTTATCCAGAGTGTAGATCTGATCGGTTTCTTTGTGTGACCTTTAGTAACCACACAGTACACGTGTGTGTGTGTGTGTGTGTGTGTGTATGTGTGTGTGCGTGCACACCAACATAGACACACACCTACAAAATCCACACACACCCCTATCCCTCCATCCAGTCCCTCTACTCCCCCACACAGACATATGGCCATATGACATGAGCAGTGGGGGAGTGAGGAGAGCCAGAGGAAGGAGGTGCAGCAGAGGGGGAGAGACATACAACTCCACAGAGCTGGTTTAGGTCAGAAGAGGGACCCTAGATAGCCCTTTTTAACAGAACCCCGTTATGTAGATACAGATAACCCCACTGCTCATCCATGCCGGTCTCATTCCCACTAGGATCCAGTGTGTGTGTGTGTGTGTGTGTGTGTGTGTGTGCCACAACTCCGTGATCTATTGGCCATGTTGCACCCATTAATGACTGGTTCCAACTTCCTTGGGTCCCTCATACAGTTGATGCAGCATTTTTAAAAAGAGGATCTTACAAAGAGGGAAAACCTAGAGAAGGTTGTTTGTGTTTGTGAACTCACTTCTGATCACACTCTTTGGCAGAGAGACTAAAGTTTGGCTCCGGTTGAAGTTTTTGACAACGTACAAGAAATCCCTGTCGACACGTGCACCATCCCCAGCCCCGTCTCTTGTATCAACACCTCACCTCCGATAAAGCCGGGCGTTTGTCATCGGGGCGAGCCAAGAGAAACAACTTGCCCTATCGCAACTGTGGCATATCACTGTCCTCACCCAGCCGCGGTTCCTGTAGACTAAACTAAAACAGCCCAGGACAGGTCACATTCACCTGAAAGAGCCAAAGGGTTTGTCTCCAATCATGTTTACGCTAAAGCTATCTAGATAGCTAAGTCGCTAACTCTGGCTAGCTAAAGCCACTAACTCTGCGGTATCTAGGGAGGGATCGGATGTCCCTTTGAGAACAAATGGAAAGGGAAGGGAAGTGCTTGTAACTTGGGCCGCCCTTTCACTCACACTCTCACACACACACACGGGTGTGTTTGTTTGGCCGTTTTCTCGCCCAGACGGCGGCTCGCTAAGTGACCCTTGGCCTCTCCGGAGAGCAAGGTGGAGGGTCAGAGGTCAGAGTGCGTCCTGCTCTCCTGGCGTCAGGGGAGCGGTTGGAAAGGGAGTGGGGTTAGGGGTGGGCACTATGGAATGCTCCAGGTCTGTTAAGTGGCTCCAGTGTTTGTTTTTCCTGATTTAAACCCCAGTCAATAGAACTGGAGATACTCTGGGAGGATAGAATACACAGTCTCTGGTCAGGAAATGTTAAAGTTCCTCTATAACTCACTCAGTTGAGTGTAATGTTTTCAGAGTGTTCTTTGTCCGTCTACCTTGTACCGTTGGCGTCTTGGTGTCGAAGGTCCCTACACATACAGCATCCGAGTAAGTGTGTGTGAGAGTGTGATTGGGGGCTGTTGAATGGAGGTAGCGGGATGCTTGAGTTCCAGGACCCTAGAGAAAAACTAATTAAAAGAGCGAGAACTTCCATCTGATCAGTTCTAACACTGCATTATCACGGCAGATTGAAGACATTAGCATTACAGAGGGAGGGAGGGGGAGAGAGGTGACTAAGTCAGACAGAAAAAGGGGAAGTCTCCAGCAAAAAAAGGGAGGGAGAGAAAAAAGACAGACATTACATGTGGCTGAGGCTGGGAGCAAGTAATGGAGCGAGACAGAATAGCCGGTAAGTTCTGGGCTCTCAAACTTTTTCTTCTGCATAGTTTGGAGTCTGCTTAATTTACTATTTTCTAACTCACTTGGTAACTTTGCTGCCTCGCCTGTGTAGAGGAAGCCACGAGTCATTCGGGGTTCTGTTTGCTTAGTCGGGCAATACAGTAGACGCTGGGGCACTCTGTCTGTCTAGTCCGCTTGCCTCACTACTGTTTGAAAGGGTTTAGGACTAACTAATTAATCTTGCTAGTGAATTCCACAAGACTATGATCATCGGCTCTAATGATGATTTCAGCCTTTTCACTTTGGATTTTTTGTTGTTGTTGAATTCTCTCCATTTTTAAGGTTTGACTTGTAATAGTTTACTCTACAGCTGGTGGTTGTCTTTGTCTCTCTTTCTGACACTGTCAGCTGTGAGATACTGTACGGCTGCCTTTACTGAGTGTGCTTGTCTGCATGAGTGTGTGCGTGAGAGGGGAGTGGGCATCATGTGAAGAAGTGTCTTAAGCCCCATGACTACAAGGTATCCTGGACACTACTATGGAAAGAAATGTGGAAAAGCCACAAACCAAATATGCAACTTGTGACTGAGGCATTGCAGTAGGATTGCATTGGATATGATGGAATAATGATTCACTACAGTTGACCCTGATGTGGGAGCTAGACTATAGACATGATTCACTCTGAATAATGTCATAGCCATGCATACGAGGGAGTTTATGCTTGATTTCAGTCATCTGGATTAACTATGATTGATGGGAAAGTCTCTATTTTTAGTTATGGGATGAGGCATGAGCTCATGTCTCATGTCGTCGCTAATATGCATTTTTTTCGGTTGTGGCCTCCGCCAGCGTCTCTTCGGTAAAGCCTAGCACGTCCCACACACTGTGTCCTGTCAGAATGCGTGTCTTGTCATGCTGTGTCCTCCCCGCTGTTGCTCTCAGCTTCAGGGTTGATATTCCTCCACTTCCCCTGTTCATGTCACTCTCTCTGTTTACACACAGTGCTACGACTGAAGCTATCTCTGATCCATAGATCTGCCTTATTAGGTCTTTCATTGGATATTCCATTTTTTGGTACGTTTTGAGTGTAGAGGGGCTTCTAAACTGGCCCATATGGGCTCAGTCTGGATTAAAACGATAAAGCTAATCCAACAGGCTTGTGGAGATTAGCGTCGGACATCAAACTGAGCGTCACTCTGAAAATTAGCCTTCATTCAGCTGCTAATGAGATGGCTCTGCTTCAGCTCAGTGCATCTGATCTGCTGTGCAGACTCTGTATAGTTCTAGATTAGACCACAGGGAGGCAGTGTTGCTATGTGAGTTTTCCCTTAGCCGTCTGTCTCTGCATGCAGTCAGTGGAGTGCACCACCATTTCACTGAGTTCTGTGAAAAGTTCCATGTGGATGATTCATATTTTGCAGACAGGGATTTCTTTCTTGTGTGATTTGGAAGAATATAGCAAAGTCGGACGTTGGTGGGGGTGAGGAGAAGTGTGAGGTTTTTCCACAGCTCGAGCGTTTGGTGGCAGCAGTCGCCTTTCACCCAGGAAGCCCTGGGTTGAGCAACTTCCTCTTTATTTTATTTTATAGGGTTGTTTTGAGATATGTTGCTATGACAACCAACCCCCCCCCCCCCAAAAAACACGTAACTTGTTTTGAGAGCGATATGAGCTATAGTATTAAGTCTTAGCGGGACATTTTGGACCTGTGTTTTGAGCCTCTGTCTCCACTCTCCGTTTTGGCTCTGTAGTGTTTCACTGCTATAAACCGTAGCGTCAGACCTCAGAGTTACGGCCGTGGTGTAGCCTCTCTACCCTCGGCTGTGCTGGATTTAAGATAATATGTTCAATGTGATGTCTTATTGATCATCTCTAAGTATTGGCAGCACATTGTGCTATACTGGCAGATAGCTGACTCCCTCATTGTGGCTGGCTGCTGCTTCAGTGGTCAAATGAAAATCGATGTTTAATAGTGGAAATCAGAAATGCCATTTCCATGTCTGTATTGTGACATTTTAAGTAGAGATGATCAGTACAGGATATCCTGTTGAGTGACGCTCTCATCACAGCCATGGCAGGCTATTGGTGGCTGAGGAGTGAGTTGATAGACCAGTTGAGGTCAATGCGGAGGGAGGGAGGTGGCGATGGGGCTTTTCTCTGAACACTGGTTCTTACATACTCTGGATCAACACAAGGTCTGTTCAGTGTGTCACATGTCAGCTTACTCATCCTTCGGCTGCTGTGTGTGAATATTCCTTTGCATTAGTTTGGGTTTTGCACAATGTAAACAGTGCAGTGAATGCCAACGATAGCCAATGTAGTACCCTTAAGACACAGCACAACAAACACATGCAAGACTCCACTCACACACATGCACACTACCCAATGGCTAACCCCTGTAGAGGAAGTTGCAAGGCTCTTTGTGTTCCATAAAAGCAGTGTACAGGATTTCCTCCATGAGTCAGCTGTCGACACATCTACCTCCCCACCTCTCTGCACCCTACCTTTTTATTGTCTGCTAGTATTATTATTTCTCCACTAGGATAAGACCGGGCCCAAAGAACATGGCCCTGGACATTGAGAACAGGAAAGTAGGAAACTGGGCGGGCAGGCTCTATGGAAGCCCCACCTTTTGGTGTTGGGAGTTTGGCTGGTACTAGGCTATTATATGGAAATGACGGAACAGGGGTCAAATCTGGGGTTAGGTTAGTCATGATATATTCGTCAATGGATACTAGTAGTCTTGAAGGTGTATCACGGCAAGGGCCAGCTCTCGTGTGACCCTTGTATGATCTACGGGTCTGACT
The DNA here is from genome assembly GCF_016432855.1 of Salvelinus namaycush. Classification (NCBI taxonomy): domain Eukaryota; kingdom Metazoa; phylum Chordata; class Actinopteri; order Salmoniformes; family Salmonidae; genus Salvelinus; species Salvelinus namaycush. Next base: position 12,811,446 of record NC_052345.1, read on the forward strand.
GGGCCTTGCACCAGTGGAACATTCATTGAAGGTGTGGAAAATGCTAACGTAACGTGTAGGGAATGCTACAATAATGGTACTTTTAGATGGTACGAGATAGATGGCAAACCAGATGTCATTGTTTTCAATGAGAGCACGACAGTAAACGCCGTTGAGGTTGGCGGTGAATGCCGTCAGCCGCCACGGTAGATGGGACTTGCCGCCAGAGTTCGAATATTTAACATTTTGCCGTCTGCCATGTCTCGCTATGTTCTGTTCTTTATTTTTGTCTTATTATTATCTATCCCGATGCCTAGTCACTTTACCCTGCCTTCATGTACATATCTACCTCATTATTATCTATCCTGATGCCTAGTCACTTTACCCTGCCTTCATGTACATATCTACCTCATTATTATCTATCCTGATGCCTAGTCACTTTACCCTGCCTTCATGTACATATCTACCTCATTATTATCTATCCTGATGCCTAGTCACTTTACCCTGCCTTCATGTACATATCTACCTCATTATTATCTATCCTGATGCCTAGTCACTTTACCCTGCCTTCATGTACATATCTACCTCAAATACCTAGTACTACTGCACATTGTACTGGTACTCCCTCTATATAGCTACATTCTTGTGAATTTTATTCCTCTTGTGTTACTATTTTTTGTATTTTTTTGTTAACCCTGCATTGTTGGGAAGGGCTTGTAAGCAAGCATTTCGCAGTAAAGTCTACACCAGTTTTATTCGGCGCCTGTGACAAATCAAATTTGATTTGATGACGACTGGTATGATGTTTTTTGCGTCCCTCGTCTAAACGCAGCATAACATGACGTGTAAAAAGGCACACTTCATCGCACAGAGTGTGTTTTTTTTATGCCTGATGGGCAAAGTGTGAAATTATCCAGTCAGGCTAGGAGGCCTGGCGTGTTTACAAGTTCTAATTGGACAGCTCTCTCACGCGCTCATTCTCTCTCTCTCTCTCTCTCTCTGTCTCTCTATGTTATTATCCCGTTTAATTGCGTAGTTTCGCTACTCAAGACTTTATTGAAGCCAAGTTTATTTAGCTCTGTTAATTCCATCAGCAGTCATCAGTGCACTGTTGCCACGCTGTCTGGACTGAAAGGTCAGGACAATGCCGTTTTAAAAGGTGTCATTTTATAGGAACTGTCTAATCACGCACACACACACTCATAAATGGAATTGATGTGGGGCGACTGGTTTGTCACTTCCTCATGATAAACGTCTGTGGTTGTGTGTTCCTATTCGTCTGAAATTGGCCTGACAACCAAGTCTGCAGGTACAACCAGGGAAGTATTAAGGAGGCCTACACAGGAAGTGACAAAGCTAACCCGCATCATACTGGAGAGAGATGACGTTAAGAGTCAATATGTGAAGAGTCCTAGACCAGCCTATCCTATAAGTACATTGTACTGACCCAAACCGGCACCCTTTTACACAAACAACATGCATCTACACCACAACTCTCCTGTCTCCTCTCTCTCTCTCTCTCTGCCATGATCCAGGACCAGGCTGTATTGTTTTGGTGGGGATTTTTCTACAGTTTAGCCCTGAGCCTTCAAACACTGTTTACTGGGCTATTTCAGGGGTACTGAAACACACACGCGCTCCAGATGTTGTTTTGAAAATCTGTCTCTCGATGCCTGGGAGGGAGCCATCATCTGCGCGTGTGTGTTTGCGTGCGTGTTTAGATAAATATATGCTGGCTGGGGAGGTGTGTATTTCACACGGTGTGTTTTAGGTTTAATTGAGGACTCGGGCTGTGTGGCATATGGTTTACAGTACTGCCACTGGGTCTGAGTACCAGGGGGCCACACACTGCTACATTTGACCGAAGATACGTACATGAATGCACAGGCATGGGTTAGTGAGGATGTAACACACATGCACGCAGGCACACACACCACACGCCTATACACAGCTGTAAGGTTTTACTGGATGTGTGACACACAGAATGTGGGTATGTGAGTACTTATGAGGCTGACTCAACCCATGGTTGCTCTCAGCACTGAGGCACCCTACACAATCCGTAGAAGACTGTAACCTTTCCAACACAGCACAAGTGGTCAAAAACATGGTAGCAGTCTAGCAGAAGTATTCCAGTCCTATAACTGGTATATATCATAAACCCACACACTCCATAGTCCTTGGACACACACACACACTCTACCTGGCAGCCTCTGGCCCTGGTCCCTAGACACTCGCCATACAGAGGAGCCAGAACACACAATAAAACACAGCAGGACCGCTGCTGACCTGAAGGTGTTGGGGTGAGGCGATGCCAGCCACCAGGTGGGCCCTCTTCCAGAGAAGTGAGTGTTCTTTAATTAGAGAGGTAGTGAGTCTAAGGATGAGTCTGAAATGGAACCCTATTCCCTATATAGGGCTCTGGTCAAAAAAGTAGTGCACTATATGAGCCCTGGTCAAAAAAGTAGTGCACTATATGAGCCCTGGTCAAAAAGGTAGTGCACTATATGAGCCCTGGTCAAAAAGGTAGTGCACTATATGAGCCCTGGTCAAAAAAGTAGTGCACTATATGAGCCCTGGTCAAAAAGGTAGTGCACTATATGAGCCCTGGTCAAAAAGGTAGTGCACTATATGAGCCCTGGTCAAAAAGGTAGTGCACTATATGAGCTCTGGTCAAAAAAGTAGTGCACTATATGAGCTCTGGTCAAAAAAGTAGTGCACTATATGAGCCCTGGTCAAAAAGGTAGTGCACTATATGAGCCCTGGTCAAAAAGGTAGTGCACTATATGAGCCCTGGTCAAAAAAGTAGTGCACTATATGAGCCCTGGTCAAAAAGGTAGTGCACTATATGAGCCCTGGTCAAAAAGGTGCTTTATATGAGCCCTGGTCAAAGGTAGTGCACTATATAGTATAGTCCAGGCTGCATCACATCCGGCCGTGATTGGGAGTCCCATAGGGAAACGCACAATTGTCACAGCGTCGTCCAGGTTTGGCCGGGGTAGGATGTCATTGTAAATGAGATTTTGTTCTTAACTGACTTGCCTAGTTATATAAAGGTGAAATTAAAATATACATACATTTTTTTGGAAAAAGGGTGCCATTGCAGATGCAGTCAGACTTTGTGTCAGGAAAGTACCAGAGAAGTGAGTGTTCTTTAATTAGTGGTAGTGAGGCAGAATTCCATGTTTATCTATAACTACTGAGGTACTTTCTGAGGTGGTCAGTTCATGTTAGCTCGAGTGGAGTGGGACTGAGTGGCTTGAGGTTTATGAAGGCCATTCTTGAGGGCCTGACTTTTTGACTGGTTGGCCGAGGGAAGGGGAGCTTTCTGGTTGATTACACGAGGCTAGGAAGTTGATTAAGTGGCTGTGTGACAATTCCCCTGTTGGCGCATGTCTTTTTACAAGTTGTAGAATGTTATGGAATCAGACTTGACACACAGACACAGTCATGCACGCACACACACACACTCATTGAGAGGGAGACAGGCAGGGAGATGCACAAAAAAAAGGGAGTTTCTCTCTGAGGGGAGGAGAGGAGGGCTTGCCTTTCACTCTCTGAAGACTGAACGCTGCGATGTAGTGCCAGGCATAGGAGGAAGCAGAGAAAAATAAGTTGCTCCTTTAAGAAAGCTGTGGGCTTGGATCAGATCTACTACTCAGCACTCTGGTTTTTTACACTGGCTCCTAATTTGGGATTTGTTTAGAATCCATAGAGGGACTCTGGAACGTTACCTTGATTGGGAAGGGATTTGTGAATTCTGTTTACTTGGATATCAAACCAGCAAGATGTCTGACTCCAAGGTTACTGCTCACTTAGACGGAATTATCTCTGACTTTGAAGGTTTGTCTTGTTTTGATTACCCTCTTTTATTTGTCACAGATGTTCCTATCGACAGCCAGTGGTGACTAACGACTGAATATAACTGATGTCAAAAATACTATTTCTAGATCGAATTTACAATTGAGTCACTAGCCTTCTTCATTTAACAGCACGGGTCTCTCTCGCTCTGTTTTTGTTTCTCGAGTTTGTTTGTGTGTTTGCACGCGCATTGGGCATGTGTTCCCCCCTGTCTCTTAATGCGAGTCTGTTATTGATTTATATGGGGCGGCAGGTTAGAGCATTGGGCCAGTAACCGAAAGGATGCTAGATCGAATCCCCGAGCTGACAAGGTAAAAATCTGTCGTTCTTTCCCTGAACGAGGCAGTTAACCCACTGTTCCTAGGCCGTCATTGTAAATAAGAATTTGATCTTAATTAACTGACTTGCCTTGTTAAATAAAGGTAAATAAAAAATAATATCCTAGTTATGTCAGTAGAGTACCCCAATATTGACAGTGCTACTCCACCACAGGAAACCTTCCAGCTGAAAGCATTAAAGGGACTCATAGTAAAGCCTCACATCTGGCCACTGCATCAAACCCCCATTCATTCACAACTCCTCAGTGTATCCTCTGTCTCTCTCCTTTGTTTTCCTAGCTGTCCTGTGAAGCTAGCATTGATTTCCTTTGTTGTCCTCTTCCTCCTTTCCTCTTCCTCCTCCGGTCCGAGTGTGTCCTTCCCTCCGGCTATGAAAGGTCTGACAGATGCCCACACACACACACACGTTTATTTTGCTATCCTTGTGGGGAACAAACAATTGATCCCAAACGATTGATTCCCATTCCGTTTCCCAAACTCAGTCTCTCGGACCCCAAGGGGTGCACGTTTTGGTTTTTGGCCTCACTAAACAGCTCATTAAAATGATCAAAGCTTGATGATTAGTTGATTATTTGAATCAGCTGTGTAGTGCTAGGGCAAAAAACAAAACATGCACCCCTTGGGGTCCCAAGGACCGAGTTTGGGAAACTCTGCCCTAACCCCTAATCCTTAATCTAACCTTAATCCGAAAACTAAACCTAACCCTAACTCTAACCCTAATTGTAAGCTTAAACCTAACCGCTGAAGAAAAAAAAGCCTTATCCTTTGTGGGCTTGACAAAACGCATCCATTTGTCTGAATTTTCCTTGTTTTACTATCCCTGTGAGGGCTCTGGAGGCCGATACGTAAAGCTTATTAAAGAGCAGTGATACTATCGAGAGCAGTGTGCGGGTTTCTTATTTTTATCCCCACAAGGACAGTAAAACCAAAACCTACACACTTTGAACTGAAAGTGTGTTTACTCCGTCAGATCTGAGAATCTGAATGTGTGACTGAACACAGTTAAACATGTCAGTATTGTTCATTTCATTTCTTTAGGGTCATATGGACACAGTCCAACACTTGATGAGCTTTGGGTTCTCGCTCTCTTGGTCAGATCGGTCTATGTGCATTCACTCCCTTAGAATTACACGTCTGGATGTGTGGTCCTGCTTCAGAAAGTAGTTTTGAGTCAGTGAAGCTCAAAACAATATCAGTCGGGGCATGAAGACCTTGTTCTTTGACAGAAAGGATTGTGGTGATCTCTCCATATTGGACAGACCAGACTCTATCTCCCACAGCTGTAGGTTTATGTCCAGGTAGTTTTTTTTAGTGAGGGATTATGTGTTCTGAGGGAGCGTGCCGCTGTTTGGGCAGGGAGAGGAAATTCCACCGAGAGTGAGTGTGAGTGGTGTGAGTGTGAGTGTGTGTGTGTGTGTGTGTGTGTGTGTGTGTGTGTGTGTGTGTCACCCTGCCAAAAATAGGTAAAGTAAACATGTGTTCTATTGCCTGGGCTGTCTTTTAAAGTGGCATGTGTTTATGTATATTTGGTAGAGTCTCCGTGCACTTTTATGACCATCTTTGGGGGCTTGTGCACCACTTTCTTTGTAAACTCAGTTCATTAGTGCTTGTCAGGTCCAACAGTTCCTTTTTAACAAATGATTTTAAACTGCATTGCTTGCTGTTTGGGGTTTTAGGCCGGGTTTCTGTACAGCACTTTGAGATATCAGCTGATGTAAGAAGGGCTATATAAATATATTTGATTTGATATTACTATGCAGATTGTGTTGCTCAAATTTGTAGGTACAGTGTGCTGTTAACTTTCCATTAGCAGTACTATATGATCAAATGGATGAAAAATACCATATCAGTGCCATGGTAACAGGATGATGTCAGCCACCCTGTCACTCAGCCTGTTCTCTCAGGCAGTTGTGAATTCTGCTTGTATCTGATTCTCCCTGGTATCTGATCTGGGGTTGTGTAGAAACGTCGCTATTGGTCACACACTGCTGCTGAAACACGGCTGACGTCGGACTACTCTGCCATTTACTTGCAAATCCAGTCTGGTCCGTGTTATGTCTGTCTCTCAGCTCAAACTAAATCCAGTCTGGTCCGTGTTATGTCTGTCTCTCAGCTCAAACTAGAAGTGTGGGGATTTTCAAGAGGCTTCTTGTTTGTGGACAGTGTGTGTTTTTAGATTGTGTGGTTTATGTTAGTGCTTTGGTATGGATTTTAATTTCTTATTTTTGACTGCATCTGAGATCACCATCAAGTCATACGCCTTGGTCTATTATTGCTCTCTGATTAATTGAATCAACTCAATAGAGAATCAACTAAATAGTGAATAGTCCTCTCAGGGTCTGTTTGCTATGGTGGAGTTTGAAATAGCTGCAGGTGTTGTCTGGAATCCATCCGCTCTTGCTACTTCTAACATTGGAAATGGCTCCAGTGGTCAACAAGTGATGTAAATCAGAATGGCAGTAGCCTGCAATACAGAAGGCTTTCTAGTCGTTAACCTGTGGCGGTTGCTTGTTCAAAGGAATGAACTAGGCCTTACCTGCCAAGTACCAAGGGGTTCAGACTGAAAGGCCTTACCTGCCAAGCACCCAGGGGTTCAGACTGAACGGCCTTACCTGCCAAGTACCAAGGGGTTCAGACTGAAAGGCCTTACCTGCCAAGTACCAAGGGGTTCAGACTGAAAGGCCTTACCTGCCAAGCACCCAGGGGTTCAGACTGAACGGCCTTACCTGCCAAGTACCAAGGGGTTCAGACTGAAAGGCCTTACCTGCCAAGTACCAAGGGGTTCAGACTGAAAGGCCTTACCTGCCAAGTACCCAGGGGTTCAGACTGAAAGGCCTTACCTGCCAAGCACCCAGGGGTTCAGACTGAAAGGCCTTACCTGCCAAGTACCCAGGGGTTCAGACTGAAAGGCCTTACCTGCCAAGCACCCAGGGGTTCAGACTGAAAGGCCTTACCTGCCAAGCACCCAGGGGTTCAGACTGAAAGGTATAGAGCCAAGTACTACTGAACTACCAACAGCTGCATTCACTTTGAGTTCCTCTATCTTTCTTTCTCTCTCTTTGTCTCTCTTTCTCTTTGTCACACCGTGTGTCAGCATAAACCCAACAGTGTCCAGAGAAGACACGAGGAAGTGTATATTTGACACACTAACATTAGCGGTGGCTAAAGCTTTGGACTGATCAAGTGAAATATAATAGGGGGAGGATTTGTGTAACTTTATCGGTCATTCGATGGCCTTGCCTTGTCAGACTTGGTTTTGAAAGATTTCTATAGTATTATAATTCCGCTGCGTGATGTTGTAGCCCGCTTCTGTTGACACTGGCAGAACCGCTATGTGCGTAAGCGTGCGTAAGCATGTAGTACCACCGCGTTAAACTTCACCATTATAGTTTGTGTTAGTGTATCAAGATAAAGTGTTGTCAAAAACTTGAAAAGACATTTAATTCAAGTCATAATCACTGTTTTGCCAGTGGGCTTGGCATTGTGTGTACAGTAGTATATGTCTGAAACGGCACAGTTTTTAAATGCTAGCATTATATCATCATGCCTCTTATGTTTTCATAGACCCTAATCTGGCAGTATTACAGTAACTGTCAGCGTCCTCATAGTTCCACCGTCATGTGATACTGATCAGGAAGTGAGTGAGTCTGGAATGTAAGAGATTGTTCAGTGAGACAACCATTGACTACAGACTTAATACCATGGTGTTATATGAGCAGAGAAAGGTCAGCAATATTATTTGGCAATATCTTCTCTAGTATCCCATAGATAGTGTGTAATACTATATATTTGCTACAGTACAGTTGGCCTTTTCTGCCCTAAAGAACCCTCAAAACACACACTTGCACATCCGGCCCAATAGACATAAATTAGGCTAGACACACACACACTGATGAAACTCTAGCATTTGGGCCTCAGAGTTGCGGTCCCCAGGAGAGCTCCCTTCACTCTTTAGTTCTAAGAGGCCGGTCTGAAGGCCGTCTGGCCCCCGTCTAGACCCCTTTCTTTGAGGAAGCTGATCCAGCCGGTCACATCAGGACTCAGACGACATGCCATGGAGCTCAGGGCCCATACTCACAAAGTGTCTCAGAGAAGGAGTATTGATCAAGGCCTGGGACTCTAACATGAAGGCCACCATGACGTCCGTTGGCCTTGTTTAGTAGGATAGCGTGCTGATGTTGATGAGCTGTAGTGCAACAGTGGACCCTAGAGAACACAACCTCATGTCTTGACCTTTTTAGTCAGTTTTAGTATACGTCTATGGTCTCCCTCTCGCCCTCTCTTTCCTCAGTGTTCAATCTTTTCTCTAACCTCACTAAACCCCACAACAGGATGCGGCGATGACTTTGATCTTTTTGACCTCAGTCAGAACCAACACAACCAGGAAGTCGGTCTCTTTCTATATCTACCGTGAGACTGTAAACAGGAAACAATACGTTGTGGTTCTGATGGCTCGTTTTGGTTGGAGCATAACTACATTTCTCCGCTCCATATCCTGCATAAAAATCGAATTGTATTCGTCACATGCTTCGTAAATAACAGGTGTACACTAGCAGTGAAATGCACATTGACTGTGTTAACTCAAACCATTAGATAAAAACGTATCACAAGCCTATCTCTTTCTAGCTGCATCAGAGCTGTACAGTATCTATTGTCCATTACTCTATCTGTGTGTCCTTGAGGAGATGAGCTAACGCCAGTAATGCACACAGGGACAGGAAGTCAAGGCTAGCACCTGGGCCTAGCAGGGGATTTCTCCTCTATTTAAATCTATTTCGTAGGCCCAGGGCGATACCAGTAGTGCGATACTCGTTAGTGTCGTGGCAGGGAAACAAAACACAGAGCGGATTTAACTTCTTTAGGAAAACAGTTCTAATGTTGGAAAACAAACATCATTATGTTGTCATCCAGAGTCACATGCATTTCTTTTCCAAGCTACTGTGAGGGTGTTGGTGAATGGTAAAAATGCAGAGTCAGGCGCAGGACACAGATATGAGTATAGTCCGAAAGTTTACTCAAAAATAAAGATAATGTTCCAACAAGGAAAACACAAATAATCCAAAGCACAAGAACACGAACCCACATGACAAACAACAACGCACAAAACAGAGAGGGAAGCCAGAGGGTTAAATAAAGAACATAATTAATGGAATAGACATCAGGTGTGTATGATGAAGACAAAACCAAACGAAAATGAAACATGGATCGGTGGCGACTAGAAAGCCACTGCCGAACGCCGCCCGAACAAGGAGAGGGACCAACTTCGGCAGAAGTCGTGACAGCTACAGCACAATATTTTTACATAGCTGGTTTTTAAAGGACCAAGGAGTTGAGTTTGCTTCGTGTTTTCATTTTTGCTATGGAATGTTTTTTGCGATGCTGGTATCTACCCGACCCTACTATTTAGGCCAGGTGGGAGAGAGCCTCCATCTTAGTGTGTTGTGCTATGCTAGGACCAGGAGTTTTTCTGACCACAACATCTGGCCAGGAAAAACTCTGTTGGCCCAGTTATAGGCCTGGACTAGGGCCCAGATTTGTTCTTGGTCAGGAAAAATGCCTGGCCCTATGGCTATTGTTATGGTCATCACCTCACAAGAGACTGTGAGACACTGAACACTAAGAGGTAGGCTACACAGGGAGAGAGAGAAGTAGGCTCTGTTTCTTAAGGAGATTCCACAGTTCTGTATTTCCAGCTCATTGTCTGGGAATGCCATTTCACTTGGGGGATGAGACGGTGTCGTCCGCCTGGCCTTCGCTCACGTCGGGATACTGGCGCTCCGTGATCCCAGGTCAATCCAGCACGTGTGAAATCCATGACAGGGATATCCTTGGATGCTTCCTCGGAAATACGTGATCCTTCTTCTCTGTTTTCTAGCGGAATGATGTTGGAAAGAGTGACCTGAATGTATAGAAAACCATGGAAAACCGCATGGTAGAACTGAGTCGAGGAGCGTTCCTATTTGCTATAGTAATTCCCGTAATGTCTCTCTCTTTCCAAGTCATTCTCAGGCACATGGTGTCTGTTGAGAAAGTTGCATTTTTAGGTCATATTAAATCATATGCAGCCATCTTGGATGTTATGATAACACTTAAGTCCTATCAGTGTTATGCGTGTCTGACCGTCTCTATGAAACCGTGGTCTTACACCCAGCCGACTGTTTTTAAGCATTGAGCATTTAATCATACATTGTACAGTTTCTCTCTGATAGTAACACTCACGTCCTATCAGTTGTTAGGCTTATACTGACTGTCTCTCTATGCATTGCAACCCTGCCATGTTCAAGAGCATGTAACGATACAGAACACTCAGGTAGAAATGTATGTTGTAGAGAAGATAAGAGAGAGTAGGGAATCGTGTCAGCTCTGTTCATTCAATTTCTGTCTGCAACGTTCGGAACGTTTCAGATCACTGAATAGACTAATGGTCTCCCAGCTCACTGTTTGCTAAGCACTAAGCAGCAGACTGATTTGGCAGTCAAGTCCTAGTCCTGGACCGAGTTGAAAGTAGCCGGATACTTGGAATCATTCAGCACAATCATAAAATACACTAGGGAGGAAAGGGGGGTTATGGGGGATGGAGTAGAGTGGCAAAGTGGAAATAACTTATAACCGTCTTCTGTTTTATATAAGTGGCATATGGGATTGGGTCTCCCATTCTAATTAAAGATATGGGAGATGGGACGTGTTTTTAGTAACAGCCAAAGCAACACCCATCCTTAAAATGGAGGACTTAAATGTTTTTATAATGCCTCGTAGACTCCGGAATTTAACGCCAATATTCCCCAAATCATGAGAGCGTAATGGAGGAAGCATGAGAGAATAACAGTTAGTCGTCGTTGGAAATAAATGTTTAGTTAACAACCTTTCAGAAGGTGTTTTGGGGGTCGTTAAGAGCATTTAACACCTACAGTATGTACACATGAGACCCTTCAAATGCAGTTAGGAGGTTTAGCAGTTTGCTAATGCTGCTATGCTAACGTTGGTAAGCTAGCTTTTCAATGCACAGGGAATGCAAGAACAAGGAAAGGCAGATCAGTAAAATAAAATGGAAAGATGTACGGTAACCATAGCAGGAGTGAGTGTTTAAATAGAGAGCTACAGAGGGAAGGGGTGCTAGCAACACCAATCATACAACAGCATATAGACATCATGGACACTTATGAGGCCATAAAAAGGTTCTTGAACTGGAAAAATGCCATTGGACAGTCAGAGAAGAGCAAGACATTTCCTCCAGCACGCTAAATTATAGTTTGGCAAGAAGAGGATTTGTCTTAGGGGGAGAAAGAGTATCGCTGTCATAAAATGAAGAGGTTTATAGCAGTAAAATTAGATTAGGCCCATAACTGATCTATTGAGGAAAGGCTTTGGTGTGATTGTCTCCAGCTCTCTGAGTCCCTTCACTGCTCGGACTGGGTTTATGGAGAGGGCAATGGGATAGGGGCTGAGTACCCCCTCTGTGGGTGTACATACATACACACATACATACACGCGTGTAGACAGACAGACACACACACTCTCTTTAGGCCATAACTGATCATCAGCTTGGAGTTGTGTTGAGTGGTACGGAGAGGACATGGATGTGTGTGCCTGTGATGTCATAAGCAGCTCGTAACCACAGTGACTAGCTTAGCATCTTCCCCGTGGGATTCAGGTTGACTTCTAAGAGGCAATGCCTACAAGGCCAAACTAGCCTCGTGTTTTGGTTGAAACTTATTTCTGGGATTTTCTCACAAAGCCACCAGTAACCTGGGGGAGGCGTGTCTCCTTTTGTTCATTTGGTATTAATGCATTGTATATAGGCTATGCATCAGTTACTACCACTACTACTCATCCATAACTCATCCATATCTCATACAATATTAAAGAATGCATGTAGAGAATACAAGGCAGATATATGACTTTCATTTATATAAGGCCATTTGAGGCTGTGCAAGTGGGTGTATAAATTGGATCACATTTTATAACATACTGTGTCATACAACTGGCACCATATACACGTGTACAGTGCCAATATGCAGTCGTATGTAGTGACAGATTGGCACCACTAATAAAGAGTTATTGAAATGAGTTGAGCTTGGCTTAATTGCTTGTCGCTGCCATTTTCCTTTGTGATGTCGCCGAGATTGCTTTTCCAGCTTCTCTCTACCCACTAACCTCAAGCAGCTATGATGCCACGGGGACGTCAGAACAGTTCATGTTGCTCCTCTGGAATTAGAATACACTGTTCATATATTTGCTGTCGTATTTGTTTGGTCCAGGACTAGCCGCAATGTTTGTTTAGGAAACCGGCCCTAAGTGCACTCTGATTATCAGCAATGTCAGAAATGGTCAAGTCATGACTCATTGACTGAGTGTGTCTGTCTCATCTCACTCTCCATGCAGCTCTAAAGAGGTCGTTTGAGGTGGAGGATGTGGACACCTCGGCCAACTCCTCGCCAGGCTCCCGCCGGGCGCCCAACAACACCAACCACCGCCCCGTCATGTCCCCCACCAGCATCTACTACCGTGAACTGGGCGCCAGCAATAACAACAACGGCTCCATCTCCAAGACCATCATGGGAGGGGGCGGCTCCAAGCCTCCTGAACCCATATCCCGGGGACGCACGGAGCTCTCCATCGACATTTCCTCCAAGCAGGTGGATCCAACCAGCCCTGGTTCCCTCCGATTCGGCACGAAACGACCCGAGGTCCTAGGCCACTCCAAGACCCCTGAGATGGGCCACAAACGGGAGGTGACCTTCGCTAAAACACCCCAGGATGCGGTGATTCGCGGAGGGGCCCGGACCCCCGAGCCCCCCAGCCATGCCCGGAGGTTCGAGCCCCCCAATCTGGGGGATGGCCCGGCCGCTAGGACCACACCAGGGATCAGCGTCACCAAAGCACCCGAGACAACGGGGAATGGAAAGAACAACCACGAGAACCATGGTCATCATGCACCGGTCCACCACCCGCACCACCCCAACCCCCACCACAACACCATCGTCACCACCATCCGCTGCTCCTCGCCCAACCGCACCAAGTCCCCCAACCCTGACAGTGAGTAACCTCTGACCCTAGGTTTCTTCTCCTGAACCCTCTAACTCCTTAGGTTCCTCGTGTGATCCTGGATGTAGTCACTCTAACAGAGTGAGGGGCTTCAAGTAGTGGAGAACACAAACAGCCAAAGAGATGCTTGGGTTTGTAGGAAGGCCCCAACTTTCCATTGTCTTTTATTTGTGTCACTGTGAAGTTTCTATGGAGGTGACCAGTATATACATGTATAAACAAGGGAGAGTAAAGCAGTGTTTTGAGGCTTTGGGCCTGCTGTGTGTGCTGCTAACCACCGATCATAGGATCGTGTGTGTGGTGTGTGTGTGTGTGTGTGTGTGTGTGTGTGTGTGTGTGTGTGTGTGTGTGTGTGTGTGTGTGTGTGTGTGTGTGTGTGTGTGTGTGTGTGTGTGTGTGTGTGTGTGTGTGTGTGTGTGTGTGTGTGTGTGTGTGTGTGTGTGTGTGTGTGTGTGTGTGTGTTTGATCTGGGCTGGAGTTCCCTGTGGCATTACACAGGCTGCTGAGCAGAAGCTTTGCTGTGAGAAAGCAGAGAAGCCCAATGAGGCGTGGAGGCAGTAGTGGGCTCACTCCACTGATCTGGGGCCTGTTTCTAGGAGTAGCCTCCAATGCTGAGGCTGTGCCTCCAGTCTGATACAGCCTGCCTTGGTGGAGAGATGCCACTGTAAAAGTGGTATGAGTAAGCAAAGTGCATCGTAGACTGGTCTCAGATCTGTTCGTGCTATATAGCCAACTCAAATAGTTTTTTTTCTGTCATGCCAAACATGATCTGGGACCAGTGAGGCTAGGTATATATAGAAACCGTGTACCATGGTCCTGCATTCATGTCAGCTTTCTGTTTTAAGACTATTGGCAATATGCACATACCTCCACAGTACACAGTAGTGTAGGTATCCACATTTTGGATAGACTTTTAGTTTTCAAACCTCCAGTGGTGGCGGTACAGAACATTTTCCATAACACATCATCCCCCTCCAGTTGCCCTCCTCTACTACCTCACAGAGGGACTGGAAGATGCAATCACATACAGTGGAGAGCTCTGGGTCCCCGGAGTGGGCCTGTAAGAGGAGAGGTCTGTTTGATTAGAGCCCAGCCTGGGCCTGTCTGTCAGTACGGCCTGTCCCTCCTGTCCCCCTCTGCTCTGTCTGGAGCCCAGCGTCTCAGCCCCCCATCAATGAATGTTCAGCTGCTTGGTTCTTCAATTCCCTCTCAACTCAGTCCCCTATCGCTGAATGTACAAAAACTATTCAGACAATTTGTTCTTCAATTCATGCACTCTTGGTAGACTGTGAGATAACAACAATATTTCATTTTATTCTCCTACATATGCAAAGGACGAATGTATAAATGGTTCTCTTCATCCCTGTCCTAAAGCAAACCAGTGTGTTTTAGCAGTCGGCAGCATCTGACACATTTGGGTTCCACTCACTCACTTTCCTTTGCTTTTCCCTTTCTTTGTCTCTCCCTCTCTTTCCTCCTATCTCTTTCTTACAACACACGCACAAACACTCCTCTTCTTTCCTCCCTCTGCAGATTGAGCGTGTCTCGGCCCCCAGAAGGGGCGTCCGACACGAGCCAAGTTAGATTCCTGTAAACTGAGGGATAAAACCCAGAGCCAAATATGACCTAATGTGTCAGCATTTACACAGTCTTTAGACGGCATTCACGCCATCTTTAGAGAGCGTTTTAGAGAATGTATAAATAACGTTTAGACAACGTTTTAGACCTGAGACTGAGGGAGCCCACAGCATGGGGCCAGCTGCAGGGAAACTACAGCTGCTAGACGCATTGGTTTGTTTATCAGATGGACAAAGGCACACATGCTGCATCCCAAATGGTACCCTATTCCCTATATATTGGAGCTATGGCTCTAGTCAAAGCTAGTGCCATAGGGAATAGGGTGCCATTTTGGACATAGCCACATGCAGAAAAGCATTCTACTTAGCCTTTTGCTCGTTCGCATCCTCAAACTCGAACTCCGCAGTTATCAAATGAATCATGGCTTTCAGGATTTAATAAACCAGTATGTTCCAGTGTCGCTATTAGTGACATTGCCAAGTATTTCCTGACTTACTTGGCCTTTAATTAGCTATAATTCTGTAGGCTTTTTTTCCCTGTTGACACAGACCATTTTAGCATTAGGTGTTCGTAGATTGGAACAGTATTGGTATAAATGACCATACTTTATCATTCGGTACGAGTTTGTAGGCTATATTCCAATATTAAGAGCTCAGATTTGATGGGACGATAGAGAGAGTGAGTGAGTGTTTATTTTTTCTGCTCTGGAGCTGGGAGTCTTGTAGTCTGGTTCCTACTCAGGCCATGGAGGTCTGGGCTAGTTATTTACCCAGAGGGAGAGGGCCTTATTAGGGCTCTCAATGAAGGGTGACCTGCCTGGAGGGCCTGAGGCCGGGGCCCACCCTGACTGACTGAGTGACTCTGACCCCTGCTCCGTCTGTCAGTGTGGGGAGATGGCGTCAGTGGAGCAGAAACGTGAACAACACAGCACTGTAGTGGACTGGTAGTGGGTTGTTTCCATCAGATTTTGTGTCAAGTAGGAGAAATTGGCTCCAACATAACACACAAGTAGGCCCTAATTCATTTCAATAGGTGACTATGAGTGATAGATGTGATGGTTTCACAAGTGACTTAAAAGGGATATTGATCCTCTTTCATGACAAGATATTACCTAGATAATGGTGGATATGAAACTCTTTACATTGGCGTACAGATTGTTGACTCCGTGCCTTGTGTGTAGTTTTTCAAGTTACCGTCAGCTGTGTTTTTGTGAGTGATAAGCCGTTTTCCTGTCCATTCAGTTTTTCAAACGGGTAATGACATCAGAGACACACACTCTGGTTTCTCGGGCTTCCTTCCTTCCGTGTGCTGTCCGTCAGGGCGATTGTTTCCCCTCGTCCTGACCTCGCCGCGACCTCGCCGCTCTTCCTCTCTCGGCCTGGGTCATGTGATCAGAGTCAGTGGCCCTTCCAGCCAGTTGTGTGATCTCACCACAATAGAGTACATCTGGATGCATTTTCAGTTCGTTTCTAGGATCAAAATGTCAGTCTCTGATCTCTGTAGATGGCTCTAAATATCAACAGGTAACTGATGTTTGTGAACGCAAAATAACCTGTTTTTATATGTACTGTAGAAGAAATTGGAAGACTCTTTAATTGAATCCGTCCACTGTTGCTCCCATTCACCCGTCTACATTGAACTTTACTGTAGATTGACAGGGTTATGATTTGTCTCGGTTAACTGCCCTTTTAAAAAAAATTATATAACATTTATTTAACTAGGCAAGTCAGTTAAGAACAAATTCTTATTTACAATGACGGCCTAGGAACAGTGGGTTAACTGCCTTGTTGAGGGGTCAGAACGCCAGATTTTTTACCTTTGACAGCTCGGGGATTCGATCTAGCAACCTTTCAGTTACTAGCCCAACGCTCTAACCACTAGGCTACCTGCCGCCTTTTGACCTCCCTACAATCAGAGGTCCATTATACTATATCCGTTATATTACACTGTAACAATACAGAGAGGAATTCCCATTGAGATTCAATTCGACCACTCTGTCCTGGAGGGTGGTTGGTTATGCCATCAGTTCTGACACTTCAAGCCCTCTAACCCAGCATTGAATTTGTTTGTATAAATCCTCAGTGTCTCATTGGCCCTGAACTGACATGTTTGGTTGATCAACAAAGTTGTGACGAAGGAGTCCGTTTGTTCCGTGACACACTCCTCTCACTGTTCTCCTCCATGCCCCTTCATTCTCCTCTGGTGGGCTGCCTGTGTGTTGTCTGTCCCGGTCCCCTACCCCCTGTGTACCACCATGTGACCTTCTGCAGCGTCACACCAGATGAGGGCCCCACTATCCCCTTTCTACAGAGAATTCCTCCACACACAGAGAGCCAGAAGGGTAGGGAGATCCCAGGCTGATTAACATGATTAGCAGTGGACCCCACAGGAGGAAAGGTTAGGGAATAGGGGGGCCGCCATTCCTATCTGGCTAACGTCGCGCTAGTTAGTCTGACAACACACACACACACACTGGGCCTGTACTGTGAAATCGAGTGTAAACATTCCCAAAGTAAGAATCTTTGTACTAATCCCCTAGAATTCTAAAGTACTGTATTCAGTTTCCCCTTCCCCATGTCATTCCATGCTGTGCCACATATGTGGAACTAGAATGACCTCCAGCGCTATGTGATTTAAACTCCAGCTTCTTAGTCTTAGTTGAAGCACTCCGATTGGTATCTCAGGTAAAGTCGTTGTGATAAAGCAGCTCTTGACAGCAGGCCCCGTGGTGTATTCATTACGGAAACCGTTTACCGTTTCAGAACCAAACGGAAGCAAACAGAGCAAAACTAGAGATTCTATTGGACAAATTCAGGGAGGTCCCTTGTTTGCTTCCGTTTTTTTAAAGAAATGTTGCAACAGAATCGGCGTAATGAATACGCCCCTGGTATCCATCATAGCAAGAGATGCCTCTCTCTCTCGCTCGCAGGGCATTCATGAAGTCATTCACCAAGTCACTATGGTACGAGGAGAGAAAGGAGGCCCCACTCATTTTAACCAGGCAGATAGTGACCTGGAGATGATGCTTATTGGGTGTTCTTAACACATGTCTACTCTGGAGTCACATTTGTTTTCAGTTTGTGGACAGGACTAGGAATGGGGCAACACCTTAGGGGAGAGGGGAGCGCTACAGGGTTTGGGCTGGTGTACATTTAGCTTTTACACAGCTAACAAGCAGGGACTTGATGGCAAGGGAGGACTATGACACACTCACACACACATGCATGTACGCACACACACACCACCTCAGACAGTGGTCAGGCGTCTCCCAGTTTAATTGCACTCAGCATGACCCGCTGTGTCATTATGAGAGAGAGAGAGTGGAAATGTCTTTATTCTTTTGGAACTTTTGTGAGTGTAATGTTTACTGTTCATTTTTGTTTATTTCACTTTTGTTTATTATCTACTTCACTTGCTTTGGCAACGTTAACATGCGTTTCCCATGCCAATAAAGCCCTTGAATTGAGTAGAGGAGGCCGTCTGCGAGAGCATATCATCATGGCTCATCTTAAACTGTTTACAGGTTCCAAACCTCTCAGGGTTAGCGTTAGCGGGCTAGGAAAACTACAGAGTGAGGTCATTAGACTACAGTGTTGGCCACTCACTTTCAGCTCCCCTGAGAGCTAGCGGTGTTAGCTCATATTCATGTCTGTGGGTGCAGAGCTCAGAGTGGCCAGCAGGAGGTGCAGTATGACAGGTGGAGTGTAGGGTTTGGCTTAGGGGAGATGGCTATGGGACCTGGCTTGCAGGTACTGATTGCATCTTATACAGGG